>NC_052049.1:136206357-136538857 GCF_903992535.2 Arvicola amphibius | reverse complement strand
CTATTTCACTAACTCATGCCTCACATACCCGAGCTCACAAGATAGACACTGAAGTGATAAGCTACGGGACTGCACAAGTGGCTTTGCATCTTCTCCCTTTATTTCTATTGCAGTGCTTCTGTGCTGTGTGAACACCCTAACACAGTGGTTCTCAACCAGTGGGCAGGAACCCTTTCACGGAGTTCATCTACAACCATCAGAACACACAGGTATTTACATTACAATTCCTAACAGTAGCAAAATTACAGTTATAAAATAGCAACATAATAACATTATAGTTGGGGTCACCACAACATGAGGAACTGTCTTAAAGGGTTGCAGCATTAGGAAAGTTGAGAACCACTGCTCTAAGCTTCAGTATTCTAAGTCCAGGTCTGAATATTAAAATCCATCACAAACAAGATACAGGGCACAAGTAAGTTGTTTGGGGTTCTTTAGTCTTTCTTTGTCTGTGAAATGGGGGTGATATTCCCTAACATCCGTGGACTTTCCTGGACTCTGAGGGGATGGACCACAGTGTCTGAGGCTGCCAGATCCCAGCGCCAGGCTTCCAGTGTTCCACCAGGGCTCTAACACTCACAGTTGTTTAAGCTTGAGTGAAGGACCATCTGCATGTTACATGTGAACTGAAGACAGTAACATGGATGGAGTTAGCAGTCATAAAGTATTACAACAGTGTGGTTATTATACCAATTACAATGAAATGAAATATTTCACTATAAACAAAACTATTCCAGACACACAAGGGTGCTATTTTTACTTCTGAGTGCTGTTTCTATTTTCATGGTCATTACCTTTAATTTCATGGTAATCCAAGCTGATTTTCCTCAAATAGGACACTGCAGTCAGGTCAAATGTCCTCATTGTTGCTTCTGTCCCTAACTGGGTGACATTAAATACTAAAATTGTCTCTTCTTCTTTCTGTTGTTTAGTGAGTTCCAAAATCACCTAAAAGAATCCATGGGGCAGTGGAAAGAAAGTTGCTGGTAAGCCAGTCATCCTTAAAGTGACAGAAACAAAGTCTTTCCCCACACACAATGCAAGAGCAAAGTCTCTGACCACACCCCCACACCAGACACAAAGTCTGGGATGATCCTCGAACTCTAGTATCAGGACTGTAAACACACATAAACAAGGCTATTGCTCTTAACGTCTGTTTTTTTTAAACTTAGAAGCAGCAGTTCCAGTAAAGCAAAAGGTGAGAGTGTTTGTTCCCATGGTATTTAAATTAACTTTGGAATGACAGTCAAAATATTCAGCCATGAAAAAAATCAAAACAGGTGTGGCAATTTTTAAACGAAAGATAAGAAATGATGGTGGCTGGGGTGGCCCAGCAGCAGAAAGGAAGAGCACCTTGGAAGCGTCTGAAGACAGGGGTCAAAGCAGGAAACACAGACAGGTCAAAAGCCAAGGGTAGGAAACAGACTAAGAAGACACCAATAACGTTCAGATGTATCAAATCTGGCATGGTGACTTAGAAAAGGCTGTCATTCTGGAATATCGAAGTCAACCATGAACATCTCTGTATTATTTTGCACTTTATTATTAAAGTGATACAAATTATTATAAAAATTTTTAGGACACAGAAAAGCAAAGGTGAAAATGAAAAGTTACAATTCCATCAACCTGGAGATGAACACTGTCATTTATAAAGAAAATATATACATGTAACTAAATGGAATCATATACCTGTGTACCAAAATCTCGTTTCCCCCAAAATATGCTGTAAACATCTCATCAAGTTTTCTTTTTCTATGTGGCTACTCTAAAAACAGGTCTCAGGACTGAAGCGAGGGCTTCACAAGACCTAAGCAGCATGCCCCATACATCCCAACTCTGTCTCCAGTCAATCCCACCCCCACACCTTTTTGGTTTTCTTTTTTCTTTTGTTTTGCTTGCTACTGTGCAACAGGGTTTTGCTAAACTGACCAGGAAGGCCTATATCTCCAGCAGAGCCTGAAGTTGTAATCCTCCTGCCTCAGTCTTCTGGAAGTACAGGCCTATGCCACCATATTTGGCTTTCTATATGACTTTTAAAGGCAAAAAAAAGTTTAGAAGTTTGCTAACCTTTTCCACATTATACATGCATGATAATGACCAGTACTGATTAGCCCAAGGGGAAATCACATTGCATGTGGTGGCAAACGCCTATAATCTCAGCACTTGAGAGGGAGTGCTAGAGGCAGGATGAATGTCACACATTCAAGAAAAAGCCTGGGCTACATAGTGAGATAGTCAGTTCAAGGTAAGCCTGAAATACACAGAAAACCCAGAAATTTTACACAGAAATGCAAATCCAAATTAAGAGACCTGAGCTTTTCTAGAATAGATTACACATACATGGATTCCCCCTTAAACTATTTTTTTAAAATACTCTTCATGGCTCTGAAACTGTGTGTGCCTTTGTGTAGAAAGGCACAGCTGGGGGAAAAGAAACGAGAACACCACATTTCTAACACACATGTACAAAACACTAACAGGAACGTGATCATGAAGAGAAAACCACATACCTCTTTAATCTCAAACTTGAGCAGAAGGTTAACCAGCTCCTCATTTGGAACCTCAGAGGCTTTTTTCAGTTCTGAGGCCTTCACAGTTCTAGCAGTCTGCAAGTCTCCATCCTCAGCATCAAAATACTCGTCATCAGACTCTAAAGCAAAGAGACACGCATCAGCCCAGACAATATCCACTGAGAACCCACACAGACACTAAGCCTAACAAAGGCCATTCATGTATGAATCTTCATTCAGACAAAATATTTGCAACTTTCCAATTCCCAAAGTGACTCGAAACAGCATGTAATAAGACTTCGAGCAAACAGCAGTCTGCTATCTCTTCAGAAGAGACTGCCTGTCACCTCAGCTCATTCACTTGCCATTTAGCAAATATTGTACATCATCTACCATGTATCAGGATATGGCTGCCACTGTGGGCACCGGAGAGGCCAGGCCTTGACCTTGTCTCTACTACAAAGTTAACATTCTATATTCTAATTTGAAATTGTAAGGCATCACTTAGCCCTGGTTAAATGAAAGTACCACAGAGAAATATAACAACTTATTTAAATATCTGGAAAACACTGCTAACTCCATCACCCTCCCTTAAAAAAAAAACCCTTCATTTCTCCAGTGAGATCGCAGAACAGATAGGAATGTGCTTTTAGGACCCCTTACTCTCCACAAACACCCACACTACATAACCATATGCAGGTTTAGCTTCACAGAGAAGCAGTATTTTCTGGTTTTCACCTGATTCCAATCCATCCAGCAACAGTGGAGTGCCAAAAAGACCTTTCGTTCCACCTGAAAGAACAGGAATCGAGGCTACCTAACAAAGAACACAAAATGTGTTTTAATGCATGCTGAAAAGAAGGACCAAATACTGCAGATGAGATAGCTCTATATACCGAAAAGCAACAGAGGACAGAGGATGATGGGAAGATATGTACATACTCGTCACAGTCAAATCTTCAAGAAACTAATGCAATCAAATAATGGTCAGCTGGAATTTACGAAGTATTAAAATCACTAGACACATTTTAACGATAAAATTATGTACAAATCAAGTAAATAAGTCTATGTGTCCTCATGTAACATTTAGTTGCTGTGGGTAAAAAAAATACATATTTATCACAGGGCCCTTGATAATGACATCATTATCTGCTAACTTTCTCAAAGTTCATTTCTAAGTAAGTGGAAATCCAACACTTATTTCAAGCTACAAAGATTATTCCAATTAAAGTGACCTATTTAAGACTCACCAAAAAGGGGTAATTCTGAATAGGTATTTTATTTGCAAATGTATTTTAAAGCTTTATATTTCTAGTTCTATATAAAATATATTTTACAAATGTGATCGACTGCTGTTTTTTAGTTTTGTTTGTTTGTTTAGAGACAGAGTCTCACTATGTAGCCCTACCTGGCCTGCAACTTGCTTTGTAGACTAGGCTGGCCTTGAAATCAGAGATCTGCCTGTCTATGTAGGCCCCATTTCTGCATCTTTGATCCTATTGGTTAGAAACCCTCTCCTTAAACAATCAGAACTACTCTGAAAGTGTGGTTTCCTAAACACTTGGCATCGACTTGGCATTTCTACTACAATGACATACTCACCTGTCTCTCTGGAGACTGTGTGGATGACTTCTGTGGCAAGGGTATACTATTAATCAAACACAGCGTGTCTTTTATCTTCTGGTCAGAAATCCTCACATGCATCAAAGGCAATCCTCCTGACACTTTAAATCTAAAAATACAATTTGACTGTGAGGTCTCAGGGAAGAGAAGTGAATGAACAGGAGATGGCGTGGTGAGGTCAATGGCTGGCCAGCCGTGTTTCAATCCATCACACTTAGACGCACTCTTAGGGAAGGGGAGTTCACTGAGAGCCAATTTTCAGATCATCTACATCTATCTTACTTAAGCAGTAAGCCTCTTTCAATGAACTTTTTTTAAAAAACAGGGTGTCATTTTGTAGCCCAACCAGCCTGGAACTTGCTGTGCAGATCAAGCCGGCCTCAACTCACAGACTCTTTAGCTCCTGGGTGCCATAAGGAGAGTGCACTAACACAGAGTCTTTTAAAGTTAAGTAATACACTATGAAAGTCCTTTTGAGCACAACTCTCTATTTTAAAAAAAAAAAACAAAACCACATTATGTATTTTTATTTCCTAGCATCAAAGATTTCTTTCTATTAATTAATACCAGAGCGTCTGCCCCATTGCTCTCTATCACATTGTCTTGCCCTGCCCTGTTTATTCGTTGCACTTGGCAGCACCGGATATGTGACATGTGATGTGTGCACTTACTTCCTGTCCGTACATATTGACATGCACGCTCCCTGAGTCATGTGTTATGCTGCTGAGTGTCTAGCCTGCTTTCATCACTCATTTGCCCTTCGGCAGCTGCTCTGTCCTCCTTCCTTACAGGATGGAGCTGCCTCCCATCTGTCTCCTAGCTGACTTGACCACAAGCTTCTCACAAGCTTCTTCAGCTTATCCTCCAGCTGCCTGGCTAAGCTGTGAACAGCTCAAGTCAGCAGATGCCTAACTTTCAAATGGGTTACCAGCTGGCATTCAATGCAACAGTTTTTAAGTAAAAATCTCAGCATTAATTGTCACTATTAGGAAAAACAAAGGTCTCTAATTAATGGCCTTCTTCTAGGAAACAGAATGAAACACAGGCGAGTGCAAAAAAAAAAAAAAAAAAAAAAAAAAAAAAAAAAAAAACCTAATAAACCTAGAGTGGAAGTCATGAAGATTAAAAAATAGAAACAAAATAGAGAAATAACTGAACCCAAAAGCTGCTTCTTTCAGAAGAAAATTAACTGATGAACAATTAGTCACACTGATCAGGGAAAAAGACATATACAAGCACTAACTGCTTGTCCCAGAACAAGACAGCAAACATCTACAGATTGTTCTTAGTGCATTAATTAGAAGGTAACAAAGAATATGAGCCCTTTTTACAACTCAACAGCCAGGCTGATCAAATTCAAAACATGCAACAGTGACCTAGAACACTTCAACCAGAGAAAAGATCATTTAAAACAACTTCCACAATTAATTTGTAAATCCTCTCTAAAAGAACACTGAAGGCCTAGAATACATTAAGCCTGTGAAGAATCTACTGACACATTTTAGCAACCATATGATGAATCATAATAATACTGGAATAAGCCAAACAAAAAGTTAAAACTACAGTTTCATTCATGGAAAATTCTAGAAAAGTCTACCAAATATTCATATGAAAGAAAAAAATAGGGGAGGGAGGGGGGAGGAGGAGGGAAGGAGATGGAAATTTTTAAATATAAAAAAAATAAACCATGAGAAAAAAAAAACAAAACAAAACAAAAAAAAACAAAAAAAAAGAAAGAAAAAAATGAATATTTTCCAAGGAAAGAAGTAGGAAAAGGAAAAAGGGAATGCAGGGCTCAATGAAGCTTCTGTAGATGGTGAATATGTCATCTCTGCTGCAATGATGACCTCATGGAGACCTAAGTATGTCACAACCACAAAAACTGGCTTTAGAAAGACACTTTCATGAGAATATATTAAACTCAAGCCCGGCGGTGGTGGCATACGCCTTTAATCCCAGCACTCGGGAGGCAGAGGCAGGCGGATCTCTGTGAGTTTGAGGCCAGCCCGGTCTACAAGAGCTAGTTCCAGGACAGGCTCTAGAAACTACAAGGAAACTCTGTCTCAAAAAACAAAAAAATAAAAAAAGATAAACTCAAAATATAGTTTCTGTTTTTTATCCCCTTAGACTTTTCTTAGGATTTTATGTGGTATTACGACAAAACAAAAAAAAAAAAAAAAATAAACTAACCTCCTTTGAGATTTTTATTTCAATAATATAGAATCTTGACTTTCACACATTTAGAATCTCAGATAACTAATTTTTATAGAATGTAAAAATCTGAATACAAATTCTGAAGTAAGAGAGACAGCATATTTCTTAGTCAGGATTACTATAGCTGTGCTCAAGCACCACGACTAAAAGCAACTTGGGGGTGAAAGGGTTTCTTTGGCTTACACTTGTGCATCCTTGTGCATCATCAAAGGCAGTCAGGACAGGAACTCAAATAGGACAGGAACCTGGAGGCAGGGGCTGATCACAGGTCATGAAGAGTGCTAACTGGCTGGCTTCCCACCCAGGACCATCAGCCCAGGGGTGCCATTATCAATGGGCTGGGCTCCCACCACCAAGCACTAATTTTAAAAAATGACCTACAAGCTTCCCTACAGGCAAATCTTAGGCAGGTATTTTCTCAGTGAAGGTTCCCTCCTCTGAAACGACTGGTTTGTGTCAAGCTGACATAAAACCAGCCAGCACAACATACTATACAGATAAGCATTTTCTTTAAAATGTGTTTGTGCTAGAAGATAGAATAATCACTGTTATTTCTTCTCAAACGTATATCCAACTCTTTTTCCTTAAACTTCAGTAGCTGAGACAGATGTAGCACCCCTGCTGATTTCTAATACAAGACACGCATACATACCTGGCCATTCTAACATCCTTCTCCACCATTGCCTTGGCCAACTCAACATGAATATCCATGGGTTGCAATATATGCATAGTTGATGGATGTTGGAATCTACACTTTTTCCAGTTTTCCTCTTTAAAAATAAAAATTCAAATAGTAAATAACTTTTTAAAGCTGTCAGATATTCTGTGCAAAACCACTTTACATTGCTAAAAATACTTAACAAATTTAATTAACAACTTTTACTTCCTTTCGCATATACAAAAAAAGAGACTGCTTGTGTAATAACTACTCTTTTCCAAAAAGAAGATTCTAAAGACAGATTTCCCACGTGGCTAAAATAGTCCCATGCAGACCTTTATCCAAGTAAGGGACTGAAGAGTTCATTGTTCAAATAATTATTTGTAAGGACATGCAAAAGGAAAAGCAGTGTTTATTGTCTGTGTAAATATTCTCCTTTAAGAACCTCTGAGGCTCTTGACAGGCACCAAGCAGACATGTTACCTTAATGTTAATAGATCTCACTACGCAGAGTAGAGCTTAGCCTCTGCGTGCAGAGATTATATCCTCGGGTGACTTTCCACAAAATGTGACATGCTCAAAGATATTTAATCAACACTTACATCTTCTACTAAAGGAGTATGGTGGGCCAAAAGCTGTACTTAAGCAACAACAACAACAACAAAAATCACCAGATCTGTAAGGAAATAAACTATTTTTTAAGTTTTACGAGTGTATCTAAAGGATGAGTATCTATAGTGAAAACGTGGTAGAAGAGAGAAGGTATCTTAAATTTCAGATCTGAGAAGACACACATATATATAATGAGATATCCTAGGGATGGGACCTAAGGCTAACGACAAAGTCTGCCTGTGCTACATACACATCCTACACGAAAGCCATTTGGCATCCGTTGGACATGAGTGCTTTAAGTGCAGCCCACGTCTGAGATTACATTTGGAATTCTTCACTTGTGGCATCTTATCAGCATTCAAAATGGTTCAGATTTTGGAATAGCATATATCAGAGGATTTTTAGATCAACAAAGTTTACTATAGTATTTTTTAGATGTAGTATTCTTTAAATATATGTTTCTCAGATACCTATAAAAGTAGTTATAACAATGCAAAAATAAAGACCAGACTAAATCAGTAAATATTTTCAAATACAGGCAGCATAGGGAAGATGGAAACATCTCAAAGCATTAGGACAGAAGAGTTTGAAGCAACTGTATCTTCTGCTGTGTTCTGACAGCTCACAGTCATGCTACAGACAGACGCCATGCACACGCTTAAGTTCAAATGGTTCTGGGTACCCTAGGATTAATAGTCCAGTGTCGACTTTGGTTATGACTATAGCATTCTGCACTGGGCTACTCCTACTGGCTTTTCTGAAGTGATCATCAGGACAAGTGTACAGGACAGTGGCTGGGACTGACGCCCATAAGCAGACATGCACACACACTGCCAAGCCTAATAATGCATACACGTACACCCCCAAAGCTACTGGAGTTAATCAGACCACCCTAAGAGCTGAGCGGTGGCTGACCTGCTTTTGCAAATAGCAACTGCACACTCTTTATTTCCACATCAAACTTGTCATATGCCTTATCTATTATTTCTTCCAGAGATGAATTAGTCGTCTTCTGTGTACCTTGGTCTTTACTGTTGAGCTAAAAAGAAGTGAAGAAAAAAAAACTGAATATTTTTATATAACATAAAGTATACATACATATATATCAACACGCTTTGGTCAAATTTCGAAACTTCTAACTGAAGATATGAGACTGCCTTAATGAGCTCATATTCTGCCTAGTTCCCTGGTGATTTGGAAGCAGTTGGTTAGGAATACATTACCTCACCACATGCTGTGCATGAGCTAGAGATGCTGAGCCAATTACACAGTTGTGTGCTTCAAATGTCCTGTCCAGAGGAAAGCTCCTTCCTCTGCCTGACTCCTAAGAAGTACTGCCAGCTACGGCTCAGCTCTGCTACTGCCCACCATGAACTCAGGACTCTACTCCAACCTACTTCCTTTACCCCTTCCCAGATGGAATCAAGGCTCAAATCAGCTTAACTGTGACCTTTTGCCAAATGTTTAGGCTCAACAAGATGCAAAACCTAAAACCCCATTCTAGTTCTTTACAGCAATCAAATAATTTATGATATATATACATAATATAGCATACTATGTATATATAAATATATAAAATAAATGATATATATTAAATATATATGCGTATATATAGATAATTTTCTGCCAAAATATATGGCCCAAAAATTACACTGTAAAATTAAACTCTATAAACCATGAAAACAAAGATAGTTTCTCTCCGATTTGAAAAATAGAAAAATCATCCATCCAGTCCTCAATGCCAAATTTTTGTCATTATAGGAATTTCTAATGACTTTTTTTGGTCTGGGTAGCCATATAACAATATGTGTGAGATAAGTTTAGACGTAATTTAAATGAACTGAAGAAAAACAGCAAGCTATCACAGTTACCAAACTTGTCAAAGATAGAAAGAAAAAAGTACACATATACCTACCTGAAAAGTACCAAAATCTAAAATGAGAAGATTCGACTTTTCATGGTGAAAACCTGTCTGTGGAATTATTAGATAAGAAGGCTTTAGATTTATCCTTAAATCGAGGACTTTCCGAGTCTCGATAATATGTGTAAGTCCTAAAAGAGAGTCAGGAAAAAAATGATATGGTCAATCTGACTACCAAAAAGATTGAGAATTTTACTTGACATTAGTGTCAGTTCTGTCAAAAATTCAGTTCTCAATTGTGTAAAGCAAAAACTGCATTAAGTTGATAGAAAACAAACATCCCATAGCATATATACATAACAGAGCAAATCTTATATAACTAGCATTTTGTCTAGGCATTAGAATGATTTGTTCCTGTGGTTATTCAACCTTATGAAATAGTCTGCTGGATTCTTTAACACTAGGCATGCACAGTGCAGTGAGTGGCTCAAAGAATGGAGGTGGAGGGTCGGTCCACAGAGATCATTCCTAGGCACAGGATCTCAGATGGAAGGGAGACAGAAGCATCTGCACCCTCCATTACAATGTTCTCGGGCAGCACAGCAGGTTATACAACTCTGAGATAGCCACAGAACATGGCCCAATTATAAAAGAGAAATAAAACCTAAGCCAAATACAATGTTCCCATTACAATGGCCAAGTTTCAAGCTCAGTTGGTGCAGTTAGAAAACACTGAAATTTTCACCTGTAGCTGTTCTCTCCTTAATTTCTTCCAGCTTCATCAATGTAGCTGATGTAATTTGCTCAAGATCCAACCCCTTATCTGACTGAAAGAATTCAACTAAAGCATTGATAGTTTTCTGTAAAAAGAATTTTAAAACACAGCAGGTTACATGTTAAATCTCTGTTAAAAATCTTAAAGTATTTACCTCAATTATAAATAGCTGCAGCTTTGAACAAAGGAATCCAGAAATATTCTCTACATTCGCTTTAAGAGTGAGAAACACCGGTGAGCAAGGAATAGCCCCGTGGGCTTACTGAGAGGAAGCCTGCCCATATGGCAGAGGTCTACCTACGCAGCACGTGGGCTAAACTAGAGGTCTAACCGACAAGATCTCTAGTTTTGGCCTCCAGTTAGAAATCCCATCCCTCAACACTGTACTTAGATTCTGCCATTCTTTGACATTTAGAGAAGAAACCGGGGGAAAGCTGTTCACTCTTACCTACATATAAAACTTGAATATAAAAATATCAGATTTTTTATGAGGAAGAAAGTGCTGGAGACCAGTTGTGAATGTGCTAAACAAACTAAACCACAATCTTAAATGTGCAAGATGGAAAATCGTGCTGTGTGTGTGCCACTATAATATAAAATGTTTTCCACTTTGTAATTTGTGTGTGAATGCTTGTGTGCATGTGCGCACACATACATACACACACACACACAAACACGTATGTCAGAGTACATGTAAGGGAGTCAAAGGCCAGTTTTGTGGAGTCAGTTCTCTCCTACTGCCCTTACGTGGGTTCCAGCAACTGAACTGAGATTATTAGGCTTGCATGGCAAGTGCTTTTACCCACTGAGCCATCCTGTGAATGCTAAAAAGAAAACTATAAAAATTTATTTGTGTGTGTGTGTGTGTATGGTGTATGTATATGTAGTACATTATCATGTGTGTATGCAGGTGTACAGAGGCCAGAGAACATGCCGTCCTGTTCTGTCATTTTCTGCCTTTTTCCCTTAAGACAGGGCTTCTCACTGAACATGGAGCTAGGCTGGCAGCCAACAAGTCCCAGCAATCCTCCTGCCCACCTCCCACAGTGCTGGGTTACAGGCACATGCATGCCGATGTGAATGTTTTAGCTGAGGATTCAAACTCAAGGGCCTCATGTTTGCATATCAAGTGCACATAGTGTTCATCTCCCCAGCCCTCGTGACAGCTTTCAAAGTCACTTCCTGCCTACACTTACAGCATCATAGATGACCTCCACAGGCTGTGACTGAACGAGCAGAGTCTGATCAGCAGGGCTGTTCTCAGGGTTGGTTTCAAACTCAATTTTGAGCAAGGATGATGAAGTATCGCCAATGGAAGCCACCAGTGACGGCACAATGTCTTGTTGTCGCAAGCCCGTGACGTACCAATGTTCTAATTTTGCTTCTATCCTATTCAATAAGGAAAAAGCAAGCATGTAATGAAAAAAAAAATTATAGCAATTCCTTTAAAAATGCCTTTGAAAACCATCCCTATGCCCGAAGCTACAGTTTATCTTCTTAGGCTGGCCTTCACTTACCTACACAACCTGCTTTTGTGGCCATCAGTCACTGTCTTACTAGCTATTTATAATGCGCGTGAAAACCTACTTTAGTCGACCCTAGCACATGGCACAAGTTCTGGTCGCGGTGTTTAAACACAGACAATGCCATCACCCTGTTTCCACGCCACTCCCACATCCTCCTCCTGCTTCTCCTGGCATCCTTCCCATCCAGCCGCCTACACCTCCTACTGTTTCAGTTTCTCCTGAGCCATGCAGTCTAACTGGGGCATTTCACACATCCTCTACAGTAAGTTGTCTAATGTGTTATATAGTCTTGAATGGGTTTTTTTACATATACTCTTATCAAATATAATGTAAGAGTCTTGAAAACAGAAATGTACTATATCCTAAACAGCTGCCACAGAATAGACACTCTGAATAAAATACTGCCTGGCAAGCACTTGCTGAGGCAAGGAGGGAAGGTAGAACAGTGACTTACGCCGTTTACCGTAAAACATAAACAAGTTTTCTTTCACGCTGCATAAGATTACATATTTGGGGCCTACAATTATAAATGTAAATGAAAATGAAGTTAGGTTCTTAAAAACTTACTTAAGTGCTTGTGCTCCTGGTCGCTGGGATATTTGGGTACCCAAGCCAATTATCTGAATTCTCAGGATTTCTGGGACATTCCTGTTTTCTCTTATTATGATAGAGGTGCTCACCAACTTTAGAGTCAGTATATGGGCCACATACTAAACAAGGGGAAGAACGAAAACAGTTATCATGTGAATGAATTCTAGCTTTAATGGCTTCATCTTAATTAAACATGGTGAATTATCAAATGACTCAACAAAACTTACAAGTTCCAGCACCTACATACTCTCCATAATTGAACAAGACTGGAAAACTCAATGAAGCCAACTTGGACAGACAGCACACTTACACTTACAAATTTGTTTGCTTAGTTTTAAAGAAACAGCAATAAAACCTTCAGAGGGAGAAAATTTCCACTGAGAAGCTCTTACTCATGCAAACTAAGCAAGCCAATCCACTAGCGGAGGAGAAGAAAAACTGTAGACAAAAATACCTGCTGGACGGCTGTAGAAATTTACATCCACATTACACAGCACACACACATACACACATGCACAATACACATGCACAGACACACACACACACACACACACACACACCCATTACACACATACATGCACATGCATGTGTGAGGATACTCCAAACCAAAAATATACTTAGGACAGACAACCACTGGGCAGACAATGTGGAATTTGGGGATTTGTTTGCCCTCGAAGCATTTGAACATTTATGAGCATGAAGACAGCATATGAAACGAGGCTCGCCAGGAAGATACTAGAAATCAGTCCTAGCACAAGGCAGTGGCGCTGAAGAAACACCTCTGGTCTGGCTGAGACCCAGGAACAAACAGCTAAAGAATTAGAAGAAACTCTCCAAATGAAAAGCAGAAAGATGAGAACTGCAGAGAGCTGAAAAGGGGACAGAAGACACCACGAAGGCACAGCTCACATCCGAAGTCCCAAAGGAGAAGGAAGTGAGCGGTGTGGCAGAAACTATTCACACCAGTGAGACCTGTGACAAACTACATGAACAAAAGCAAGTATAAATTTAACCACAGTAAATACTGAAAACCTGAAGAGTAAAGAAAAACTTTCTCCACTAGATGGCCCCCTAGCTTACATGAGCAACACTAACTGGACTGAGTGAGTAGTCAGAGACAGGGAGGACTGGGGGGGAAAGAAAAATTAATAGTTGGGAGGGGGACTTGCTGGAGATATGGGGAAGGCAGGAGAGAGAAATAGAAGAGGATTTGATCATATTTCATTGTATTCCTGTATGAAATTCTCAAGAATAAAGAAAAATTAGAAAATTATACTAAGAAAAAATTAAGTAAATGAGAATGCCCTTCATAGATTAAAACAACATAAAAGGAAATGAATGAACATAAACGTCACTATGATACAGTACAGCTCATAGCTGGACACACTGATAAAGGGCGTAAGTCAAAGAGCAATAGAATTATGGACTCAAAGTCTTTTCAAAAGGAGTCAACATCCTACAATTTTAAATACAAGAGTAGGGAATGGCCGGGCGGCAGTGGTGCACGCCTTTAATCCCAGCACTTGGGAGGCAGAGGCAGGCGAATCTCTGTGAGTTCGAGACCAGCCTGGTCTACAAGAGCTAGTTCCAGGACAGGCTCCAAAGCCACAGAGAAATCCTGTCTCGAAAAACCAAAAAGAGTAGGGGATGTATCCTTAAAATACAAGAGAAAATAATAGTTATTTTCAGAAAAAAACAACAAAATTTAGAAAACTAATTGCAAGCAGATCTTCATTAGAGGGAAGAAAACAACAGACATCGCTCAAGAGAAGGGAAATAAGGGCAATGGTCAGCGACCATCGGACAGAGAGGGGACACAAGATGCGATTTGATGACACTTCCCATCTCCCCAAAATCATCTCTGGAGTCAACATGATCTCTATCAGCACTACAGCAGCATGTTTTCCTGAAATTACAGATGATTCTAAAAGCTGTACACAAGTACAAAGGATAGAAGACCTGTAAGTAAATCCGCAGAGTCCCACAGACAGCACTGGCAAGGACAAACCACTTCGCTTAAAATACGCACTTACAAATGAACATACAGGACGGCCAACGAGCCATGGGAACATGCTCAACGTCATTATCAGGATAACAATAAATTAAAAATACAACGGGAAAGCAGCTATCCCCTTAGTACGGCTAAATGTCAACATGAAGAGCAGCCATCACAAAGAGTATGTTTGGGAAGCTTCTTTTTTGTTTGTAAGTTATACACAGATCTACCCTATGACCCAAAAATTCACTGCTAGGTATTTACACAGTAGGAATGAAAACACAGTTTTGTTTTGTTTATTTAGAAAGAAAAAGAAAGAAAGAAAGAAAGAAAGAAAGAAAGAAAGAAAGAAAGAAAGAAAGAACTAGAAATAAAGGTAACCCAAATGCTTTTCAGCAAAAGCACAAATAAGCAAGTTCTGGATTTTCAAATGATAGAATCCTACATAGCAATAAAAATATATTAGGTGCAACAGCAGAGACGGCCCCAAAGATAAAGCCAGACAAGAGAAAACATGCTTCGTGCTTCCATTTACAGAAAGACAAAATATTCTGTAGAACAAAATCATGGGGTGTCTCTAGCAAAACACACAGGAAACGAAAGCAGTGATTGTGTTCATAATCAGGACACTGGTTATCTCTGGGAAGAGACGAGGGGAGGTGTAGGGGGTTCTAGGAGGGTACAATATTCTAAACCTTGACACTGGTAGTCACTGTAGCCAGTGACTTTAACCTGTCAAATATGCAGGATGTTTTTTTTTTTTTTTTTTTTTTTTTTTGGTTTTTCGAGACAGGGTTTCTCTGTAGCTTTGGAGCCTGTCCTGGAACTAGCTCTTGTAGACCAGGCTGGTCTCGAACTCACAGAGATTCGCCTGCCTCTGCCTCCCAAGTGCTGGGATTAAAGGCGTGCACCACCACCGCCCGGCTGCAGGATGTTTTTAATCTGTTCACTTTTGCTAAGAGTTAAACTTCACAATAAAAATGTCCTAAAGATTCAACCACTCGCTCTAACAAGGACTTTCATGGGGTTCTTCCTTTACTTGCTAAATCAAGCCGTCCTACAGTTAAGGAATTTTGAATGGTACAGCCCCAGAACAGCATCAGGCAACTACACTAAGGACAACATCTTTTCAGTAGCTACTCAGAACATCGTTAATTTAGCCCAAGTCAAGATAACCCAGCAAGTGAATCAAGCAAGACACTTGTGAAGGCACCCGACACCTACCTGCTTGGGCAAAGCAAAGTTGTAGGTACTATCACTGTAGCCAATGGCAGTGAAGAACTTTTCTTTCTCCTCTGGAGTCATAAGGTCATCGATGGCTACAATACAAGACAGTCATTTAGGAAATGAATGGCTTTGGTTTTAAAGATTTTTTTTTCAAACAATCAATAAAATTATTAGGTTGGGGGAAAAAGACCACAGACACAAATGCTAAAGCAAAATCCGCTTCCAAATTCCTTCTAACACACCACTTTGTCTTAACTAAAACAAACACCCTGTATTTGATGTTTATGTTAAGAAACAGCAAAAAGACACTCTCTGTTAAGAAAATTTTGCTCTCAGATATACACATTTTTAAATTCAATAAAAATTTCAAAACTTAACCTGTGATTAAAATCTATCTCAAAATTAGCAAAAAGGAATACAGAATGCTGAGACCTCTAAGCAGGAACATGTTAAATCTCTCACAAGTCATTTTTCAAGAATTTCAACTCTAGGTAGATAAACAAAGTAATTATGTAGTCTGTCATAACTGTTCACGTGTTCATGTGTTCCTTTGCTGAATCAACGTACATAGCCTGTCATATGTGTTCATGTGGTCACATGTTCCTCTGCTGGGCATGTGAAGCAGCCTGCATAGTTTTTCCTCATCAGTGCATGAGGACTGCCTGTCTTGAAACTTACTTTCAGGGATCAATGAGTCCTCATCTTTCTTCTTGGACTCTTTCTTTCCCCAAAACCCACTAAACCAGCCACGTTTCTCGCCTGCCTCGGCAGACTTTTTCCTTAACTTCTGCCCAGAATGAATGACCTGAAAAATAAAAGAAGAAACACTGTTCACTGTTAAGTATAAGCACAGTCAATTTTGTTTAGTGCTTCAATAGAGTAAGACAGGAAAGGAGGCCATTTTTTTCTAAAATGATGTATAGCCTGGATAGTGTGGTCTATGGATCACCTCCTTCCTAACACCTCCTGACAGGATTTTGGGGAAGATATGTTGTTTAGCTATAGCTAAGGATTCTGAATTTCCCTATGTACTATATAATATGCTGGTGCCTAAGGAGATACTAGAATAATAGGTTTATAAAATGAAAATGATTCTGTACCCATAATGAAATAATCTAAAAAAAGCACAATTCAAAATTTACACGCATTGCTTGTTTGCTGACTAGTTCATGGTGGGAAGGAAAGACAGTGACAGAAACAGTCAGTCCTTAAATCCCATCTCACCTCTGGCCTGACATGAATCCTACTGTGCTTCCTACTGCTCCTTCTCTTGGCCCATTTTTCAAAAACCAGAAAACAAGCATTAAGAAAAGGGGTCAATGATTTAGACTCTACCCTCTCATTCTCTAATTTTAACAATCTTCAAATTCACTTTTAAAAGAATTTTCAATAGATAGTGAATCATAAACATACTTAAGAACCCCATAATAAAAAGTAAAAACAATCTGAAAGAGAAGTTAAAAAGATTAACAAAAAATGAAGTTTGATGACTGAATATAAGGCTATGCATGCGGTAAATGTTCAGTGTCAACCATGAGCGCAAACAATCAAGAGTGAAGACAGGAAATGATATCAATATGTATTAAACATGGTATTTTCATTCCTGCATTAACATATATGTGCATATATACACATTGTATGTTTATATACATTACATAGATGTTTGCATGCAGGGTTTGCGTACAGACAGAATGAGCAAGAGAGACAGACAGAGACAGTCACTCATCTTTTTCTGATGATGGAAAGAAGACAGAAAGATTATCTGAAAGTATTTCATGAATGTAATTGCATGGCTTGGGTCTGAAGCTCAGCTACCACACAGGTGCATGTGTCAGAGATGGTCATCATAGGTGGTCAGGTCACTCTCCTGGATGCCCTTTTCTGCCTGGATTTGGAGTTGTGTTAATACAGCTTTCTTCCTTCAACTCCACAACATCCATGGTCACCTCTGAGTTGTTTCCCATCTCTCTGAGTATGACAACAGAAGGCTTTCGGTCTCTGCAATTCTCCTCTAATTCCTTAGGTGACTTGATTCTATCCCATAGTCTAAGGCATCCTGAATTGATACATGCAGCAGAGACTTCTCTTCTGATCTCTGAGTTCCATTCAGACATCTAAGGTGAACTCTGGATCTTCTCACACAGCACCCTGGTCTACCCAGTCTTCCCCATCTCATCTCTGATGACAGAGCTACACTTTCAACTGTCTATACCAAAGTAACCAGGCTTTTTGAACTCTCTTATATCTAACCAATATTGGATAATATGGGTTTTACCTTCAAAACATCTAGTCATCTGGACTCTGGCACTCTCTAGCTATTCCACTGCAACCAATCTCCACCAGATCACGTCACATATCCCCAATCAGTTCCATACCAACTGGCCTCCCTATGTGTACCCTCATCCTCTCTCCTACAGCTGTTTGCAAAGCAGTTAGGATGAGTTCTAAAGCATGCCCAATTACAACATCCTGTTTCCCAAAAGCAAGATTAAAGACTTCCCAATTCAGAATAAAAGCCAAAACCCAAGGCCCACAACATGGGCTCCCCACTTTCACTTCACATTGCCACTTCCCAGAAATCACAGTGGCTGTACCTCCCTCTCCTAGATCTGGTTACAACATTCGCTGAAAGAGCCAGACCAGCTCTCAGCCCAAAACCTTTAAACTGGTACCATTTATTCTTTCCTTCTGGTTCAGCTCTGCCCTTGGGCATCTTTCTGGCATGTCCCTCACCCTCCTTGGGTCATTAGTCCAATCTCACTTTCTGAGAGAAGCTTTCTCTGCCCTCCCATTTAAACCTGCAGTCTCAGTTATCACCACTGCCTAGCCCCGGGGCTCTATTTATGTGTACAGCCTGTCTATTTATGTTAACTGTATATTTATGATCCTTCCCCCCCCCCCCGAAGGAATTTCTTTGTTTTGCTCACTCCCATATGCTAAGAGAAGGAGAAGGAGGAGGAGGAGGAGGAGGAGGAAGAAGAAGAGGAAGAAGGAGGAGGAGGAAGAGGAGGAGGGGGAGGAGGAGGAGGAGGAGGAGGAGGAGGAAGAAGGAGGAAGAGGAGGAAGAGGAGGAGGAGGAAGAGGAGGAGGAGGAGGAAGAAGAGGAGGAAGAGGAGGAGGAGGAGGAAGAAGAGGAAGAAGAAGAAGGAGGAGGAGGAGGAGGAGGAGGAGGAAGAAGGAAGAAGGAAGAAGGAAGAAAATCACTTACTGAGCCATTCCTGAAGGCCTGGTCCCTAACAGCCTAAATGTTGTAACTGAACTATTGCTATTTGTCCCCACAAAAAGGACAGAACACAGGTACCATTATAAATGAGAAAACCAAAGCATAAAGAAATTGAATTGCTAGCGCAGGTCACAAAATCAAAAGCCTGAAAAACTGGGCCCATCTGACCTCCAAGTTCACACACTTAACCATACTCCAGAAGGAAGAGGAGTGACACAGGAAGAACAAGGTGCACCAAGTCCTGGTGGCAGGCAGGAAAAAACACTATAGAGAAATTGGTCCTGGTTTTGGAAAATAAGAAAGAGAAAAACAGCAGAAGGCAAGAAATAAGAGGGAAGAGGAAAGGAGAAGTGTTTTTTAAAATTAAGTAATGAATAAATAAAAAGCTAAAGTAAGTGTGTTAAGTCATAAGTTAACTGTAACATGTAACATGTTTACTGTAAAGCTTTGAGTTGCTAGACTGGTGGAGAACTTAGATTCACTTTTTGTAAGTTTTAGATTACACGATTTTAAAGCTCTTCCTTCTCACATTAGCAGCTTTTTCCAGTTGCCTTTCTCTAGAGACTAAATGAAGCAATAAAGACCTGCTCTCTATTGTCATTTGGTAAACCTCAGCAACTTCGCATAAAATAAAGATTTCTTTATTCTGGATTTAAAATAGTAATAGTAACATGATTAATAAAAACTAAAGTCAGTTAACCAAAATGATTACCTCAACTTGTGCTTGTTGTCTCACTAAAATAATGTTAAAAACATCTAGACTCTTCTCCAAGTCCTGCAAAACAAGAGAAATAATGATTATATAAAAAAACATGATTGATGGATTCAACCAGTCATTACCAATACAGTGATCCAATGAAAGCATGAGTTAGAATGTACATTAGGCTCCTAATAGTTTTACTGTTCATAGTAAGAGAAGTAAAGGTTTTTATAAGAAATTGAATCCTTATTGAATAGTTTGAAAATAAAGTTTCCTTCTGTGAGACATTATAGATAACTGCACATAAAAGCAAGAATGTTTGCAATGGGAGCTGTGCTAGAGCTGAAGAGATGGCTCAGAGGTCAAGACTCCTGGTCTCTAACAAAGGACCCAAGTTCAGTTCCCGGAACCCACATGGAGGGTCACCACCATCTGCAGCAGGAGATCTAATGCCCTTTCTGACCTCCACAGGCACCAGGCATACACGTGGTACACAGACATACATGACAGCAAAACACTCACAAACATAAAATAAAATAAATACATCTTTTAAGGAAAAGAAAGAAAAGAAAGGGGATGTGTAGGGCTGAGGAGATGGCTGGAAAACAGCCCAGGATTCCCTGCAGAGGACTGGAGTTTACTTCCCAACACCTACCTCTGGCAGCTCCCAATCACCTTTAACTCCAGCTTCAGGGCATCTGATGCCCCTTTTTGCCTCCTTGTACTTTGTACTTGCGCGTACAAACCCACACACAGACATGCATACATACATGTAGTGGCATTTCATTTGTATTTCAATAAATAAAAGCTTGCCCAAGTTCAGAGAGCAAAACAACTCCACTGGTCACCCTTACAGACCAGGCAATGGTAACACACACCTTTAATCCCAGGTATGGCTAGTTGCCATAAAAACCAAGTGGTGTAGCTATAATCCCAGTGGTACATGCCTTTAATCCCAACCCTAGAGAGGATTATAAAATGGGAGGAGAGAACTCTCAGGCTCAGGCTCATTCTGAGATTCCTGGAAGCAGGATCACCATTTCAGACTAAGGTCAAGGTAAGAGCCACTGTTGCTTTTCGGATCTTCAGGCTGAACTCCAACTTCTCTCTCTGAATTTT
Organism: Arvicola amphibius; assembly: GCF_903992535.2. Taxonomy (NCBI): domain Eukaryota; kingdom Metazoa; phylum Chordata; class Mammalia; order Rodentia; family Cricetidae; genus Arvicola; species Arvicola amphibius. The sequence continues at coordinate 136,518,222 of NC_052049.1, read as the reverse complement.
TATTAACATAATTTTACATAATTATAAAGACATAAAATTTTAAAAAAGAATAAAAAAGAAGACTCATTTCAGGTATTGTGTGTGAGTGTGATTCTTACTTCTTACTCTCCCCTAGTCTGTATTATTTTATAGCCACAATATCATTACAAAAACAAAAAGGAATGCCAATTACTAGAGTGAGCATGTAGACTAAAGGAGGAACTAAGACTCTAACACTCATTGGCTGGCCTGTGTCTCCGGTAACTTTGTATTTTGTCTGTGCATCTCTCAGGACTGTAAGACAGGCACAATTTGCTGCTGAGGAGAAAGAAGCACTGTACTTGAGAAGCTGAGAAGCCTGTGCCTGTGACCAGACAGCCGGTAAGCACCAAGCACCTGGGTGCTCATCTTTGGCTCCCACTCCTATGCTTTTCCCGATGTGTCACATGGGGACTATCACGGTTCAGAAGCAAGAGTCCAGCCCACTCTCGCACCCCGGACACTGTGCCTCAATGGCAGCAATAACCAAGTTCTGTATTCAGGGCGCAAGTAAGACCCCAAGCCTTTCTCAAGGAGGAAAAGGCTGTTGTTTTGTTTTGTTTATAAATAATTCTTTAAGCTCCAAAAAGGAAATAATAGTACTATATAAGTTCTGCGATTTTTATGATCAGAACAAGATCTAACAAATGAACATTTAATGAGTCTGACGTCCGTTTTCTAAACAGTATTAGAAAAATCAAATACATTTTCCCAAACTGTCTGCAGGAGTTTTACCGTATGTGACATTATGCTAGGGAAAAGAGATTGCTGGTTAATAAAAAGGAAGAAAGAAAAAAATACTCTATTTTTCAAGTAATTCTCAAAGTGATAGGTCTGTTCTTTCTCAAATACATTTAATTCAAACTGTATAATAAGAATATTAAAAGAGTTGGGTGGTGGTGGCACACACCTTTAATCCCAGCACTTGGGAGGCAGAAGGCAGGCAGATCTCTGTGAGTTCAAGGCCAGCCTAGGCTAGAGAGTGAGTTCCAAGACAGACAGCCAAAGCTACAGAGTGAGACCCTGTCTTGAATAAACAAACAAATAATATCAAAGGGTGCTTATACATATACCAAAACTAACATATGGGAAACATACCTGAATTTGTTTTTGTATTTCTTCTGAGACTTTTGCTTGTGTTAACTTGTTTTTGTAGGCAATTTTGTAACTCTTGAGTAACTGCCTATGTTTTTTTATGTTACTCCATGCCCACATCTGAGTATATCTTCTTATATGAACTTCAAGAACAGAATCAATTGCATATTTCCACCTAAAATCAAATTTTGTTAATGTACACATGAATATAAGGGTATAAGAAAATAGTTTTAACTTTTTAGAGATACATTGCTGATTTTTTGTTGTTGTTGTTCTTCACCAGCCAATAACTCCAACAGTAACACTACAAGCCCCCAGTACAACTCTCTGACCTGAACAGAGGAGCAAAGAAACACTCCAGGAAGAGGATATGCCAAAGCCAACACACAAAGGCACAAAATGATACGTGTGGAAAGCTGTACAGTCATTCAGGACAGCAACTTTTTGCCAAAAGGCAGACCACATACAGCACAATGACTTCATACAATTATATTTATTATCTTGGGATGTCATAGCTATTTTAGTTCACACTGCATGATGCCCACACAACCAGGAAAAGCATTTCACATAATTCACTATTTCATATAACTCCACTATAAGTTATATAGGTAAGAGGGCCAGGAAGCCAGACCAGAGCCATGACAGGTTTCTAATAGCCCCTGCCAGGGATCAGGCCTTAGTTTCCGTTTGCTGCAAGTGGCTGGAGCTGAGCATGCAATTCTTGGAAAACCACAGCTCAGGGGCAACCAATCAGCAAGCTGCCCACAGCCTTCTGTTAGCTCAGCAAACTACCAGAGCCTCCTGCTAGCTAAAGATAGCTTTCCCTACCCTGCTGTTGGAAAGTCCCTGAACACTAGAGCCACCTACCAATCAATCAGCCCCAGACTAATCTCCCTCCCTGGAACTCCCCCAGCCTGGTTTAAAAGCTCGCAAGCCTCTCCATCAGTCAACATCTTGCCACCCCTTCATGCAGGTATTTTTGTTCTCTAAATAAATGCTCTTGTTGATTGCAAAAGTGGATGATGGTCTTTTGTGGAGCTTCTCCAGGACCCTAACATATGGTGCATTGGCTGGGAAGTCCCCCAGAGCCCCCTAACATATGAGTGCCCTTTGTTTTGGTCTCTCGTTGTTCTGACTGTCACTCTGGTCCATGCTCTGTGTTTCTTCCTCCAGGAGGCTCGAGCTAACTGAATCTGAAGGTTGGGGTTTTGACGGATGGACGTAATAGAGGTACCTCTACCTTATGGGCTAGGAAACATCCCAGACCTACCTGGGAGGGACAGAAGGTTCCTTTGGTTGAACCCATTAAGTGGGTCGCTCCCGCAGCAAATGGAACTCCCCAGGGAGACATGCCATCAGCCCATCCCTGCTTCTTTTTCGGCTTTGTTTTTTTGTGCGCCATACCGGGACAGTTCTGTTAGTGGTATTTTTATGTCTTTCTGTCTGCAGCGTTACCTCAGCACTTCTCGTAGGAGTGGGCCAGTCAAGCTCAACTTCCTCCCTCGTGTCTTATTTTGGACCATTCCAAGGACTTTCAGGCCCAAGCCTGGGCATGATGGGGCAGCAGGCAGAAACTTACTACGGTTGCTAAGCTGCTGCAGCACTGTGGGACATTTTGGAAGGGGCCTGTGTGGAGCTTATCCAGGACCCTAACACCGGCTGTGTTCTACTGATGATAATTTTGAATCCATGTGGATGACTGACAAGACTTTTTAAAACATGCTCAAAGTCTTGGACGCTAAGATAAAACTTTGAGAATCCAGAAGCAGAATATAAAAGAAGGCATTTGTGAGGCGAAAAAACAACAACAACAACAACAACAGTAGCACAGACAGAAACGATCTCTCTTTTATTACTGTTTTGGAAGAGTCTAGACAACTGTTGCAAGGAACCACTTGTTCGTCCTGGCCGCCCAGAACCAAAATAATCAAACAGAAACTGTATTAATTAAATCACTGCTTGGCCCATTAGCTCTAGTTTCTTATTGGCTAACTCTTACATCTTAATTTAACCCATCTCCATTAATCTGTGCATCACCACAAGTTTGTGGCTACCAGCAAAGTTTCAGCACGTCTATCTCCAGCGGTAGCGGCTCCATGGCATCTCTCTGACTCTGCCCTTCGTCCTCCCAGCATTCAGTCCAGTCCTCTCCACCTACCTAAGTTCTGCCCTATCAACAGGCCAAGGCAGTTTCTTTATTCATTAATGGTAATCACAACACACAGAGGGGACTGCCACATCAGACAACTAGACTCTAAAAATGTCTTAACTCTGAATGCCTGAAATATATGATTATTCATTTCTCATAAAATAAAGATGATTCAGTGGCCCATGTGTCTCATGAGCAAGTTCAAGTACCTGAGTTTGCATCCCCATAATGCATGTAAAAGTTGGGCTCATTGGTGCACATCTACAGTCCCAGTGCTGAGGGAACAAAGGGTGGAACAAAAAGGTAGAGCTCAGGGGCTTGCTGGCCAGCCAGCAGAGCTGAAATGGGAGAGTTCCAGATTCAGAGAGAGAGAGAGACTGTCTCAAAAAGCAGGGGTGGAGAATAGAGAAGCTACTGAGAAAGACATCACCATCAACCTCCAGTCTCCAAACAGTCAGCTGGCAAGCTTGTCTTCACATCTACAACACATGTCCATGCATACATGCAAACACACACAGACAGACAGACAGACAGACAGACAGACAGACAGAATAATTTTAAATAAAAACAACAAATTCTAACTTACCATTGCCGACAATTGGTGTGAAGTGGTAAGCAAGGTTTGTACTTCCTATACGGTACATTTCTAACCATATAATCCAGTGACTCCAAAAAGTCAATCATGCTTAAATACTATTGAGACAAGATCAAATTAGGTTTGTTACAGTGAACATGCAAATAAAAATTAGATCTGCATGTCTTTTTCTAGAGGACCCCAAAATCTCTGATAATTCAATAATCTACCAACTACACTTGATTAAACCTGAGATTATCAATTAAAAATTAAAACACAATATTTTAAGTTTTTCTATAAAAAAACTGTGCTGGTATTCCAACTTTAATAATAAACTTTTTTCAGATACTCTGAAATGAGAAATAAATACATATCCTGGCAACAGTGAAATGGAGTGTCTCCTAGTATTGATTGTTTTTATATTTCGAAACCTGCCCACTTTTCATCTGGACCTTCATCTTTGCCACAGCTATAGGAGTTGACTCCCAATCTGCTCCAGAAAATCGATACATAGCTAAGCAAGATGAAGCTATCTGAGCTCTCGATTTGCTACCAACACAACTCCGCGCTGTGTAAGCCTGACAAATAGTTCAAATAAGAGAAATAGACAAGGAATGGGTGAGAACGGTCACAAGTTGAGACAGAAAAAGTCTGGCTTCTTTTGAAGTTTCCTCAACACAGTTCTACCTGAGGGTTACTTGAGAAACGTGTCTAGCCTAAACTTGAACAAAAAACTACATCCCAGATTTCAAAGCCATAAAGGAGAAATGATACAAAATACCATTTACAATTTATATTCACAATTCTATGAAATAAAATTATAGAACATTAAGTAAAATAGATTATTGAGGTTTATTTTAAGCTACACATCTATAATCCTAGCACTAAGAAAGCTGAGACAGGAGGATTACTGCAAGTTTAAAGCCATCCTGGGCTATATAGTGAGTTCTGGACCAGGCAAGAATAAACAGATGAAAAATAATTATTTTCCCTTTTGGTAATGCAGCTATTAGAAAATCTAAAGTGACAAAGGCCATTTACATTCTACTTATTAGAGAGCATTAAACTAAAAGCCCGGGATCAACAATTCTTTTCCTTTCAATTCAAGTCTCCAGGGCTGCTACCCAAAACCTCCAAGGTTATAAAACTTAGAAAACAAACACAGGAAAAACAGTTGTTCTGAAAACTGAAGGAATGGTACTTGAGTGTCTGCTATTAGAAACTGAGACAATGGGGTTGGAGAGAGGAGTTGGTGGTTAGGAGCAGGGGCTGCTCTAACCTGCAAAGGACCTGGGTTTAATTCCAGTACCCACGTGGCCGCTCATAACGCCATAGCTCCAGTTCCAAAGAACCCAACACCCTCACCTCATCTCCCTGGGCTCATATGTTCACAGAGCCTTACACAGTATATATACATAGAAATAAATTAATAAATAAAGTTTAAAAAAACTCAAAAGGTGGCAAGATGGCCCAGGGATAAAAGGTTGGTGCCAAGCCTGACAACCTGAGTTAAATCCGCAGAGCCTACAAGGTAGAGGGAGAAAACTGACTCTTTCAGGTGGTTCTCCAACCCCATACCCATGCACACATGTACACACACAAAGTCTAAAAGATGAGAAGAGAAAATGAAAGTAGAAAAACACACTAAAAGTCTCCTATAATTATGAATTAAAAGAAAATATCATTCACCACAGTTTAATAAGATCGATCCCATAATTATGAATTAAAAGAAAGTATCATTCACTACAGTTTAATAAGATCAAGTATCATTTGTGAAAATGGTCAGATTAATGGAAACTATTTGTCTGAAATTTCTCTTTTAAGTCTCCCACACCCCGTTTTTTTGGGGGGGTGGGTCTTTTTTGGGGGGGATTTTTTGGGGGGAGGGTGGTACCAAAGGTCAACAGAATGAAAGTACCACCAGACCATACAGAATGACTAATGGCAAGGACAACTGAAAATCAGGATTCAAAGCTGATTAAAGCCAGAGTTATCCAAGGGAGACTTACCTGGGGCTTCGTCAGCTCAATGGCAATATTTTGTACTTCTACGTTCCCATCAAGTTTGGGTGTTTTGAGCTCTGATTCTGCACAGGGATTCATGTAGAGCTTTGCAGAGGCTGATATTGGCTGGAAAACTGACATCACGTGGGAAGACATAAGGTACGTTTACATGCTCTTAACTATGAACAGCTGAGAATAATTATGAGAATATTGCACTTTGATAGTAAAAAAGTAAATGATATCATGTATATGTAAAAAATCACTATCAAGAAATGTGCAAGGCATCTGAACTCACAGAGAGAGTAGCAGCGTGCACAGGGCCTGCACAGGTCCAAGCCAGATGAGAGGGGGAAGAGGACATGATTTCCCATCCCTAACCAAGAAGCTACCACCAACTGATGACTTCAAGAAGGAAAGGGAGTCTCACTGGGTATACAAACCACACTTAAGAGCAGGCCCTTTGCCCAGCAATAGATAGCCAGCACAAAACTAAGTCACTGGTATTTTTGGAGGTTTAGTTTTCTCTCATGCTTTGTCTGGGCATTTTTTTTTTTACCTTACTAGTCTTTTGTTTATATATTATGGCTTTCAAGTCTGCATTTTTATGGTTTTTCTGGGAGTGCCTGTATCTCTGCATGTGTGTGTGCTTCTCATGCCTCTTCTTTTTTTGTTGATTTCCTTTCTCTGTTTTGTTCTATTCTGGTTTGTTTGTTTTTGTATTTGCCTGTTTTCTAAAGAGGGAGAAAGAAGGCGTGAAACTGGATAGATGAGGATACAGAGAGTATCTGCAAAGGGATGAGGGACGAAAAATAGTGATCAGAATATACTGTATGAAAAAAATCTACTTCAATTTTAAAATAAAGACAGAGACACAGAGAGAGAGAAGATATACATATATATATGTATATATATATATATATATATATATATATATATATATATTATACACACACACACAAGGATTCGCCTTATCTGTGTAAAACAAATTAGGGAGCTCACCGGCTAAACCCAATCTCCCTAGAGTTAAATGGAGTCATGTGCTCCCAGGAAAGGTATATATGGAATACAGACAGTCCCTGTCTAAAACTGGGTTTCTCTGTGATTTAATAATTTATTGTTCATTTAAAATATTAAAACAAGGAGAGAAATAAAACTGAATTTCTGTCTTAATCTTTGACAAAATTTAGCAACAGAAACATAAATAAAATCATCCTAGGAAACAAATTATCCGTACACTGTTTTCAAACTGATCATACACAGACAACTTTAAGAAAAACTAAAAATACTCTTGAGGTTGAGTGACAGCAAAAACAAAAAGTCTACTCAGGATGATGACTATAAATAGTATCAAAGCTATATAGATGTATTACCTTATGGTAATTATAATTTGTATTAGATTGTGTAACATCCTAACTGACTTATATTCATAAATGCCTGAGAATTAGGTTGTACATTCTCTGAACTAGTTATCATCAATGAAACTATTTTTTTTTTTATAAACTGGGAGCACTTTAAAATTTCATTACTCAAGTGTACGCACATAAACAGAAAGTGCCATCATCTAACGGCAATGAGCTACAAAGGACAGGAAGAAAACCACAGAGGACCAGGACAATTTGAAATGTAGAAAGAAAAGGACATGGAAGTTAAGGATGATTACGAAGAATTACAAAGTTCACTGAATAAAAACAAACTAACCAAACTGAAACGGGGAAAGCAGAGGCAGTAAACAAAGGAGAAACTGTCTAAAAAAAAAACTATACAAAGTTCACTTTAAAAAATATCCAGTGTGATTGGCTTACACTTCTAGAGGTGACCTGAAAACCACAAACCCAAAGATTCCAAAAGGGAGAGAGGAGAAAAGAGAAAAGGAGGAAGCAAGAGCGGGGAGACTGAAGGAAGAGAAGCAAGAGGGAAGGGGCCTCAACTACAAAACAAAGAACACCTCACAAGATAGGAGAGAGCACAGAGGTCGAAGGAGGTGGACTGCAGGTGAGATCACCACCCCACGCAGGACAGTATGGTTACAGTCTAGTAACCATAAGGAGCTACTACCGAAACATACATGTTGTATAGTCAAATACATAAAATTAATGCATTCTGTTTGTCAAAGTGACTTCATTTAGCCCTCCATGTCTCTTCTTTAAATCAACTCCCCTTGGTACTCACTGTACTGATGATCTGGGGGGATGTTTCTACTTGTAAGAATTTCACGCTTCAGTTGGTCCTAAAGACATTTAAATTAAGAATGAAAGAGAAATACACACTTATCCACATACATAAAAAAAAAATTAAAGAATGGTTCTCACATCAGTACCTTCATTGCTCTCTTTGTAACAACTCGTCCATAAAAAAATACAAAGCATGAATATTTAGGTAGTTTTCTTTACAATAAGGACGCAAAGACCTAACTATCTCAGAATGTAAGTACGCTCCTCTCTGTGAGAACCACCCACAGGCAGATACATAATCACAAAGTCCTAGTTGGAGGCTGAGTCCGTCAGGGTGTTTCTGGAGTCCTGTCCCTCTCCTCTAACTGAAGACATAAGACCCTAGCTCAGTGCACTGAATTGCCCATCCACCCTGCAGGAAGTCATCACAGCTATTTAAACACTTGTAAGACACACGTGTTCCGGGCCTGACAGGTGGCATCGTCACAACACTCCTAATCCTTACAGGAGACAGTATATTAAGAATGCCACCAAAATAAATATGAACCTCAGAAGACACTGTAATGGGCTCCCCTGTCACTGTCGAGTGAACGGTTTCAAAAAGATCTTCAGACTCACAGAGGTCTTCCGAAGAGACAGGTGGAGTTGAGGTGTTTTCACACCTATGTTTTGGTGACAGGCCAGTTAAACAAATGACTGACAGCCTGACCTCCCTTTCAAACACACTTTCAGTGTATAGTTAGCGTTTCAAGGCAGAGACTGAAATTACCAAGATATGCTCCCTGGATCCATGGTAAGACATGCAGCAGCCGACATTCCAGTAGGCACTGAGACTGTCAAGTTTCACAAGCTATGCAAGAAAAATGAAAGAGGTCAGGCAAAGCACCCTGAAATTGTACATCAGCATTCAACAACTACTGCCCTCATGCTCCCTGAAATGCTGGACTTAAGAAAATATGCAAAAATGAAGGGGGAGCAAATCCATAGGACTGTTTAAGTTCAGCATTTGTTAAACTGTGCTTCTGGGAACACATTTTCAGGAGATTCACATTCATTAAATTACCAAATAGTGAGACTTGAGCATCTAGCAGATTGTTTTGCTAGATAAGAAAACACAAGCTCCCTCCTGCAGTTATCAGTGGCTGCCCTGGGAAGGACTGTGGGAAAGGAGCCTGTGGTCAGTAAGGCAGGGAAGGCTCCAGCCGGGCTGATACCACTCCTGGGGAACCACCATGCTTAGGAGACATGTCAAGCACTGAGAAGTCCTGCAGTTAAACACAGAGCACACACAGGCTCAGTTATGCACGGGATGGAGCTTAACCAGTTCTCTTGCCTGATCACAAATTATTCTTTCCACATCTAACACCTCAATTACCTAGTCTTTCATAAAATACCATTTGAGGATGTTGCTTGTATCCAGACCCTTCACTTGAGGAATGAAGAACTTAAACTTCAGCGTAGATAAGTCACGCAGCAAAAGCCTAATCCAAACCGGATCGTGGACTTTTTCCACCCCTGACTCACCTTCATTAACAAACTATAAAGATCCAAGGCATCTAGGTCTCACTTAGTCACTTTTCTCTAATGACCTAACTTTGCCAAGGAATACATCAACCCTCTGACAGTCAACACGTTTTATGTTTCTGCTTTAGGAGGTAGACTGTTAAACAGTCAACTGAAACAAAATACCTAATTCTGTCAAAGGCAACAAATGCTATTTTAGAATCCAGAAATACGTGGATTACAGAAAGCTGACTATAACAAGCTGACTATGACAGACAATTTAAAACATAATATCTACTCTTTTAAATTCAAGAGAGCTCATATGTAGATCACCCAGATTCATGATTGGCTAAAATTTAGAATCAAACAACAATAATCCCATAAATTGGATACCTTAAGGTTAAACATATGTAGACTATCACACTGAGAGGCACTGTCCAGGGTGCCCGAGATCGCATACACAATATTGCCTGGCATGCCACTTGCTACTTTTATCATAAATACAAAGGTTTCCTCTACTTTTTAGATGGCCAAAAGCAGTTACGGAGAATTGGGTCATTTACTATACACCAAATGTGCTGCTTGTACTTCCTCCCACCCTCTCCTGAAGTTTCTGAGGGTTTAGGTATGTTACTGTTGAACACATCTTAAAATGTGCTTAATGACACTTTTGCAGAGTTTGCATTAAAATGACCGATGACACTTTGTGACCACAGTGAAAGCAGACCCTCTCCAAGTTGGCTCCAGGAGCTGGACTCCAGCGTCGCTGCTCCACCCTACCATCTGGCTGAACAGATATTCCAGCCCTTAAAGATCTTATCTTCATGAGTGCAAAAATTGACCCCCCGTGAGAAATCCTAAAACCGTATATATGAAAAATATATAATACCTTATATATAATTTTTTCTGCTTCATTTAAAATGCACGGAGTCCAGTGTTCATTTGTCGTCTAAAAAGAAAAGAAGGTCAACTCTTATGAAGCAGTACGTGTCACCTAACAGCCTAGTATCTGTAAGCAATAACCGAGTAATTTAGAAAGAAAAGTGGCCAGCCAGATGGCTCAGTGGGTAAAAGCACCGGCCACCAAGCCTAACATCTTGAACTCAACACTAGGACCCATATGGTAGAAGGGAACAACAGACTCATACGAGTTGTCCTCTGACACACACACACACACACACACACACACACACACACCAATTTACAAAATAAACATTAATTTTTAAAAATTTAAGTTACTAAGTAATAGCAGATAATGCTAGCTGTTTATCTACATATTTATATGACAAAATCAAAGAAGCAATGAAAATTAAAATTGAAGAAATTCCAACTCAACTAGGCTCCTCTATTTAGAAAATTATTACTGGGTTACTGTATGTCTGAAGTCATAAACATGAATAAAATCTGGCATGCGCCTTGTGAAGAAGGTTGCAGCGCCTGTTTTCAGCACGGTTGACGAGTACTAGCATCCACCGGGCGGGCATTACTGAAGACTACTTAAAGAACGATTTCACAAGCAGCGTCAGGAGGCACTGAGTGGGAGTCAGACACAGAGAGCAGACAGCTCTCAACAAGCCTGGCTGGAAAGACAGCAGGGAAACGGAGGTGGTTAGAGAGTCTGATTGGGAATGGAAAGTTAAGCAGGGCCTTTTTAATCTTAGCTGTGAGGAAGAGACAAGAATGTTGAAGACCAGCATGACAGCGCACACCTTTAATCCCAGCACTCAGGAGGCAGAGGCAGGAGGACCTTTATGAATTCAAGGCCAGCCTGGTCTACCTAGTGAGTTCTAAGTCAGCCAGAGCTACATAGTGAGACCGTCTCAAAAAAAAAAAAAAAAAAAAAAAGTATTTGACTGCTTATGAAAAGATGTAAGGAAAGAGAAAAGAAAGTTGCTCTAGAAGAGAATAACAGAAAGCGGGAGAAATGAAGATTCCTGGGGTCAGACCCTGTGCAAACACTGAAGATCTAACATGGAAGTAAGGGTGTTCCTGGGAAGATGAAAGGAAGAACAGCATGCTCACAAAAGGCAACAGGTTTCCTTTCACCTGTAACACCCCAGCAGCTGGAAAGGACATAACTGAGTCAGACAAAGAGCCACACACAGGCTTTAGACAGACTTGATCTCAACAAACACAAGGAGGTAGGTCTCTGAATTAGTGGAAAGTGGAGTTTAGCTAGAAGCCTAGCTCAGTACCTGGAAAGATAACATGCTACAGATCCTGACACAGCAGAACAGGGAGCATAGGAGGGGCTGAAAAGCTCCAAGAAGGAAGGAAAAACAAACAGCAAAGGTAGGATACTCTCTTGTATAGATTCTGAAAACTGAGCAGAATTACCAGGCTGGCAAAGGGAACAGTGAAACGGGCAAATAAAACCTGAGCACAGACTCTGAGCACAGACGCAGGACTCGCAACAGCACATAGTGAGACCATCTGCAGTAGCATGCCCTTGCAGACCAGGCGGAAGAGACTGCTAGCACTTTTGTTTTGTTCGATGTTCAAAGTTAACTTGGATACTGTTTGTGAACACACAATTAGGCTAAGTTTTCTGAATCAATGGTATCTCTACCCTTAAGAACTCAGATTCTGGTCTTTCAGAATACTCTGTTTTATCAAAAGCTACTTCATGTCCCCAACTATGTTTCTTATCATTTAGTTACTTAGGACAGTAAAAGATCACTCTGAGGATATGCATACCCTCTTTCATTTAAGAGAGTAAACAGAAAATAATCTGTATTATGAATGTATTATGAAATATTTAATCAAAATGAGTAACTTAACACATTCTGGTACCTCCCCCCCCACACACACACACACATTTTTGTCTACTTTTTGAGATCCTACAAAATAATACCAAGTATGAGTTCAGAACACTACAAAGTCATCTGTTCCTTCCCCACATGTGTAAGGTGCAATATTCATTTCTTCTAAATGTTTAACAATTGTTATGTGGAAGCATTAAAGAAATCAAAGTAATTACTAAATATGAAAGCATCACTGAAAATGGGGAACTTTTAGCAAATGTGCAGCAAGAGAATTCTTCAGAAATGCAAAAGCTTTTTTTTTTTTTGAAACAACAATGTACCTTAGGCAATGCAGTTTACTTCAGAATATTAATACTTTACAGAACTCACAAAAACTTTTAATAAGCCAACATTACCAACAGACTAAATTCTCCCAACGTGACACCAAATGAAAGCGGCCTTTCTGGATCAGTGACCTAACAAAGAAGAAAGGGAACATTAAAACATGAGATGGGCCGGGCGGTGGTGGCGCACGCCTTTAATCCCAGCACTCGGGAGGCAGAGGCAGGTGGATCTCTGAGTTCGAGGCCAGCCTGGTCTACAAGAGCTAGCTCCAGGACAGGCTCTAGAAACTACAGGGAAACCCTGTCTCGAAAAAAAAAAAATGAGATGGTAGGACCTTTAAAACAGAAAGCATCTCCCCAAAATGTGGTCAGCCCAGAACACATGTACATACAAATAATACCAAATGGATTCAGGGATAGTTTGTGTTTTTGTGTAACTAAAAATAAGAATTTAAAAAGAAGAGGTTGTTAATTTGAGACAAAGTGAGGGGAACACAGAAGGAGTTGGAGGAGGTGGGAGGGAGGGGTAGAGATTATGTAAATATAGTATTTGTGTATGCAATTCTCAGAAAATAAAAAATTTAAATTAAAAATAAAATGTTAAGTTAATAATAAAAATAATAAATAGTCAGCAGCTAGACACATTTCTAGGAGAAAGTAAATAAAGCCCAAGGGACTTTCAAAGGGGGAGAGGGGGCCCTGACAGTCATGTGTCCATAGGAGTATCATGACAGCGCCAATGCCACTAACTCGGTATTTTCCCAGAACTCTGATTTCCGACAAATAAGAAGCTCTGTAACTGTGACCAGTAGACTCCGATGTGTATCAGAATGTTCTTCACAGGCAGGTACAAGGAGGCACTACAGACAACAATTTCACCACTAAATGACTACTCCAACACTCGGATTTTCATCTTTGGAAACTTGAATCAACTTTATAGCTTTTTACTTCCCTTGATGCTTCAAAACTGCCTGGAAAGGGAAAATCCTAGGTTTTGGGTTTTTCTGGGGTTGTTTTTCTTGAGACAGGATCTCGCCTGGCCTTAAACTTTCAATCCTCCTACCTCAGTCTGGCTTCAGAATCTTAGTGCGTAATTTCCCAAGTCTATTACCTCAAACCTTCCAATGATAAACTGCTTTCTATCTCTGGACTTTGATATGTGATATAGACAGTGTTTAGCCTGTGCCACGACATGCATGATGTCATCGCCTGAGAGTGCAATAAGAGGTTCAAAAACCACAGACAATTGTTTGCTTGTGATGGAGGCATGAATTACTAGAAAAGCAAGTGTAAATGTTGTTCTAAGCCATCCAAATGGAACTCCAGTCTTGTCACAGAGACCCTTCTCACACAGGAAGTACATGTGCATGCTCTGGGGTATGTGGAAAGTACAAGCAGCTTCACAGATTTTATTAGCAATTAATACACATAAATATTTAATTTATATAAATATATAAGGAGCTGTGCGTGGTGGTGCACACTTGTAATCCCTGTACTCAGTGGATAGAGGCAAGCAGCCATGCTCAGTTATATATAAAGTTTAATGACAGCTTGGGCTACATGAGATCTTGTCTCAAAAAAAAAGTGTACGTGTGTGTGTGTGTGTGTGTGTGTGTGTGTGTGTGTGTGTATTTATGTATAGCCCGACTAACATAGCCTCTTAGAAAACGTCAAACACTGGCATATTTACAGGAGTGGCAATCTTAAATTTAAATTAGTTTCAAATAATCTTCAGACAAAATATCATAAGATACAGAATATCATAAAACACATTTAATGACCAACTTAAAATACTGAAATCACTTACGTCATCTTCATATTTAATGTGAATGTCTGTGATTTTCACTTGAACATTTTTTATTACTTGAGTTGCCAATTTTTCCAAAAATGTATCCTTTTTTGCTTCTTTGGGCTTATCTATGGAAACAAAAAAACAAGAGCTCAAGACTCGCAGTTCTCACGCACCTCAGAACCGACGGCCAAGGAGCGCAAACGCCACTACGTAATAGAAATGACAAGGTATTCTAGGGCCCTTTTTTAGGTTTTAGAGTCTGACAGACAGTTCCAACTTAAAATTCAGGTTTATATTTAAGCTGCACTTTACTGTTCATTTTACCTTCCAAGACAGAAATCAAGGTGTACAAACAGCACAGGGAGAACTGCGTGTACCTACCTTTGGAGCGATCATGACCTTTAAAACGTTTCTTAAAATGTTTTTTGTGCTTTTTACGCTTACGTCCTTCTCAGTGGAAGCATTTTAGTGAGAAAAGGATAAAAGTCAAGTTAGCAGACAAGAGGACAGAAAAGAAAATAAGAGAAAATAAGAGACTTCTTCCTGACATCAAAGCCCAGTGTCACTTACCCCCGCCTACACTGACTGACCTACTGCTTCAACACAAACACAAACTCACAAGCTTTCTTTGCTAGATAAATAACCTTTAATCTAGAGTATAACTTGGCAGGAACAATTATATAAAATATGGATAAAACGTATCCATTCACAATGGTGTTTTAATGTTTACAGCTACACATTTACAGTGTTACTTTAAATTCAATGTTACCAAAATACTGGAAATGTAATGATGATGATCTAAAAGCGCCAGGGGAAGGTTTTGAGCAATGTGTGGCAGGGACGGAGGAATACAAATGGGATGGATGGGTTGAGTGCCGATGGCCTCTCTAGATGACACCCTTCACAAACAGAACTGTGTAATAGGCATGCTTTATAGCTCATAAAAGTATGAGGGCACAGGGCATAAAATGTATACTAAACAGTATATTCAACTAGCAGTCATCCCTTTAAACTGCATCCTTTTTTATTTGACATTTTCACATTAACCAACACCTTTCTTTACCCAGTCTGTGAACGTTCTACTCAACGGACAGCCAGGCATCAGCTGTGACCTAAACTCCCCAGACATGTTCCTGACTCTGCCCCCATCCTCACTTTCTGCTAAAGGACCTTCTGCATTGCTACTACTTCTAAAATACTAGTTGAGCCCATCAATTCTGTTCAAAATCATTTAAAGTCTCTCTGCAGCCTGCCAAATAAAATCAAATGTGCCTGCATGACACAGGCCTGATCCCTGTTACTCCTGCCAGTCATGAATCATGGGAAACTGCAGAAAAGTTAACTGTAATTACAAAACACACATAATAATGCCAATGCCTTCTGCCTCCCTACACATCATTCTGTAAACAAGCTGCCATCCTCAAACTCTTTACTGAGCGAACTTCTAGGCACCGCTCTCTTGTGTTCAACACTCCTGCCATGTGACTCACTGCCTGTGTGAAGCTTGTCAGAGCTCCTCTGAGCAGCCCAGGGCCTGTCCCCACACAAAAGTCTAATACACAATGCAGGCACTGTATCTGCAATTTTGCCTGATTCTCTTGCCAGTGAGCAAGAGTTTCCTATCCAGCAGGAGGCTTCCAAGGACAGAGATTCATACCTAAGCAAAAAGTACATATTTGTCTGTTCAAATGTATTAAAACATCCACATGTAGACATTATAACAAAATACATAAATAAGAGAAATATATTTGTATAATTGAAAACTCTATTTTGTTTTGTTGATATTTGAAAACTATTCTACCTTAAAATTAAAATGTGAACTCGAATTACAAAAATAAACTCAAGTTTCCAGAAGAAAACACTTACACACATAACAGAAGCTGGAGAGCACAGACACCAACATTCTCTAACACAGCCACAGTTCCTGACTCCACTCCATAAATAAACATACAGAAAAACTGAGTTCTCAAGAAACACCACGTGTAAAAAAATAAGAAAGTCAGTGCTGTTCAGAAGCCATTCCACTCGCTGGAGTCTCCAGACCAAGCTGTTATCGCTCCAGCTTCGAAACTGGTCTAGTCCCTGTTCTGTCTTTAATGTCAGTTCTCCTGAAACCATTTTTAGTCTGCAAGAGTGCTACATAGTGATGAAAGTTCCCAATTAACATAACAAAGAATAAATTTAAGATTATCAAATACTCGACAACAGTTCTCAAAACTTTAGTCCCAGAAGCCTTTAATTCACATAAAACATGAGCAGTCTGAAGAGATTTTAAGTAATATAGGCTAGAATTATTCATATTTATCATGCTGGAAATAAAAACATAAACTATTTTCTTAATTCAGTCTAAATAATATTAAACTATCACTTAATTACTTATAATTATGCACTATGTATATACATATCATATATGTATACACACATACATACATACATACAATTTAAAGTCACAGTGATAAGAATCACATGATTTCTCATTTTTACGAATCCCCTTAATTTAGTAGAAGATGGCTGGATTCACATATCTGCTTCTGCCTTCAGTCTACTGAAATACATTGTTCTGACTGAAGTACATGATGGAAATATGATTTCAAAGCAGACTGCAACAGGAAAAGAGAAGACGTTTTCATGGTCTTTTGTGTAATTATGGAGAACGCACCCAAGTTCAGTAAGGGGAGTTTCTCAGTTAGTTTTATAATCAGGCGAATTACATTCAGTTGGCCACCTCACAATCACACGGGCCTCCCACACACAGTGGCTCACCGCCCACTGGTTACATGGAAAACATGCTGCAATGAGCAAGGCCGGGCACCCTCAGGCTCAGTCTCGCCACAGTCTAACAAAAGAGGCACATTTGCTGGAACCACCACCAGTCTCATGGGAAAGTCTGGCCATCCTGGGTGGCTGTTAAGCTCGAGGTGGCAAACGAGGGGTTTCTAAAATTCTAATGTTTCCTTAAAAGCACAATGTGTTACCACTCAAATATGCCAGTTCCCTTTTGTGAAGTGGCTACACACTCAAACTTGAATGATGACAATCTGTCAGTCTTTCAAATAAAAAAAAAATGGCTTTTGTCCATAAGAAGCAACTTCAGTTAACAACTCCCACATCTGCACAAAATCTCCCCTGCAAACAACCTCCCTCAGCATTCAGAAATGCTTCATACATGCTTTCTCTGTGTCCCACGAAACTTTAGAGACCTGCTCAAGAACTGATGTCTATTAAACTTAAAATTCCATTTTATCAAAAAAAGACTTTAAGCTATTCTGGCACACTTTCTTTTGCTTTTATAATGAGCGCACAGTAGCAAACAACACAATGACCTACTGATACAGTGAGGTGGCCCGCCTTGAATCGGGCCATGACAACCGCTGAGTTTACAAGCACTTGCTTGTATTCCTGCACACAATGTCAACTCCATGAAAAATTAAATGCTTTGATATCATTATGAAAATAGCCAGCTCTGCTTTCCTGAGAATCGCTGCTCTTAAGTGTAAGGACAATGGATGAAATAAGAAAAGAATATGCCCCTGGAAACTGAAAGGGGAAATGGTCATAAAGTACACATTCGCTCCCATCTAAGGGAATGAAGCCATCGCCTAAGGAACCTTCTCACTGCACATGACCCTCCCTTTATCCAAGGAGAAAGAAGATGAAGCAGTTAGGCTTCCTGCATTGTGACTTCTGCTGGCTTTTAACAAGGCCCAGTGTGGAACGTATTAGAATGGGTCACAAACATTCATTTATAACTTCCAGGCAGAGTCTTCCTAGAAAGACCAGAAAACACTGGCACCAGTGACACCAGAGAGCCAACTCAGTACAGCCTGTAAAACTGCACAATGAGCCCTGTGATTACCCACCCATGCTGTCCTCTGTATTGGGCAAAGTAACAAATCAGCAGTCAGCCACGGTTACTACCATGGTAGACTTGTAAAAGGAGAAATAATTTCAGGACAATTTCACTCAATGCTGTGAATCTTCCATGCAAATTCTCCCCACTGTCAAAATGAACATATATACTATAAAGATTCTATCTGCATAAGAATTCTAACATAACACTTTAAAATTAAAATTTAATTAAATTCTAAAATTAAGTTTTGAGATGCAGATCCACTTACCATTTAGTCAAAACAAATCTAAAATGTGATTAAATTAACATGAAAAAACCTCCTGAAGAGTAACATTTTATTTAAAATATTAAAAATCATTGCTATATGTCAAACCAAATCTAAAATGTGATTAAATTAACATAAAAAACTCCTGAAGAGTTACAGTTTATTTAAAATATTAAAAATGATTGCTATATATCTGGTACAAGTCCTAGTGTACAAAAGGTTCCCTTCTAAATCCTACAGTAAACAGCCTTCAGTTTGCCTTTGTGAAGCTTCAGGTTTTAACACACTGTAAGGGACAGCAGACTACAGAAGATTACACAATCAGGAAGGACCAGAGAAGAAATGCAGAGGTCCTGCCTTGAGGCCACAAACAAAGTACTACAATAAATAAATAATAAATAAATAAATCCATCTTATTGATTCTTGCAAATTTGGAAATCTCCACTCTGAGCAAGCGAGAGCAGTCAGGTGGAGGGCTCTACTACTATCCTAGAACGCTAAGGCCAAAGGGCAGTACAAATTTCACTATCATCTGCAGATATGAGAGCTCGCTCCACAGGGGCCGTGAACTATGCTCGCCCACCCACGAACACCAAGCTCCCAGCATGGAGTTTGCCAGAGGACACTCAAAGACTCAGTGAATGAGTGAATGGCTGCAGAGGGGAGGGGAAAGGAAGGGGTGACGAGGGTGTGAACATGAATTACATTTCCATATTTCTCAAAGGATGGCACACCTTTGTGTGTAATGGACTCCACTAAACGCTCAGGCATGGATAAGAACATCGATTTCATGAAGTATAAATAACCATGCATACCCACCAGGCTTGACGTCCTTGTAAACCAAGTTTTCCAAGCCATACATGAACTCCCCTGCGTGTGCGCCTGCATCCCACGGCAGCAGTAACCGAAACGCAAAGCATTATAAGACACCTGTAGTTTTGCACGGGAAATGCACCTAAACTTAGCTGCAAAGACTCAGAAACCGCATGACAGGACAAGAGAAGAGCCAGTGACAGGAAAGCCACCCGCTCCTAAGTAGACATTCCCAGTGACATCAGGCCCATTCTTTCAACATACAAACCTTATTTTCAGGTTAAAACAAAAATTCTACATCATGAAAACCGTAACAATCAAATAAGTCAAGGCAGGTAAATAGCAGTGACAGCTCAGGTCTTACTGTAATTTTCATTTCCAAACACAACACAAATGCACTCTGGATTCTTTTCCTGCCTGTCATTTTATCCATTTTCATTAAGTTCCTGTGATAGTGTCCATTCATTTTAAAGTCAGGTGAGAAATCCCATCTTACTTTATACTGTGATGTGTCCCTTTCAGATAGGCAGCCCGCACCCTCTACCCACTGGAGCCAGTAACAGCCAGCTAGACAGCACCCTCTCGCGTTCCCCTCCCAAATGAAGCATAGCCCGGACTGCAGCTTCAGGCTTTTAGAGGGAGGGAAACTTCTGAACTCCCTACTCCTCCATTGGCTAGAGATTAAAGTTCACTTTTGCACTGGCTAACTATGAAGTGAGTTTGTTCATAGACAGCACTTTGATGAGTGTCTGGTAATAATAAATACTCAATAAATGACTGTTGTTGTTGTTGTTGTTGCCATCTTCGTCATCACCCTGTTATTCAAATCTCTTAAAATTGATCTCAACTTAGTTTCCCAACCTTATATACAATTCGATCTCTCAAACCCTAAGCCATTCGCCACCATGCACTGTACTTTTCTACCCCGTCTCCCCATCTGTAATGTCCTTTCTCTCTCTTGCACGTTCACAGAGCCCACGAAAGCACACAACTTCACACTGTCACCGCATTCTGAACTCTCCATACTCTACCTGGGCCTCTTTCTCCTGTTCGCCATTTTAAAAAAAAAAATGTCTTATTTGTCCATTTGAAATGGAGGTCCATTTCCAACAATAAGAGAGCATACTGGCACAAAATTACCCAGCAGGTAGCAGACAGCGCCTTCGAAATCCTAATTCTGAACCTCCTTAATATTGCATTTTGATTATTTATTGTTAGATTGGTAGATTGTAGGTTGGTAGATTTGGGAGGCTGGGGATTTCTTGGAGGGAAGTTTTTCTAGTTTAAGGTGTGTGTGTGTGTGTGTGTGTGTGTGTGTGTGTGTGTGTGTGTTTGGCTTTTTGAGACAATTCTACAGTCCAGCAGGATGGCTTCAAACTCACCTGCCTCATCCTTCTGTGTGCTAGGATTACAGGTGTGAACTACTACTTCCAGATCTTCAATGTGATATCCTAAGCCCAGACAAAGGAAATCTGAAGTGCTGCAGCATTCAGCCTCGAGTGGAACTTTTGGTCACACTGACAGCTACTAGATGTGTCCAGCAAACACAGGAGGAAATGAGAGAAGAAGAAGCAAGGAAACCATGGAGGAGCTAATTCAACATACAACTAAGAGGACTAAGAGGCTCAGCCAGACTACATGTGGCAGAACCAAAAACATAAGCAAGTAGAAATTAAAACATTGTGGGTGCTGAAGATGAAGCTCGGTAGTAGAGCTCCTGCCTAGTGTGCAGGAAGTCGGGTTCATTTATCCAGCACTAAATAATAATAATAATAATAATAATAATAATAATAATAATAATAATTAATAATAATAATAATAATAATAATGCAGAAAACAAAAGAAATGCCAAGAAAAAAAATAATAATAAGGCGTACACAGAGAGGACCAAAACAGGGATTAAAGCAGCTGGAAAGGGCCTGAAAAACCACCAGTTCATGTGTGGAAAACTTAAGTATGTTCACACAGCAGACTAAACAAGGAATGAGAGGAAGTATTTACAAGACAAGAAAACAAGGCTTCCGGAAGGAACTGTAATCACAGTCTGTCGCTAGGTCTTTATACTGAACGTTTACCTTCACAGTGAGTCACAGGCCAAAACTCAAGACCTATCCACATTCTGAGAAGATGCAGAGGGCATCGCTCTGTGGCCTTTGGGGCTCGTGCCAGCAGGAAAGACAGGGAGGAAATCAGAGCAAAAAGAAACAGCAAATTCAAACTCCTAGACGACCATAACAAGGAGTCTGGGGTAATGTCCTACATGGCAGTGTTGATACTCCTAAAACATAAACTGGCTTCGAAGAAGAGGGTGTGAAGGACAGCAGAGTGCACAGGGGACTGCCGTCTATCATCCGGAGTGTTATGGGGAAACACTGCATGCTTATGTGTGTCTCACAAAAATAACATTTTAAATATGGAAGTTAACATATGGGAAGCTATCTATGATCACCTTCCCAAGTACAGAAAGCCACTCCAGAGACATGAAAGGAGAAAAGGGTTATCTTTACAGCTAAGTAAGTTCTCCAAAATTAAAATAAAAAGCTTCAGTTTTTATTGCAAACAATGGTAGCAGTGTTTTACAAGGTTAGCTGTTTCAGAGTGGGTCAGCATGAAGGATCTATCTTTGCTCTTATTATCTGCCCATGCAAGCCCGCGCATCCCCTCTCCTCATCTCCCCAAGTCGCTGCACAGGCAATTGTGCCATAGTGCTCTAGAATCCAGAGAGAGGGGAGGTAAGGCTGAAGAAAACGTGATTACTAAGTAACTCATCACTACGGTAAGATGTGAAGCGTTTAAAGGATGTAGTCATCATTCACATGAGAAGCGTCAGAAGAAGATGATGCATATCCAGGGAAACGAGGGTAGAATATTTACAACACAGTCAAAAGGATTAAATGGATTCCTTCAGTTACAGGAAATAATCTCTCAACATATTTCTCAATTACTAAATTCAACTATTTTACATTCAGAACTTATACATAAAACCAGATTTGAAAACAATTTCACTTTCTGAATGTTACTTTTTAATATTATATTTTATTACATATGTGTATGGGTGAACAAGTGTACATGTAGAAATCAGAGAAGAGCTTGCAGGAGCCAGTTCTCTGCTTCCACCATGTGGATCTGAGGAATCGAACTCAGCTTGTCAGGATTGGTGGCATGTGCCTTTACCCCAAAGCCATCTCTCCAGGACCCATTTTCTGAATTTTAAATACATTCTAACAAATCCTAAAATTTATCACCCATGAAGATGTCATGTTTGCATTACATACAGACAGACCTAATGGACCTACTCGTGCAGAACCAGATCCATATGTGTTCACCCTCTATAGAGAACCATGATTCTCCGCCAGACCCAAGCATATCAGCTCAGAGATAAGCCCTAACTACCTACAGTCAAAGGACAAAATGTATAGGACGTTATCAGTGTGCCAATTAAACCGTCAACTACTAAAACAGGTCAGTTCATATCTTTCCTACAGGGCACTGGAAATACTAACGTATTTCTTAAGCAGTTACAATAGTCCTGCCAAAAAGGACATTGGCGATTTCACAAAAGGTAACATATTAATTACATATGTGACTATAAATATATAATTATGTATCAGTGTGCCTAAATATGCCATTATACCTTATATGTGTGCATGTATGTACACATGTATGTAGCATATGCATACAGATGTGGGGCAGTGTGCATGTGCATATGAATTAAGAAAATATATTTACTCTGGAAATTCTATAGAAAGAAATGAAATTCTAGTGCTCTCCAAGTATCACACCTCATTTTTACTGAACTATTTCTACATAATTCTAATGAAACAAAACTGCTTATTAAAAATCCTACTGGACTTCCCTCAGAAAACCTCAGCATGCTTTATTTTGAAAAAAGAAGCAACACAAATAAAGAAAAGTTGTCCTAAAGATGTAGATATTGAAGTTTCAATGGAAAGATGACACTCTAAAGCAGAAAAGTGAAATATTTTCTTCCATTACGGTAGGCTCTGTATTATAGCTGGCATTAGTGACTTCTAGTAAAGAATCAACATTTCTGCATAAGAAAAACATACTTCAGACAAAAAG
The DNA here is from genome assembly GCF_903992535.2 of Arvicola amphibius. NCBI lineage: Eukaryota > Metazoa > Chordata > Mammalia > Rodentia > Cricetidae > Arvicola > Arvicola amphibius. Next base: position 136,494,818 of record NC_052049.1, on the reverse strand, counting down.
GGATTAGGGTCAATGATCAGGAACCTCCAAGAGCAGATATTGTTGTGACTATTTGAGGAGGGTCTCCTATGTTGCCCAGGCTAGCCCACACTACTGGGCCACGGGGTCTCCCACATTAACCTCCAGAGTAGCCAGAGTCAGAGTGACACTCAGCTCAAGAAGTCATTTCTAAAAAGACTTCTCACTGATTCATGTTACCAGGGCCACAGAAAGAGCCCTCCCTTGTGTGGATCTGTAATTCGGGTAATTTTTAAGTTAATATTTGCCTTGTCTTGTTCTGTTTTGTTTGTAGAAAAAAAGAAATTTCATACACAGTGAAACAATAAAAATTCAAAACCATCTGCCTTATGTTGTCAGAGACTCTAAGTCTTCATCACTGAAGCCCATACACACACAGGCAGCAAGTGACTGAATACTGCTGTGGGATACAGAGCCACGCCTCGGTCAGACAGGGACGTGGTCTGCCTCCGGAGCGCCCGTCAGACTCACGCTACAGACTGACAAGGCTCTTCAGTTCCTTCTGCTCTGGCGCTAGAAATCAGAGGCAAAATCAAAATGTAACATAATTATTAAATTTATCCTTTATAAAAACAAATTTTTGAGGGTGTTAAAATGTTGAAACCTGAAGAAAAGACTTGTTTTGGAAATCCATTTATCTTATGAAGAGATGGGGAAACAGGATCGCAGCAGCAGCGCCTCGCCACATCTGCACCGTGATAGCTTACCCTCATCATCTCACAGAAACACAGGTGAAGATGAATGCAGCACATAAAACACACATATCTCAGTGTTATCAAAACACAGCTGTCACCAGGCAAAAGCAATCGATCTTCAACGCTGGTCAATAAAATATTCATAAACAGTATTTTAAGATTTGAAAAGAAAATTCTTTGAAACTGGGCTTTAAAAGGTCTGTGAGAGCAGAATGGTGGTGGCGCACACCTTTAATCCCAGAACTTAGAAGACAGAGACAGGTGGATCTCTGTGGGTTCGAGATCAGCCTGGTCTACAGAGTGAGTGCCAGGACAGCCAGAGATACACAGAGAAACTCTATCTTGAAAAAAGAAAAACACAGGAAAAAAGAAGGCATTAAATGATAGGAAATATGTCTGAAATACAGCTAGGTATTTAAAATAAATATATTCTACCTTTCTCTGCTGCTTTTTGAAGGGCTTCTTCAATTCGGGAAAGTTCTTTCTGCTTAATATCCTGCAAGGATTTTTCTTCTTTCTCTGCATCATACTTAATACCTAAAAACATACAATTAATTCTCAGAAAGAGATGAAATCAGTACACAAATGGAAAACTTCAACCTCATCATAATCATATGTTAACACTATTTTTTATAAGTCAAAAAACACTTCTGTAAAGATTAACCATATAAGAATTTACATTTTTACATAAAAATTAATTACAATCATTATATAAAAATCATTTACACATAAATGATTCCTATTTCTTTATAAAGCATCACAAAGGAAAAAAGGAAAGAAATTAGGAAGCAGAAGGTAGCTAAAAAACAAAAAGACAGAAAAGGCTGGATACATCACTTAAAAAAAGCAGGAGACACAAAAATATTATCAGAATACTCACTGCTACTGATTGAGTGGTAAAAAAATTATTATCTATAAAAATAAGTAAGAGTGCTGGATATAATGGTGCAGTGGCTCAGAGCATTTGTTGCTCTTGCAGAGGACACAAGTTCAGTTCCTAGCACCCAAATCAAGCAGCTCTCAACTTTAGTTCCCAAAGACCTGACACCCTCTTCTAGCCTCCAGGAGCACCTGCACACATGTGGTGAGCTGAAACTCACACAGGCACACACAAATACAAAAAGGGAGGGAGGGAGGGAGGGAGGGAGGGAGGGAGGGAGGGAGGGAGGGAGGGAGGGAGGGAGGGAGGGAGGGAGGGAGGGAGGAAAGCTAGGTGTAATAGTGGCTCATGCCTATAGTCCCAGCACTCCAGAGGCAGAAACAATAAATCTCTGAGTTTGAGGCCAAGCCTGGTCTACAAAGTGAGTTCCAGGATGGCCAGGGCTACAGAGAGAGACCCTGCCTCAAAAATAAACAAACAAACAAACACCTATCATCTGGTGTCTATACAGATTGACAAAAATGTTTTCACAAAGCATTTGAGGAATATTTAATAATCCTAACACACGCTGAGCAGTGGTGGCGCACGCCTTTAATCCCAGTACTGGGGGGTGGGGGCACAGGCAGGCAGATCTCTGTGAGTCTGAGGCTAGCCTGGTCTACAAGAGCTAGTTCCAGGACAGATACCAAAGCTACAGAAATCCTATCTTGAAAATCAAAAATAAAATAAAATAATCATAATAATCCTAACACATCATTTTATCTGTCATCTCATATCTGATAACAAGAAAATACAAAAGTTAAAAAATGTATAAAAAGGAGATTTTGAATGAAATATAGTAGCACATATATGAAGCTGCCATGATGAGAGGCATTATCTGTATGATGAACTAAAAGAAAACATATAAGAGAAAAAAAGAACTAATCATAATATTTCATAATAGCAAAAGACAGCTAATACTCACTACCTTTCAAAATTTTCAGTATCACCTTGAAAACCATGAGACACAAAAAGCATAAAAGCATCAAGCCAATGCTATGGGCTTACTGTCGTAGCTACTAAATACGGACTCTAGTACGGCCAACAGTGAAGCAAGCAAGGTCAAAAATAAATACTATACCTATATTATAAACACTATATCAACACGATGGTTGGGAAACCCAAAGCATTCAAATTTTTCTCATATTGTCCATTTTAGCTGAAAACACTAATAATTAGATATATTAAGCTTTAAAATACTAATTATTATTAAAATATTGTGATTCCTAAGGAAGAAAAAACTTGCTATACATGTTTGAAAGAATACCTGTTTAAAATCGGAAGCAACAATATATGGGAAAAGTTTCCAGTTTTGAAATATGTAAATTAATATATTGGTACATTCTAAATGTCTTACTTCAATTCATACAATTACTTCAACAGTACATCTGTCAAGTACATCACAACATAAAATAAGTAATCATGGGGAATAAAATTAAAATAGACAGTTTATTGTCTTCAGCAACAACAGAAAAGCATTTGGTTTACAAATGTAGCAATACGTGTGTACACATACACAATTGTCTGCTTATTCATTACACTATGTGATCAGTTTCTAACATATGTTCTAGCTTCCTCGTTATATCAGAAAACTTCACAGGGGAACAACTTCACTTCATTGTAATGACACAGAATGATTACAGTGTAAAACAACATACTTGCTCCAGGGACCACAAGCAGGTATAATCCTTCTAGGGTGGCAACAACTGCTTCTCCATAAAGGTTTTTCCAAGGAATCTTCAAAGTTAATTTATCTAAAGAAACATAATTTCCGTTATAAATCCTTATTTGACTGCTAAAGAGGATACAAATAGATTTCTCACTTCCCATGAAAAGCACAAAACTCTTCAGGCATTTAGTATGTTTGTCATTTGGGAAAAAATGGGAGGGTAATATTTAAAGTGCATATTTTATACTTTCCAAACTTTATGACAAGTATTTCATTTGATAAATCAAACAGTAATCACAGCAATCTGGAATAGGAAAAGGCAGCTCAATCTCAGAGGGGTGAAATTAATCATTTGTGTCCAGCAAGGTCTTCAGTGAGGACGCTGGAGGCAGAGCTCTGCACTGGACACACCTGAAGACTGCACACGCTTTTCCTGCCTCACCAACAACTGAATCAACACAGCCACCATTAAGTACTGTCTGGCCATCAACATGGCCACTGTAAATACTACCTGTGGCCATCAACACAGCCACTGTAAACAGTGTCTGCAAACAGGAACCAAAGCAGCAGAGCAGTCCCTTCTCTCTTTTATGAATGTGGGCAGCAGGTCAGACAGCTATGAATGGAAGAGGCCAGATCTGAAGGCAAGGCGTGCTGTTTCACAATCAGCACTATCTTCTTTTATGGTGCTAATGCTATACAACTCAGATTTGTTACTTTACAAATACATACTGACAGAGCAGAACACACTTTCTCTCTTAAAAACAATGGTATGAGGTGGAGCTTGATGGTGCACACCTGTGATCCCTGTGACCAGTCGGGAAATGAGAGCGGGAGGATTAGGAGTTCAAAGCCAGCCTCACCACACAGCAAGCTCAAAGTCAGCTTAATGATAGGCAGAAATGAGCCCATAAAAACTATTACTCTTCACTGAAGAACTATGGTCCTAATCTCAGTAACTTATTTGGTGTTGTTTGAGGAGTGCACAGCAGAAGAGAAAAGAGATCTGAATGCTATAACAGGTAAAACGGGGCACCTTATCATAACTCTATCTTTTCCATATCTCTAGAACTCCTCTTTCCAAGGCCACAGACAGCGAATGTCATGATTACTACAATTCTGTTCTAATCTTTTAGAGTGAGTACCACCTATATGTACAATGTACAATACCTACACATAACTTCATGACCTCCTAACAAGGCAACTGCCTTCTTAGTGAGTATAAGATCAAAAACACAGACACTCATGCTTTGTGCAAGCCCATGGGAGGCCTGCTCTTTCTGAATGGAGATGGAGGAAAAGCGGGTGGGGAGGGAGAGTATATGAGAAAAGAGAAGGGATGGAAGGAGTGGAGGGAGGGGAAACTGGTTGGTATGTAGAATAAATGAAAAAAAAAGTTACTTAAATAAAATTAAAAAGAAAAAGCCACAGACATTATCCCATTAACATAACTGAAAGGACTATCTGTTCCTTACCCTTCTCTCCATTCACCTAATTTATCAAGTCATCCCGCAAAGAGGTCCTGAAATCATTCAGTTAGTTATATGGCAATCTCATTTCTGAGCATACGTGGTATCGGAGGCTGAACCTAGGAGCCCCACACATGCCACGCAACTGCTGTACCACGAAGCTGTCTCCCAACCACAAGTTCTACTTTTTGTTTGTTTAGAGGCAAAATCTAATCTGCCCTGGTTGACCTTGAACTTTCTCTGCAGTTCACACAAATACAAAAGAGCTCAAAAAAGAAGGTATCAAGAAAGTAAATAACCCAATTTAAAAACGGGGTATAGATCTAAACAGAATTCACAAAAGAGAAAATTCAGATAGTTGGGAACCACTTAAGAAATGTTCAGCAACCTTAGTCATCAGGGAAATACAAATCAAAACCACTTTTCACTTTCATTTTCACCATCAGAATGGCTAAGATCAATAAAACAATTGACAACTCATACTGGTGAGGATATAGAGTAAGGGAAACACTCCTCCATTGCGGGTGGGAATGCAAACTTGTACAACCACTATGGAAATTAGTGTGGTGATTCCTCAGGAAGATGGGGATTAATCTACGCCAAGATAAAGCTATACTACTCTTGGGCACAAGTCAAAAGATAGTGCATCCTACAAGGATACTTGTGCAAGCGTATTCTTACTCAACCATATTCATTGCTGCTCTATTCATAATAGCCAGAAATTAGAAACAACCCTAAACGGAAGAATGGAAAGAGAAATGTGATACACCTACACAATGGAATACTAGCCATTTAAAAAATGAAATCATGAAATTCCCAGGTAATTGGATGGAACTAAAAAAAAATTCATTGTGAGGTATCACAGGTCCAGAAAGACAAATACAATATGTATTTGCTTATATGCGGATATTAGCTATTAAGTCATTGATAACCAAGCCACAATCTGTAGAACCACAGAGGTTAGGTATAGAGTAAGGGACTGGAGGGACAGAGAGATCTCATTAGGAAAGGAAAAGAGAATAGATAGTCAAGAATGGATCAAAAGGACTGGAACAAGTGGGGAGCAGGAGGGGAGAGGAAGATGAGGGAGGGAATACGGGGAGAGATGGATAAAATTAAGGGTCATCGGGGTATTATGGAAACCTCATACAGTAGAAGCTTTCTAAAATTTATGCATATATGAAGGCAATCTAAATAAAATAGATAATGGGGGAGACAGAGCCCCCAACTGGCCATCTCTTTGTTGGCTAAAGGGGCCTTTTAGGAATCCCCAAACAACCCAGACTATTGCCAAGACTACAGGTTGCTCGCCACAAACTGATGGCAAGACCTCATGATAAAGACAACACCTACACAACTCAGTGACTATGAAGAAGCTGAGTTGTTCCCTAGATAGAGTCTTCAACCCTACATTCTAGCATCGTTGGTATAGGAAGGTATCTGAACACGAGCAAAGGAGAAACAAACACACCCCCAAACCCTAAAATCTACAATGCTGTCATGTTTACAAGATACATTAAGGCAATGGTAGCACAGAGTGTGTGGGAGTAACCAATCAATGTCTTATTTGACTTAAGGCCCACTCCACAAGATGGAAGTCATACCCAACACCACTTAGAGGAACAAGAACCTGAAACTACACATCCCAGGGACCTAAGGGAAAACCAAATACTACTGACTTTAAAAAATTAATAATAATAAATGTAGCAATAGGGTGATGGTGACATATGCCTTTAATCTCAGCACTCTGGAGGCAGAGGCAGGTGGATCTCTGTGAGTTTGCCAGTCTGGTCTACAGAGCAAGTTCCAAGACAGGCTCCAAAGCTACCCTGTCTTTAAAAAAGTGAAAAAAAGAAAGAAAGAAAGAAAGAAAGAAAGAAAGAAAGGAAGGAAGGAAGGAAGGAAGGAAGGAAGGAAGGAAGGAAGGAAGGAAGGAAGGAAGGAAGGATTCCTAATGACATTCTGTATACTCATAGATCAGTGCCTTGGTCAGCCAACATCAAAAAAAGCTTCCTCCTGCAGTAGATAGAAACAAATAAAGACTCACAGTCAGACATTATGCAAAGAATAAGAGACCTAAATGGGATGTTTCTGTTAAATCCCTCCTGTCAGGACACAAAGAACCCTGAGGAAGACGAAGCCAGAAAGAGTGTAAGAGCCAGAGGAGATGGAAGACACCAGGAAAACAAGACCCTCTAAATCAACATGATCAAAGCTTGTATGGACTCACAGAGACTGAGGAAGATGCACAAGGCCCAGACCAGGGTCTGTACCAGGTCCTCTACCTATGCAGTATGGACTCCAGTTGAGTGTTTTCATGGCATTCCTGAGCACGCACATGAGTGGGCACCTGACGCTTGAGCCTTCTCAGGCTCTTTTCCTTCTGTTTGCTTTGTCCAGTTCCAATGTGTTAAGTTTCATTATACTGTATTATATTGTATTCATTATACTATTATCCTTTAGAAGACTGTTTGTCTGTTGTGTTGTTTTTGGGGGGGGGGGGGGGGGAGGGAGGGGGGGGGGGGGAGGGCAGGGGGAGGGTGGGGGGAGAGGGAAAAAGGGGCCAGCGCCGCCCTCCCTCCGCCCCCCTCCCTCCCCTCCTTCTCCCCTTTTCTCTCCCCTCCTTCTCCCCCTTCCCTCCCCTCCCCTCCACCCATACCTCCCCTCCCTCCCTCTCAAGGCCAAGGAGCCATCAGGGTTCCCCACTCTATGCTAAGACCAAGGTCCTCCCAACTCCCCCCAGGTCCAGGAAGGTGATCGACCAAGCTGAGAACCCATAAAGATGAACATGGGATGTACTCACTCATATTCGGTTTCTAGCCATGATTATAGGACATCGAGCCTATAAGTTTGGGATCCTTGAGAAGATAATAAGAAGAACCTCCACCTGACGATAGATGAAGAAAATGACAGAGCCCCACCTTGGAGCACCGGACTGAGCTCCCAAGACTGTTTTCTAATGAGAGACTTTGGATCCAGATGGGAGAAGATTAGTGGAAGGAAAATGGTAATCCGAAAATATTATGTGAGAAAAAAAATCTATTTCAATCAAAGGGTGGAAAGGATGCTAAAACAGTAAAGGATAAACTCCTAAAATTTGGCAGTATAGTGATTTAAGAAAGGAAATAATAGAATCTAGCAGTAGGGTAGGAGTGGACAAATGAGTCATTAAGTCAAATTCTACAGTAATAGTAACCCATGAAGAGAGATAAATTGATGATAGATAGATAGATAGACAGACAGATAGTAGAGAGATAGACGGATGAATAGTAGATGATAGATAGATAGATAGATAGATAGATAGATAGATAGATAGATAGATAGATAGATAGACAGACAGACAGATAGATGATAGATAGATAGATAGATAGATAGATAGATAGATAGATAGACGATAGTAGAGAGATAGACGGATGAATAGTAGATAGATGATAGATAGATGATAGATAGATAGATAGATAGATAGATAGGTAGATGATAGGTAGATAGATAGATAGATAGATAGATAGATAGATAGATAGATAGATAGACAGACAGATAGATAGTAAATAGTTTGTAGACAGATAACTTATAGATTCAGACAATTTTGTTTCCTTAAGTTAAAATCAGGTCACATGGACTATTTGAGAGAACTCTGTAGATTAAATTTCCTATTGAAAATTTTCTTCAGCAGTCACATTTGCTGAGTTATGGATGGCAGATGAGAATTTAGCTGCAAAGAAGAAGACTTTGTACTTACCCAAGCACATCCTCCTTACCACACTGCTGAATAATACTACAAGTGACGATGAGTGGAAGAAGGGAAATGAACTTCATTTAAAGTCTATGTAACAGAGTTTTTAAACTGTATGACTTTCACATATATAAAGAAAATAAACAGGAAACTGGGTTATCAGCTTTGAAAACAGAGATGTTTTGTGTAGTAAAGTCAAAGACTGGAAGTCATGACCACATTTCAAAATGCCCTTCTGTTTTAGAAAGTAACATTCTATCTCTTTGTCCTTTAAAAAGTACATAGGTATTATATATGGTATACATTAGTTTAGAACTCTGAAATTAATTATTTCTGAAAATAATTAAACCAAAAACTTCCCACACTTTTGGTAAAGCAAAGATGAATTGTCGAGTTTAACAGCACAGGTAAAGTAAAAACTATAACAGACTAAGTAACTCAATGAAGGGTGAAGTACTTACCGATTTGGCCAGCCTTGACTTTGAAAGGAACATCTAATTCACTCTTCAGAAGAAAGAAAAAACATTAAAGAATTTCTCTAAGCAACCCCCAAATCACTTCTGTACATCAATGATATACAGTTCAATAACTCATGGTTATGAATGCTTCCTTAAATGGTGGTTTTACATAAAGAAGTCACAGAGAAGGAAAGTTATCAATAGAAGGGCATTCATAGGGAAAATGATTGCATAAATAGGTTATTTTTAAAAATGAAACAGATAGGCACTGTTTACCTGAAATGCAAGAAGTGGGAAAGAACTGGGTCCATGCACTTAAGTCAGCTAAAAACAATCACTGAATAATTCTCTTAGATAATACATTTAGCAAATGAGCAAACAAAACCCCCCTGGAAAGGAAGGTGCTAACAACTATCTACCAAGTTATCATTTCTTTTAGATAAATTATATATGCCAAACAATACTAACTTTTGCCTCATCTGGATTCCTGGTTGCTAAGCCATTACTCTCATTCATAAAGATGACAAATCTTCAGAATTATTAGACTTTAATCAGTCAGTACAGACTTTCTGCTAGTTATTACCTAACACAGTAGGATGCTGTGAATATCTGAACACTGAACTACAATACTACAGGCTACAGCTAACGAAGAATCCATTTTCAGGAGCATACAATTCCACAAACACCTAGGTGCAGAGGAACTGAACACAGTACCTTTGACAAAAGAATTGGAAAAAGCAGTGACTCTGTTTCCTGGGGGTCTAGAAAGGTATACTCAACATAAGACACTTAATAAGTGCTGTCTTGTGCTTATTTTTATTCACTTGGCATAATTTTAACAATGAGTAAAGTTCACATTTCCAAGTAAAACTTCAGGCTAGGGACACAGCACAGTGTGACAGCACCTGCCCGACACACAGAAGGCATAAGGTTCAACCCACAAAACCGTAAAGAAAAACCATCAACAAAACTGAGTTAGTTAAATTATGAAAGAAGCCTAATTTTAACTAATAAAGTCTATGAATTATGAAGCAACTTATTATTTTAATCAGAAAAAAATCGGCTGACAGCTCAATCTGTCTCCTGGGAATGTTAATGAGTACTGTCTGTGCCCATGGCTGTATTTATAATTATTTCCTACAAAATCTCATAAATTGAGAAAAAATAAACTTGACTCTAACCTCTATCACCAGAATCATTAAGTTCTAAATTTTTAAATAAAACGTTAAAAATGGTGGCATGCCACATAAAGTCTGGGAAGGACAGTTAAGTACTCTGAGTTTTTCCAGTGTGCCAGGCTCTCTTTCTCATCTTGGCAGGCCACAAAGCCAAGGCGTAGCCTGCTAGTGAATGAGCGCTCAAGCATAATAAGACACTGAAACTAAGAAATAAGAAAATCTAGGGCATGCTTGTAATGTCAGCATTTGAAAAATGGAGGCAGGGAGCTCAGGAATTCAAGGTGAGTCTTATCTACATAGTGGATATGTGGCTACGCGAGACCCTATCTCAAAAGAGAAAAAGAAGCATGTGTGCATGCACACAGGAAGCACACATGCAGGAAATCTGAAATGTGGTCCATACACACTCTTAAGTGACATCGTAGACTTCAGTTTTGCACAAGGTAAATGTAAACCCATTGGGTGGAGAGGGTGAATGCTGCTTTGCTTGTAGCTCAACAACAAACGATGCAAATTCCTCACTACAGCTGAGTCAGTCTTACATCACTATCACCTCAGTCCTCCCAGGCTAGCCTATCACTACGGTACCTCCACACCATCTAGACCACTGGTTAGCACCAAGCCCTAATTTACCTGGAAAATGTATAAGGATAATTTGAAGAAAAGTATTTCTGTAAGACAAATGGAGACAGCAAAGCTACAACAATCAAATTAGGTCAAAAAAGAACTCCATTTGAAAAAAAAAGAAATACTAAAGGCTATACAATCAAATTAATTCACAGGAAGAACTACATTTTGCAAAACAAATAAAAAGTACTATTTTGATCATTGGGGGAAAATTGTAAATCTTTAATCCATAATTTCAGACGGCAAATAGTTAAATAAGGAACCCAGCTTGGTGGTGTGGCTCAGTCACTTTATCTGGTACCTGGTACAGATGCCTAGTAACCAAACATTTCCAAGAGCCTGCCAAACTAACTGAGTTATTACACGTAATTTAAAAATAATAACCCTTACCAGAGCATTTTCTTTTATCTGTAGATTATCTAAAGCCACATTACCTGTAAAAGGAAAAGACAAGAAATACAACATTAATACAGTCATTAGTATAACATGTCACATCTACCAAACACCAGAGATGCAAAGCTAGAGTTAAGAACACAGGTGAAAGAATGTGAGGATTCAAGGTCCAGCAGGAGGCAGAGGCTAGAACATATCTGCATTATGGAAAAAAATAATGGAGGACATGGGAAAACGTTTGAAGGATGGTATTTAATAAAAGATTACATACCACCCAGACGGATATAATTTTTTAAAACTATATATGTGTGTGTGTATGCAAAACACCAACAAACAGAAACTAAACAAACATAAGCCATGACACCATAATGCCACTTCTATGACTGATATGTGTTTCTCATGTATATGGAATATTTCAATTTTTCTAAAATGACTGTTGAAAGTTACAAGAAAGGCAAAGATACAGGGAAGCTGCCCCCACCCAGAAATGGGCAGGAAATACTACAGCCTTATACTTAGAGAGGAGACAATGAGTTCTGCTGTCAGGTAGTCTCTACAGTACAGCTGGAAGGAAACTAAAACCAGGAACAGCCAGGTATGGTGGTATATGCCTATGACCTCAGCACTTGGGAGGCTAAGGCTGAAGGACAGCTATTAGTCTGAGGCCAGTGTGGACTAGACAGTGAATCCTAAGCCACCCTGTACTACAGAGTAAGCCTCTCTCTCAAAATCATACACACACACACACACACACACAGATACATACATACATACATACATACATACATACATACATACATACATACATACATAAAAATAAGGTAGTAATTTCAGTGTCAATCAGGGGCCATCACAGTAAAAACTAATTCTGGAGTCAGAATTGAAAGGATGGCATCACTGCCAAACATAAAAATCATAGAAGAGTATTTGGCACTTGGAGGAATCTTTTTTTATTAATGTATCCAGGTGTTTTGCCTTCATGCTTGCCTGTGCACATGAAGTGCCTATGGAGGCCTTAAGAGGGTGCCAAATCCCCTGGAACAAGAGTTACAGACCGTATGAGAGGCCAAGTAGGTGCTAACTGCAGAGAGACATTTGATTGTGGGAGCTGCTAAGCTAAACCAACATAAAGACTTCAAAATCTGGGTCTAAGATTATGTTGCTTTGGAAAAGAGGGTCCACAGAAGTTGTTTCCACAGAAGATGAGAAGCTGTGAATTCCTTCCAGGCTAACATGGTTTGATCCAGCAAGACCCCTGAGAGGTCTCCATGGGAGCGATAGCTCAGGTGATCCAACATCCATGGCAGCTTCAAGACAACTGGCTGAGATGATGCGGCCTCACAGACTACTACACCCAAGATTTAACCATATATCTAAATTTTCTCAGGATCCCCATATTACCAGCACCCCCCAATCAGCAGGAAGCAGTATAAACAAAACTACACCCAAATGCCCAAAATTATATATGCCCAAAATTTATAAATGTTTGCTTTCATTTAAAGGTGGCTGGTTATAAATGATTAGTGGTTATAGTCAATCTCTTTCTAAAGAAAAAAAAGGGAATATGATAGAGAAATGATAAAAAAATGGGTAGATTATTCAATCTACTTTAATCCAAAAACAACCGTTAATCTCAAAATACTTTATACTGGTATGGATTTTGGCTTATTAATAAAAATTAAAAGTCGATTTTGTTATATGTATATTTCTACTCTTATTTAAGGTATTATGTTTATGCATCTCATTTAAAAATGTAATGTATAGTCAAAAAAGTTCCTATAGCCATATTGAGGAATTTCTTGCATATCACCATAGAACCTCCACCTGACGATAGATGAAGAAAATGACAGAGCCCCACATTGGAGCACCGGACTGAGCTCCCAAGGTCCTGATGAGGAGCAGAAGGAGAGAGAACATGAGAAAGAAAGTCAGGACCGTGAGCGAACCTCCAGCTGGCGACAGATGGGGAAGGTGACTGAGCCCCACATTGGAGCACTGGACTGAGCTCCCAAGGTCCTGATGAGGAGCAGAAGGAGCGAGAACATGAGAGAGAAAGTCAGGAACGAGAGGTGTGCGTTCACTCATGGAGACGGTGGGACAGAACTAATGGGAGATCACCAACTCCAGTTTGAATGGGACTGATGGATCATGCGACCAAACCCGTCTCTCTGAATGTGGCCAACAGCGGGGGCTGACTGAGAAGCAAAGGACAATGGCTCTGGGCTCTGATTCTTCTGCATGGACGGGCTCTGTGGGAGCCTTCTCAGCTTGGTCGATCACCTTCCTGGACCTGGGGGGAGTTGGGAGGTCCTTGGTCTTAGCATAGAGTGGGGAACCCTGATGGCTCCTTGGCCTTGAGAGGGAGGGAGGGGAGGTATGGGTGGAGGGGAGGGGAGGGAAGGGGGAGAAGGAGGGGAGGGAAGGGGGGAGGAGGAGGGGAGGGAGGGGGGGAGGAGGAGGGAAGGAGATGGAAATTTTTAAATATAAAAAAAATAAACCATGAGAAAAAAATAAAAATAAAAATAAATCAAAAAAAAATAAAAAAAATACAAATTAATAGTCATCTATAATAGTCAAACTTACAATCATATTAGTTAGGTTTTCTATATATGCATGAGATATGAGATATATTTCAGATGAATAGGTAATCTTCAAACACTTCAAAGACCTACAGAATATGGCATTTAAGATATTTTAAGAACTTAAGTCAACAGCAAGACATGTCTGCTCCTGGCAGCACCAATAATTTCAAGAAGTTCCTTTATGGAGTTTGCAAAAAAAAAAAAAAAAAAAAAAAAAACCTGCTCTTGCCTGGATGGCTTGGCTGTATGCTGTATAAACTGAACATGCAGGACCCATAGGAAAATGACCACAAAACTTTGTCAAAACAAGGTGGGATGGTCCTTCAGGGTTTTTGCTTCACAGAAGAAACTGCCACACACTCTGAAGGACACAGAGGAAAATGACTGACAAACTGCCAATATAGGTGGGACAGTCTTTCAAATTCCTGCTTCAATGAAAAGTCTGTCAGATACTATGGGCCTGTAGGCTGAAGACGGATGCCCTACCATTACAGAAAAACTATGAGTGACTATGTAGGCAGCCAGACGCCTCTGTCATTTCTAGAGTTTGGGAAGTTCCTTACAATGCACTTCCTGTTTACTTAGGTAATATTATATCCTTCTGGGATCTTTGATGGAGTTGAAGACTAGATAGCTATAGTTTTCCTTAGTTATGGTAAAAGATAAATATAAAACTTTAAGCTCACAAAGATAAGAGTATTTTAATTTTGCTAAATACAAATAGACTAAATATCATAACTATAATCTTTGCTTGAAAACTGTTTTATTATATGTAATTTTACAATGTTAAAGTTAAAAACCTTCCTTTTTAATTAAACAGAAAAGTGGGATGCCCTTCTGTATGCTGTGAATATGTTCTATTATCATTAGTTAATTTTAAAAAAAGCTGCTAGCTGGGCGGTGGTGGCGCACGCCTTTAATCCCAGCACTCGGGAGGCAGAGGCAGGCGGACCTCTGTGAGTTCGAGACCAGCCTGGTCTACAAGAGCTAGTTCCAGGACAGGCTCCAAAGTCACAGAGAAACCCTGTCTCGAAAAAAAAAACCAAAAAAAAAAAAAAAAGCTGCTATGGCCTACGGCAGGGCAGAATAGAGACAGGCAATAAATTCAAGCAAAGATAAAGAGAACAAGAAGGTAAAGTCTGAGAGATGCCAACAGTAGCCAGAGAAGCGAGATGTGAGGTAACAAGCCACAAGCCTGTAAGTCAAATCGAGAATAATAAAATGGGTTAAGTTAAATTGCAAGAGCTAGCTAACAATAAGCTTGAGCTAATGCTAAACAGTTTGTAAATAATTTTAAGCCTCAGAGTGGTTATTTGGGAACTGGAAGGCAGGAGAGAAACCTCCAGTTACACAAAGGATAGCTTTTTATTAACTGTTTTTTGTAGTTCCCAATTTTTAAGATTACCAGGTTACTTTTAAGTAAAATCATAACACAAAATAGGAGAAATGAGGAAACAAAAACTAAAACAAAAGTAAACTCTAAGTTCAATATGTCTCAACATTTGTGTATTAATTTTTCTCACACTTTACATCTACTTTACTTTCAGACACAAAAAACTAACAAAGAATTAGCTAGGTTTGCTCATACTTCCTGGATACAAGATACAAACAGTATCATTCAGTAGCTATTTGCACTAAAGGAGGAGCCACTAGTCCAGTAGTAAAGAGAGGGAGGAAAATGAGCAGTCTGCAGATCAGCAGCATCCCAGTGAATGGGGGAAAGAGCATTCATCCCTTAGCCCATAGCCAGTTCCCTGGCTAGGTGAAGCCCCAGCCAACTCAACAACATAGTGCACGCTGTTCTGCAAGTACATGTGCATCTGTCCATTCCATCCCATAGCCCAAGTATGCAGAAACTTCCACTTAAATAATTTGTAAGACTAAAACATATAACACCTAAAAATCAATCATTTCATACTGAACTGAGCACCAGCACAAAAATTTCAAAAAAAAAGATGCTGCTTTCCTTCCAGAAATAATAATTTCAAACACACTGAAGTGACTTCCCTGTTCAGCTAGATCACCAGAGAATAAGAACACTCAGAGGCCACGGGAAGTTTCTAGGGAAAAAAAAATGCAAAGACTAAATAACTGTGTCTTATCTTAAAAATAAGGAAAAGAAATGCGGTCAGGAGGCTGAACAATGTGGGTAGACAGGCTGCACTCTGCCCACAAGGAAAACACGAAGGCCAAGCACACTGCCGGGTGACACTTAGTCTCAAGTCCACGGACTCCCAGGAGCGAGACAGTAAGGAGCTCTGTGGTGTGGACTGAAGGAGCTGGTCAGGAGTGGAATGCAGGAGTCCAGCTCTGAAGGAAATGCCACTCGGTGCTCACTAAAAGACTCCAGGCATTTTGGATGAGTTCACACCGCCAAGAGTTACATAGGAAGCTTCAGAGCCAAGGCTGAAGGGCAATTTAACATGGCAAACCAAATCAGAATGTGTAAAATAATCTTCACTAAAGAATTAAAGACAGAAATGAAAGCAAGTCCATTGAATTGGCAAGTAACACCATCTTTTAAAAAGAGACAGTTATTAAATTAGAAGAAATGACCAAGTTAATGTAATGAATGAAAAAAATAGAGGGGCTGGAAAGACGGCTGAGTGGATAAGAGTACTTGTTGGTCTTGCAGAGGACCCAAGTTCAGTATCCAGCACTTACACTGGGCAGCTCAGTCACCTATAATTCCAACCCCAGAGGGACCCAATGCCCTCTTCTGGCCTCCTGGGCTCTGCAGGTATCAGGCACACACACAATGCACATACATACATGCAAGCCCTCAACTTGGTTTTGTTTTTTTTTTTGTAATCAAATGGAACTCTCCTAACATGGAATATGCTTACCTAAGTTCTAAGTACAAGGATAGCTTTTATACACATAGTCATCTACAAAGTAAACATGGGAAACACAGTGTTGCTCTGGGCCTGGTGACACATGCCTGTTCTCCCAGCATTCAAGAGGCAGAGCCAAGAGGACACCAAAGCTAGCCTGAGCCACACTGTGAGCTCAAGGAGAGCTGGGCTACATGACTATGAAACACAGAGAGCTGGGGATGTAGCTCCATCAGTAAGCAGAGTGCTTGCCTAGCATGCACCCAGTTCTGGTTCTATCTCAAGCAGCACACACAGATCTCGTGTGGTAACACCAGATACTGAACAAAGGCTGGGGTACCAAAAGTTCTAGGTGATTCTTGGCTTCACGGGGTGTTTGAGACTGGCCTGAGCTACATAAGAGTGTCTCAAAAAACAAACAGAAAGAAAAATAGTGTTGGTATTAAACACTTTCAACCAGAAACCATCTCTCCTCTTTTCAGAGGGTTGGGCTGTGGATCCCTTACAGTATTTAACACTTAAGTTTACAAAAGTGCCCAAAACAATTATGAGCTTACAGATGTCCCTCATCATTGGTACTGAATTAACAGTGGCTTAATCGCCTTAGAATGCACATAACTACAGGACAGAAGCAACTACAATGAAGCCATCAAGTGATGCTTCAAAATCTATATTTAGATTGTTACATCACTGGATCCTCACAGCCTCCTGGACAAGAGGCAGGTGGTACATATCAAGGAAGAGAAATAGAAGGTTTCTTGAGGTTAAAATGAGAGTCCTATGGATACTGTGACAACCTACACACGCAAGAGCCAACACTCATTCTTTTGATACTCAGTGCCAGCTTTCAGCACACCGTGCTCTCTTCCGGATAGCAGAGTAGAAAGGCAAAGGGTTCAGTATTTTGCATTTACCAAGCAATAACCAGACTCTGCACTGGGAGGCCTGTTGGTGCCACTCTGGATCTCTACATTTTAAAGGTTACATAAAAATCCGAAAGAGAAGTGAACAGTGGAGTCGGGACTGCGTGAGCCGTTTCTCAGGGGCACAGGAGATAGCACCGCAGATGGCCATGCTAGACCTTATCTCCGAAAGGGTTCCTAAACTACACCCCAGAACCCCTCCAGGACATGCCGATCTCACTCCTGCCCCTCTTCACATCAGCACATAAAGAAGACAGTGTTTGAGCAGGGTGGTTTCACCGAGTCTGTAGAAGGACGGTGCCACTGTACTAAGAATAGAGCCTGTGTCTCCTGACTCCCTGGCCAGTTCTTAATATAAAACATGAAGATTCGTCCAAACTATGACACAACAACAATAAAAATGGCAAGAAATAAAAACACCAGCCCCAATCTAGCCGCATGGCCTGAAACAATGACAAACACCTATATAGTGAGTGCCACGTGGCTCTTGGAGATTGATGTATCTACAGCGCTTGTATCAAATGTTTACTGACGCTCATCTCCCAAGGAAATGTGCTCAACCACTAAGCAGTCTGTAAAAGCATGAATCAATTTATTTTAATGACTCATGTTTTCACAGACACCAAATAAAATATTGAACCAATTCGTTCCAAATGAATCGAACTATCTGACTCCAAATTGAGCCAACCCAGACTGTTTCAGCTGGAGGATTGCTGTGCAGGAGAAAGGAAGTAACTGACTCTTCCTTTCCAGTTTCCTGGTGAAACAAGAGTCTTGGCAGAGGAAAAACAAAAAGCTGTGACATCACCACGACTTTCTCCTTTCAAACACCACACGGAGCCTGAGACCCAAGGCACTCGGCACAGCTTCCTAGCAATGGTTTCAAAGCACCAACGTTCAGCTCTATTTCTAGAAAAAGAGTGGATTTTTAACTAATAATAATGCTATTTAAAAACAAGGGAAAGGTGTACCCAATTAGCTTTTCAAGCAAAGGGGAAAAAAACTTCCCTCTGGGACTAGGGACATGATGTCTCAGTGGTTGGGGACCCAAGTTCAGTTCCCAGGACACACATGGTGGCTCATAACCATCCCTAACTCCAGTTTCAGAAAGTCAAGACACCCACTTCTAGCTTCCATGGGCACTGCAAGAACAGGGTGCACACACGTACATGCAGGCAAACACAAATAAAGTAAAATTCTTTAAAGAAAAAAAACACTCCTTCAATGGGTTTAGAAGTACTTAGACAGTACAGTGTTTTGTATAATGAGGCTAAAGAAAGTAAAAATTGCTTTTTCTGTCATTCTCTGCTGCCCTGTAGCTACCTCCTGGGCCGTCCTGTAGTAGATGTGGTTTCTTTACCTGTGTCTTCCGGGACTGGTCCTCCACCACCAGGAAGAAGGAAAGGCATGCACTGGGCCAGCATGCCTCACACTGGCTGCGGACAGCGCAGCAGCGTGTACCTATGGGCGGCTAGGGCGGCTCCAGCCTTGCTCAACCCACAGGTGCTTACAGCCAAAAAAGTCGCCTCGTTATTGTAGAGAAGAAACAAATGGCTTCCTTCCCATTCGTGACCTGCCAAAAAGTCCCGGTGAAGGTGAACTTCCTGTCCAGTTCCCTCATCCTTGGTGCGTGCCCCAGCACTCACTCTCTCCCTGTGCTGCTTTCTGCCAGCGAGACAAGCTAAGCATCACAAACCTAAAGTCTAAAGGGCTCCAAAATCCAAACCTTTGGGCGCTGACCTGCTACCACAGATAGAAAACTTCCACACCCAATCTTGCACGGCACACTACTGCCAAGCACAGCACACTGAAACTTATTGGAGGCTACTGCACGGTATGTATATGGAGTGAAAAGGAATGTATGCTAACTTGGGTGTCACCAAGAAATAACCTTATACACATAAATATCCCAAATTCTGAAAAACAAAGTTCAGAATCTACAAGAATTCTAGCCCCCAGTATTTCGAATAGAAACCCCACCCATAACAGTGAGCTGGCAGGGAAAGAAAGGCTCCAGGGTGAAGGACAGGACCTGAAACTGCTCCCCCGAGCCTGGCTTGCAGGGTTGTGAACTCTGCATGCACTACACCCTGGTTCATTCCTGTTCATGGGCACCACAGCCACCCCTGGCATCCTACGCCCCATGTCTGGGGTGGTCCACTGATTTAAAGGAAGTGAGAGCCACAGAATCTGAAATGGAGGCTCTTCCTGGTCCTCCACAGTAAACAGCTTGGAAAAATCAAATTGGCAGATCCTACATAGCAAGAACAGGACTTAAATTGCAAAAGATCTGACATTTCGACACACCGCTTTAGAAACATGTTACTCTTAAAGCAATTAAATCCTGGATACCTCTCAAACAGCTAAGGGCTGTGTAATTTATCTGCTGGTACCAGTTTGTGGGGATCAAAAGCCCAGATAAACATTCTCATCTGGCAGCACCTGCCCACCAGGCACTCTGAGCCTTTGAAGGTTGCCCTACGTACTGCTACAGAAAACGCGAGCCTGGCAAGTATCAATCCAATGCAAAAGTTTCCTTGCTTTTTAAGAAGGGGGCGGGGGAATAAAAGACATTGACATGCATGTATGATGTTAGCAGATGTATTATGTTAGAGGAAGCATGTTTCAGAAAATGCAACAGCAGGCTGTCCCACCCACCATTAGCACCCATCATTAACAGTTACAAAAGACTTCCCTTAGACTTCCACTACAGACACTGAGTGGTGTGTTCTCTTTACAGACTAGGAAACTGACACTTAGAGAACTAAAATGTTCTTCTCCTGAACCCTACAGCTAGTGAATAACTGAGGCCTGTTTCTACAGCAGCAAGTTATTGAAAGGTATTTTGCATAAACCACTTTCAAAAATATTTAAGAACTGTCTGGCATTAATCTTTGAAGAATAAATTCCAAAAGACAGCCACAAAGTTGAGAACCTTTGGGCCCCTTGAAAGTTCATTATCATTATTGGTTTTGTTTCTTCAGTTAAAAACCGTTACATTTATTTCTATATTGCGGCACACGCCATTGTGGAGGTCAGAGAAGAACACGTAGGCATCAGTTCTCTCCTTCTACCATGTGCATCCTAGGGATTGAACTCTGGTACTCGGGCTTGGCAGCAAGCACACTTCCCACTGAGCTGGCTGGTGGGCCTTGCTTCTTCAATTTAAAAGCAATGCCCAGAGTATATAACCTGATTCTATACTTTCTAATTTTGTGTCCTTCTTTTCCATGCTACAATTTTCTTCTTTATTGTGAGAATGTCTCATAGGCCCAGCACAACGGTTTTCAACTATGGCACCACCTTATTTTGATTCTCAGAATTCCCTGGGCACATCCAAGCAAAGACCGTGCATCTTTACAAACATGATACATGGCCGTCGTTTATGACACCTGTTCCTCTTGTTAGAAATTTCCTAAGGGTAGCGTACTTTCTCGAGATCCTCTTTTACTCCTTAACTAAAATCTGCCCACTCAATAGGTCTCATTACATGCAGGAGACAATCTCCATTTTCGTCTTAGACCAGTTCCTCAACTACTACACAGGGCTGAACAACCTTCATTACAGACTTCCCATCTCCCTAGGATCCGCCTAATACACGCCTGCAGCAACCTCCTGAACCAAAAGCATTTCGGGCACTGCCAAACAGCCCCCCACTACACCCTTCCCATCCTGACACCGAACTACTGCTTTGGGCTAGTCTAATAGGCCAGTTGAGATTTACTAACTTATTCTCCAAAGAGCAAAAAAATCTAAGTATGTGAAACTTCTACAGGAAGATCCCTCCTGTTCCAAAGTCTTGAACATGCAAAACTTGAAGGAAAAAAAAAATCAGTGGCACATAAATTTTATCTGCTATCACACATAGAGTTCTCAAATAGAACTATATGTAATTTTCAAACTTTCTTGAAAAGTTTTGTCAGCATCACGGATAACTTATCAACAATTTCATTAACAATCCCATTTGATATTAAGCTCCCCAACAAAGATTAAGATCAGTTTCTCCAGCAGCACTGCCAGAGTAACAGCCAAGTCAGACAGCTCGTCTCATTTCTATCTTAAGGCAAATCAGGATTCAAAGACAACATGTTGAGCAACAACTACAAAGCACATGACTTCCAGAGGCCATTAGTGAAGCTGTGTGGGAGCTGAGCGGGGAACAGACAAACTCAGTGGCTGGCTGTTCCCGGGACAGCTGCTGACAGACACCTGTGTATTGGCTCCGGCACAGTGGACAGTTAACGCAGACTATAATGCAGACTACTGACAGACTATATTATCCTAAAAGAGAAACTGAAACAAAGCTGAGGGCAGGAGCTCATCCCAGAGTGTCACTGGGCAGCATTGAGGCCTGGAGTTTGATCCCCAGCACCACAAAATAAATTGTGGCAGAAAAGAGAATAAAGTGAGATCTACAAGATCTCACTACAAGACAGTGAGGCCGGGGGCGGGGGGGGGGGGGGGGGGGGATGCCACAGCACTGTAGCTCGGTTGTGAGAGAGCTCGGAACCTCCAGACCGTGTTCACTGTCCAGACTGTTCGGAGATGAACCTACACCGGACTGACACCTGAAGAGCCCTCAGATGCTAGCACTCCAACATCTAACGCTGGAAGTGAGTATGAGTTGACAGTGAAGGAATCTGCAACCGCACCCACGCATTTTATTTTAAAAGACCTAAACACGGGACAGGCAACTGCTAAATCCTGAGTAGTGCGAACACGGGAATATCGTCTTGTCGGGAGTGACTCAAACTCTTCCGACTGTACAAACACGTTCTCTGTCAACGCTGAAATGAAGAAGCCAAGGTCCATACAGTAAGTGCAGGTCTAGAACTATGGGCTTTCTCTATCAGCGTTCGCATTGATCCGAAGCCCTTTTTACCTATTTCAGATGCTGTTCTTTAATAAATGACATTACTGCAAGAATTCTGAAGAACATCTACAGCAGGCTCTAGACATTTACCTCCTTTTAACAACTTTCCCTTTTGCAGCATGTGGCAAGGACGAGTATCCAAAGTATGTATTTATAGGAAAACCACCAAAAAATGAGCAGAAGCCTAGTTTAAAATAAAACAGGCTCCTCCACATTTCAGGAGACAAGTCGTAACTCTGTGGCAGCACTGTCCAGCAAAATTAGGGAGCCTCAAGCCGGGCGGTGGTGGCGCACGCCTTTAATCCCAGCACTCGGGAGGCAGAGGCAGGTGGATCTCTGTGAGTTCGAGGCCAGCCTGGTCTACAAGAGCTAGTTCCAGGACAGGCTCTAAAAAAAAGCTGCAGAGAAACCCTGTCTCGAAAAACAAAAAAAAAGAAAAAAGAAAAAAAATAGGGGGCCTCTGTGTAACCATTCGTTTTAGGAGCCAGGGTTTGTGAGAGACATAATGGGAAAATCCTTTGTAATCGCTAATGTGGAAATGTAACGTGAGAAACGAGCCCAGTGGAGCAGATGGGAACAACCTATCCACTCTAGGTCCATGATTCTGCTTCTTGTAACCTCAACATAAACTGACTTCGTAGCCCGATGATGGCCTTGAATTTTAATAATATGCTTAACCCATCTACTCAGATACCATTTTAACAGGTGGCCAACATAACTGAGCCACTGTTTTATACTCCATTAGAAGTAATGCTCATCTTCAAACCCCAGTGTATTTAATACTCGGAGCATGTAAGGCACATTTCAAATACCAGAACGGCTAACTTCCCCATTGGTGAATACCAACCAGACAGAGCAAGTCTGTACTTAAACCGCTGACAATTAGACGCAGTTCCATCCATTTAAGTTGGCTGTTGTTATTTAATTTTCTCCCTAAGCTGACAAGATTCCCAAATCTTAGAGTAAATTAGTAAACAAATGAAAAGTACTCTCCTTTTCCCCAAACCCCCAATCTTTGCTGGAATTCTGTGGTGCTGAGGAGGCTTGAGGCAGGCACAGGACCACAGAGTTACACTCCCAAAGGCAAGCTTATTGAAGAACGCAGAGGTGACTACAATCACAAGACTTTTCAACCCCTAACCTTCAGGATTAAAACCTTGGCAGGTCTTCCCGCACTTGCTCCCAAGCAGACAACCCTAATTAATGACGCCTCCGGCAGGTAGCTTGAATATCTACTTCAAAACAAAAAACTGCAGGGCCCTCTGACGAACGAGGAAGTGGCCCAAGGTAGGAATCCCTGAGTTCAGATTCCTTGGGGACAGGCACGCCTTTCTTCTCAATGTCATCCTTGCCCATCCCATCTCCTCGGGTCTGGGACCCAAAGGAGAAGGAACCCTGGTCCTGGGGACACGAGATGCAAGGGGAGATGGGCTAACACTGTGGGGAGCATGAGCCGCGCTCTGACGTCCGCAGCTGAGGTAAATAATTTTTTTCCTTGTTTTTATACTGAGGGGTTAGAGGACCGCTGAGCAGCGCGCTGTCCCTGAGCGGGGAAGTCGACGACAGGAGCATGCCCAGCGGGGGTCCCTGGGGTTCCCAGGCTCCACCACGCGCAGCCCCCGCTCCCACGCCGGCCGGCCTCGGCGTAGCGCTTACCGCCCCAGATCCCCAGCTTTAGCTGGGACTTGTTCAGGTTCTCCACGTAGTCCCCTAGGAAGCGGTTCAGCAAGTCTGCGACCACCGACTCCAGCACCATGGCGGGGACCAGGAGGCGGGAGAGGGAGGAGCCGGAACGCAGCACGTATTGGAGGGCGGCGGCCCGCGCCGAGACTGACAGCTGCGGCCCGCCCCGCGCCGCGCGTGCGCAACGCCGCCTGTGCGCAGGCGCCCTTCCCCCACCCGCCTCGCGTTTACAGGGGACCTACGTAAGAGAGAGTGAGGCCTGGGGCTAAGCGGGGTGGGACTCCTGCAAGAAGCTCCGCGTTCGAATCCCCGGTATCTCATAATCCGGTCATAGTAATGCACACCTCATAATCCCAACACTAGAGTGACAGAGGTAGGAGGGTTAAAAATTCAAAGTCATCCTTGGCTATTTAGCCAGTTCAAGGCCAGACTAGGCTGTGCGAAGCCCCGTGTTAGAATTTTTTTTTTAAGTAATGAACTAGGCTGGTGAGATGGCTCCGCGGATAAAGGCGCTTGCTGCCAAGTCTGATGTTCAAGTCCTGAGACTCGATGATGAAAGGAGCGAATAGATTTGTTGCTCTGACTGCCACACTCCATTATGCCTTGCATACACACAAACATACAAGGAGAAAGCCAAGGCTACAGAGTTAGACCTTAACTAAATAAACTTAAATAAATTAAGGCTGGACCTGGTGACAAACATCTTTAGTCCCTGCACTAAGAGGTAGGCAGATCTCTGTGAGTTCAAGGCCTGCCTAGGCTACCTAATGAATTCCAGACCAGTCACAGCTACACAATGAGCCTCTGTCTCAAATAAAAAAAATGGGGAAAATACAAGGAAAAACAAAAAACAACACTGCCAACCAGTAACTGATAAAGCCCTACCTCAGTCTTCCATTCTTGCCATGTAAAATAAATCCTCAACCATTTGTTTTTCCTTACTCTGTCAGACTAAACCCAGATCCTCCCGGCTTCCCTTTCCATAAGCAATGAGCAGTAAATCCGCCTGCTCTATACTGATCGTTTCTTTAATTCTTCTGCCTCCCTTGTTCCAGCTCACCAGTAACTGCTAACTGGCCCCACTGGCCTCCGGTCTCTTTCTTTATTCTTCAGATTGACACCAGAGGTCTCTTTTCCAAAGCATGGATGAATCTGTTAGTCACCTGCTAAAAAAAAATAATAACCTGATATTTACAACACACTCTTCAATCTTATCAAACAGTGTCCACCATTTAGACCACTCGCTTCAATCTGTCCCAGGCTCTTTCTAACCATACCCCTTGGGATAGGTAGTCTCAGTTGTCAACTTGATAAGATACACAATCACCTGGGTGATGGGCGTCCGGGCATGTCACTGGGGAATTAATCTTGATTTGGATAACTGAGATAGATGGTAAAGCCTGCCTCCTATGAGTGGTACCCTTCCTGAGGCTGGGATCCTGAACTGTATAAAAGAGCATCTCCATCTCCCTCCTTCCCTCCCTCTCTCTCTCCCTCTCCCTCTCCCTCTCCCTCCCCCTTCCCCTTCCCTGCTTCTTGGTTGTGGCTGCCATGTAACTACCTGCTTCAAATTTCTAATGCTTTGCTCTGTGAGCCAAAATAACGCTTCTGTCCTAAAGTTGCTTTTGTCGTATTAGATCACAGCGATGGGAGTAACTAAAATCCCTCCCTCTCTCTGCTTCTGGTCCTACTGCCTATCCACTGAGTAGTTTAAAGAAGCAGTATGTTACTGCTGATATGGGGTGTTGCTGTTGATATGGGTGTGCAATAAAAACAAAGCAAAATGGCACAAGGGTGTTTGGAAAACAGTGAGACAAGGAAAGCGGGCACAGCAGCACAGTGTGGCCAAATGAACAAAGGAGAAAATACAACCTTGTGAGAGGTGTGGGCAATGCTCACTCTCCAGTGATCATTCCCTATATCTCAACAGCACTTCACAGTTTTGAAAGAGTGTATAAATATGCTCCTATGAGCCTAATTCTGTTTTATTCCACTTTTTAACCTGTATCTCAGGAATTCTGTCATTAGGAGTCATTTTCCTGTAATACTCATTAACAATTTATAGGGTAATTAATTATAATAGAAACTTATTAGAGAAAAATGTAGTTGAAATTTAAGTTTGGAATGCTAAGCGACTCCTCCAGGTCACGTGGGAATTACTAATTTCCTTCTTGAACACTGCCACCCTTTCCTCTGTCAACAATTACACAATTGAGTCACCACTAGACTATCGGTTGTTGTTCGCTGTCTTTCAAAGGCTACTAGCAGAATAAGATTAAAAATCCTGAAGTAGGAGATTCAAACACTTTAGTGCCAATAGTGGTATTCTGTGCTAATACGAGATTTGAAAATTCGTTTCCCACTCTGAGCTTGTTTGCAGGTGTGGTGGTTGGCTGTGTGCCTCCAGGAACAGCCCAAGTTCGCCACATTCTTTTAAAAAATCAAAAATGGACATTCCATTTTATTTTTTAAAGAATTTCTGATATCAAACTGGACAGAGAAAATCCCACAAGGCCTCAACACTACACAAAGAGCCATACACAACTGAAAAATGCTGAAAGCCGGAGAGGTAGCCTTCCCCAGGGAAAAACACACCACGAGTGTCCAGTGCCAAACAGTGAGCCCTGAACACATACACATCAGTAACATTATAAGGACTGAGGAGATTATGTTTAGGAAGCTATATACATATGCATAATATACATAATCACATAAATACACATATATACATGCAATAACAATTGATGAAAAAGAGGCCATGAATTTGAGGGAGAAAGAAGAGGATATATAGAGAGTTTGTAGGAAGGAAAGGGAATGGAGAAATGTTGTAATTATATTACCCTCCACCTATCAATAAATAAATAAACAGAAAAACTTAAGAACCTCATACATGGGTACTGCATCTACATCATTTCCACCCCATCCTACCTTTCCCTACTTTAAAACAAGCATAACTAATGTCAAGAAACACCATCAGGGGCGGACAGACAGCTCAGTGGTTAAGAGAACTGGTTGCTC
This sequence comes from Arvicola amphibius, assembly GCF_903992535.2. Taxonomy (NCBI): domain Eukaryota; kingdom Metazoa; phylum Chordata; class Mammalia; order Rodentia; family Cricetidae; genus Arvicola; species Arvicola amphibius. The sequence continues at coordinate 136,467,746 of NC_052049.1, read as the reverse complement.
TTCCAGAAGATCCAGATTCAATTTCCAGCTCCTACCTTGCTGCTCACAACCATCTGAAGCTCCAGTTCCAAGGGATCTGATGATGTCTTCCAGTCTCTGTGGGCACTTCTCAATTGTGGTGCACAGAAACTTACACATAAAATAAATAATAATAATTTTAAAAATTAAAACACAGTCAGCAGCCAAAGTACAGCCCTATAGAGCAGATAAATTGGAAGCCGGGGATAGCTAAAGAAAATGAACACTGTAGTGACTGAGGTTATTACATGCTTTTTAAACCAGAAGTAATGAAAGTAAGAATGCGTGTGCACCAAAGCATGTGCGTACCTGCACACACACACACACACACACACACACACACACACAGATTGACAAGGAGGCCTAAGCAGGTGAAAGGCAGGAGGCAACACAGCAAGGAAGCTGACAAAATGTCTGGTTACTCTAACCATCTGAATTAACAGAAGACACTGAAGACCAGAGAGAAAGAGCAGCTCGCCCAATGCTCTACAAGTTGATGACTTAAAGCTGAAGCCCACAGGTCCTTTTCTCCATGCTGTCTTGGGAGGATGAGACTGTAACTCAGAGCATCAGCCAATAATCTCATTTGCTTTCTAGACATCCATCCTGTGCACTATTTTGGTAAAACTTTTTTATTATTATTATTACTTTCTTTTTATTGACACAGAAAAAAATTGTTCCTTTTACTAGATAGGACTCCGTGTGATTTGGGGTTCGTCTACATATCAAGAAATGTTCTGTTGAGGATAATTAACATAGCCATCACTTTAAGCCTGTATTTGCCTGAATGGTTAATGCATTCAAAGTCTTTTCTAGGTATTTTCATAACGCAATATTATCTTCATCCTACTGTGCCACAGACCACTAGAATCGCTTCTCTAACTTTAACCCATTATCCAACCTCTCCCAATCCATCCTTAATAAATCTAATTTTAAATAGATTCAGTTTCCATTTACTCCAAGTGTGCCTCCCGCCACAATGTTATGCAATCTATTTATGTTCTTTCCACAGCTCCAACCCTAGATATCCCCATGGCTACAGGTATGAGCTCAGAAGGAACGTAGCTGCCTTCTGCACAGATTTGTATGTTCTGGGCACCTGGCAGGACCAGATTACCCCAGCCTCCCAAAGTACTGGATGGTTCATGCTTCCATATTAAGTAAAGCATGAGACTTACTTACTGTGGTCCCAGAGGATTGGCCTGTAAGAGCATGCCTCTGTTGTTTTCAAGAAACATTATACAGGAAATGTTGTCGAGGTGTTACTAAAGAAGGTGAGCTGTTGTTAAAAATAAAACAAGCCTGCTTTGCTTGGCTGGGAAGAGAGATGTTTTTCAGAAATTTCAGTGTGAATCAGCTAAGGCCTGGCTAAGCAAACATGCACAGGAACAGTGACAGCAGCTAACTATCTGCCAGTGCATGCTGTCTGCCCAGAGGATTCAGTGGAACATCTTACCCTGACAGCAGTCTGTGCTATAGATATGGCAGCTTCCATCTTACAAGCTGGTTTCAACACATTAGTGACTTTGAGTCACAATTTCTCAGACTGGGCTCTTGTAGTACTTGTCATTTTAACCAATGGCTTGGATATCATGAAATCGGCAGCACATTCTCTATGGAAAAAAAATTTGAGTTTGAACATATGTACATGCCCTTTGGGTATGTAACTACTCTCTCAGAGACTGAACCCTGGTCCAAGAATTTCAGCCAGGAATAGAGGTTATAAAATAAAGAAGCTAGTCACAGACATGGTAAATGCAGGAACTTGCTCCATTTCTCTCTATCAGACTAAATATAAAATAAAATCCAAAGTTCCTTGAAGCTAAAAAGATGATTCTGTGGCTAAAAGCACTAGATGCTCTTGTAAAGAACCCAAGTTTGGTTCCCAGCATCCAAGCAGGGCAGCTCACAACTGCCTATAATTTCAGCTCCAGGGGATTCATTATCTTCTTCTGGCCTGTTGGGGCATCCACATGCAGGTGCATGAGCATGTGTGCATGCATTCATGTGCATATATACATATTAAAAACAAAATATTTGGCCGGGCGGTGGTGGCGCAGGCCTTTAATCCCAGCACTCAGGAGGCAGAGGCAGGCGGAACTCTGAGTTCGAGGCCAGCCTGGTCTACAAGAGCTAGCTTCAGGACAGGCTCTAGAAACTACAGGGAAACCCTGTCTCGAAAAACCAAAAAAAAAAAAAAAAAAAGAAAAACAAAATATTTTTAGTTACATTTTTCCTTTTGCTACTGCCCTACCTAGATGGAATTTAAATGTTTCAACTTTACCATTCCCTTTCTCTTCTAAGAGTTGTACATAAGCTGATAGGATCTGGTATAGCCTGGATTCATGTATCTCCCATGGTGGTTAAAACCCAGGAAGCCTTTGATAAATTCTGCTTTACACACGTGAATGAACCAAGGAGCATTTACCTAAATAGCAATGAACATAGCAACTGACATTATGTGCATCAGGTCCTATGTATAACTGTTCCTTTGGATTATCTATTTTATCCGAGGGCAAACCAATGGTGTGTATTATCGTGGTCTTTACCTTGGATACCAAGGCTCAGAAACATTTGGTAACTTGCTCATAGGAAGCTACTATTCTGGAATCAAAATTTGTCATGATTTCAGACACAATCTTCTTAACTATTGTCAGTGTTTCCACTCTCAATGTTAATAACAATACTGATCTTCATTGCTTCTGTGTCTATAGCATTTGCTATGTTACATACACACTGCATAATAATACACCTTAAGCCCCAATAACTCATTTACTACCCATTAGTGGACATTCCTTTCATTTCCTTTCCTTGATGACTATGGTAAGTTATTTAAGCTCTGAAGTGCTGTTTCTTTTGTTGTTGTTGTTGTTGTTGCTTATAAAATATGGGTAATCTGTTTCCTAAGGCCCTGTGACAACTGTAGAGATGAAGTCATCTAGCACATTGTCTGTGCATCCTGGATACAAAACACACACGACATGTCCCAAACTGTATAAGGAGCTGTGGGCAGGCCTGCTTTTCCTCCCGCCTGGCTCCCGGCCGCCTGGCTAACTTATGCCCTGAAATAACAACACACAAATTGTATTCTTTTAAACACTGCTTGCCCCATTAGTTTTAGCCTCTTATTGGCTAATTCTCACATCTTGATTAACCCATTTCTATTAATGTGTGTAGCACCACAAGGTGATGGCTTACCGGGAAGGATCTTACCTACATCCGCCTGGGGTCTGAGAATCATGGTGACTGACTCATCTCCCTTCTTCCCAGCATTTTGTTCTGTCTACTCCACCCACCTATGTTCTGACCTATCAGGCCAAGCAGTTTCTTTCTTAATTAACCAATGAAAGCAACACATAGATGACCCTCCTCCATCACCAAACTGAAACCCCCTCTGCCTGAATTCGACTTAATTCATTCAACACTGCTTGGAAGGGGCCATTTATTCACAAGGCAATGTCCAACCTCTAACTGAAATATCTCAGGACCTCTTTCAGCTCGAGCTGAAAACAACTCTCTTGAAGGATAACACAAATTTTCAAGAGAAAGGGATGGGGGTCTCAGAGGGGTACAGTCTCCAAAGGTCAGATATGCTTGGTGTGTGTCTCCAATGGCTAGATGTATTAAGTATATTTCCCTAATAAAAATTAGCACCCTTCTTACGAAGGTTGTGGTTTTTTTAAATTGATATAGATATATCTTTAATCTTAAGTGTACACTAAATGATTTCTTTACACAGGAATACACCCCTTTAACCCAACCCAAGACAAATATGGAACGTTTCCTGAATCCCAAAAGCTTCCCTCCTCAACCCCACAACCCAGACTGATTAAAAATCCACAGAGAAAGGACCTCTAAAATCAGAATTGAATGCAGAAAGTGAAGAAAGTGAAGGCAGCAAGAAGGTTGGCTATGAGAGAAATCATTGGGTGAGACAAACCCGACTTCTGGCTTCTTTCAAATGGGGCATGCTGAGTAAGTGCTTCTGTGCGCTCCTGTTCATTTTGTTTCTCTGTCCTCACAAGAACTGCGACATGATCCAGACTTAATCCTTATTTTGCACGTGAGGAAACAAATTTGTTCAGAGTTTTGGAAGAGAAAGGCTCCAACCACAGAACAGCCTTCTGTAAGATGAGATCAGCAAGTCCATCCACGTGGCAGAGGGACCTGGGAGGACCAGGCGTCAGGTTACCAGGCAGCACTGTGACAGCTGGTATAAAAGCCCTGAGCAGCTCTCCTGGAACAGCAGCGATCAACCTGCCGCGGGCGCTTTGAATTTCTCAACGTCTCTCGGGTTGGAAAATTATCTGACTACGAAAACCAGGTCTATGAATGGGAACCCAATTCGGTCCAGGCTGTGAGACCTGGATGGCCTGAAGCTCACTGAAAGGAGTCACTGTTTCTGGTGAGTGTGTGTGTGTGTGTGTGTGTGTGTGTGTGTGTGTGTTCTCGCTGATATTAGACTTCAGAGGTTTCAGGAAACAGATGCACAAATGCACAAAGCAAAGCGCCTTTTGGCACTGAGGTCAGAGGTTCAAGTTAAAAGACAAAGGTAGCAGGGCCAGTAAGGGAGAATGGAGAAGACTACAGCCGGCTGCAAATTACATGACAGTCTATTGGAGACAGGGCGGGTGATAAACGATTGATTCTCAGTCTCTGAAAATTTGCAATGGGGTGTGGGATTTGCCATGTAAGGATCTGGACAGGACGAAGTGGAATAAAGGGGACTGAAATTCCCACTTTCTTTCAGGCTGCCTCTGACAGGTGTGCATTTGTATGTAGCAAACAGGCTCAAACAGAGGAACACCCAGTTCCAGGCCCAGAGGCAAGATGTGGTGTCTGGAACGGCTCCTGCGGAACCGAGACGGGTTTCTCCCCGGGCTAGCCCGCCGCACCAAAGCGCGTTCGTCCACTGCATGCGTGAACGTGCTCACTCCTGACCGCATCCCAGAGTTCTGCATCCCACCGAGGCTGGAACCTAGCACAGCCTGGGCTGCGCTGCGTGATGCCTGGGCTGCAGACGCGGAGAGGGACGACCACGCTGGTAGCACCGACTGGGACCCGCGCTCCCAGGCCGCCCTCTCGCTGTCACACCTGCCCCGCGCACGCACCGCCTATGGCTTCTGCGCGCTGCTCGAGAGCCCGCACACGCGCCGAAAGGAGTCGCTCTTCCTCGGCCACCCAGGCGTTCCCCGGCCCGGACTTCGCCACCGCGCGCACACCTACGCAAGTCCGCGCCGAGTCCCAGACACCCCGCACTCCGCGCCGCATAACCCAGATGCCGCCCGGGTCCTGCCGCCCTCTCCTGCCCCCCGCAGACGCCGCCTCCTACGCGCGCCCGATGTACTGCTGAGGCTTGCGCTGCGGGTCCCTCGAGGTCGGACCGGCGCGCCCTCCCCGTCCTCCGGCGACAAGCTCGAACGCGCTGCCTCCTGCGCGCCCCCGGTCCCTGCGAGCCCACGCCCCGAGTGCCTGCAAGCCGAGGCCAGCGTGGCTCTGGGCCGCGGGGATTGCACGCTGCGCCTGGCCGCCGAGTACTGTCCGCGCAGCGCGTGTCTCCGCCTCCGCCTGCTGCGAGCCGAGGGCCCAGCCGCCGCGCTCGAACCCCGCGCCCTGGGCTGCCGCCTCAGCCTAGTGCTGAGGCCGTCTGGCCAGCAGCGCGCCAGCGTTCTCAGGCGCAGCCGCAAGGCCGCTCTGGACCAGGACTGCTGCTTCGATGGGCTCTCGGAGGAGCAGCTGCGCCGCCTGGCCGTGCGCATCAAGGCTGAGAGCAAGGGCCGCGGGCTGGAGCGTGGACGACCGCTGGGCCAGGGCGAGCTGCTGTTGGGCTCGCTACTGCTGCTCTGAGCCCAGATTCCGTGGGAGCATGGACACTGAGGGTCTCTTGATCTTAAGATGCACCATACTCTTGGTCCTGGGACACTTGCAGACTGTCATAGCTCTTGGTTCTGGAACACTCACAATCTCTTAGGTCTTGAACCCTCAAGGTCACTTGGGTTTGAGACACTCCCAACTCTTGGACCCTGAGAGTTGCCTTATCCCGCCACACTCACAGCCTCTTGGCTCTTGGACATTAACAGCCATTTGTACAAAATAAACATGTTTTCATTTTTCTAATCAGAGCTTTCTTTCAAGCCGGTCCTGGCAGAAACGACCCTGGGTTATCACATTAACAGGTGTTACTTCTTTTTGTGTGGGCAGACTACTTGGAATTTCTGTTGAGCAATGTGATAGTGTTAGGTAGCGCTATTCCACTGTAGACGGCAATTCTATTTCATATGTATCACACACTCGGACTGGAAGATCGTTAATGTCAGGCAGTATTAGACCAGCCTCGTTTTAAAAGTTGGTTCATTTAGTGGCATCTTTTGAGATTTAGAGCGTGGGTTACTTATGAAGCATTAAGATGTTGCATAGGAAAGGCCCAGGGTGCAGGAAGACTGCCGAGTGGGTGAAAGGTGCTGGCTGCTGTGCTTCATCACCTGGATTTGAATCTAGTGAGGATTCTGAGACCAGCATGATGGAGAGGGAAAAGCCCTGCAGGCTTTCCTCTGGCATGACTTCACCCCAACACACATAAATAGCGCAATTAAATCATTTGTTTTTAATAAAAGGCCAGGAAGAAATGACTTCAAGCAGGGACTCTGCTCATATCCTAAGCTCCATCCTGCTGGGAATCTAATAAAGAAGTGAAAATCATTTTAATGTTTAAGTAACAGTAATAATAGATTTACAAGTTTTAAGTTGTTTCATTTAAAGAGCAGCCTTAGATAGGAAGCACTGCTATCCCTCTTGTGCAGATGAGGACAAAATAAAGAGAAGTCTGGGTCCGAATGCAGGGCATCAGTATTTCATTCATTACAATGGTTGTCTGGGAATTGGGGTGTGTTGGTCCAATGCTTGCCTGGCATGTACAAAGCCCTGGTTCTATCTGCAAGACTGCACAAACCTTAGGTCCTATTACCTCATACCTGTAATCTCAATACTGGGAGGTGGAAGCCGATGGACGAGAAGTTCAAGACCATCTTAGCTACACAGGGAGTTAAAAGCCAGCATAAGCTACATGAGACCCAGCCTAAAAAAATAAATACATGCTCGCCCTCTGAAAGTAATGGGATTTTGTTACTTGTCTGAAAATGGCCCCGAGTTTGAAATCATATTCCTCACTTTCATCAGGGAAAGCAGACTGGTAGAAACAGTGACATATGAATGAATGCTAATGACGTCATCCTGCGACAGAGGAGAAAGCTAACCCACCTCAGATCCACAGGGTCCAGAATCCCATCCACTAGCTCAGGTCGAGCTAAGCTGCCAGGACCAGCGGTCTGGGGAGCACAAAGAACAGAGTGTTCTGACTCCTGATAAGCCCTCCTGTGTATTGAGGATGACTTTCTTCATCGCTCCTACTCACTCCCAAGCTGGTTTACTCCTTTTCATATGCATGTAAATGGAAAACACATTCTAAGCAAGGGTAGAAGGCATTAAAACATACAACACGGTGTACTCTGTGGCTACATGATCAAACTGGACTTAGAAATGGTTCCGGTTGCCACTGGGCTTGGCAGTTTAAACCATGGGTGCTTGTGAAGAATGCAATTTAGAATAGCATTTCTGTTTCTGATGCATCTCAAACTAAATACAGGTGACTGGGTGAGAATGTTATGGGTTTCTGTTTTCTTTGCACTAGTAGTTGAGGTATAGCCAGTCCTTTTTCTAGATAGCGCTGCAGTCTCGGTCCTTACTAGATATTAAGCATGTCACTTTATTATGCAATTTCCCCCAAATGGTGAATTAAAATATTTGAGGGTTCTAAACTCTCCAAGATATCCTGGTGGGAACTTTTAAATTAGAATCTCCGTCAATTAAAATTATGGGTGACCTAAAGTCCAAGACTGTATTAGGAAGGATTTCTAAAAGACTGAAATATAATAAAAATAACTGAGCTATGAAATTCCAGTTTGAAAAGAACATCATTATCATTTTGTGCAGCTATGCAATGTCTTAAGAGTGGGCCAGGAGGGCAAGTGTTAGATTGCTTCAAGTCACATTATTGTAAGAGCTAAAACCAGAACTAATTCTTTTGTGTTTTAATCTAGTGAAGTCCCACACCACTAATTCCAAAAAGAAACATTTTTCATACATTTATTTCAAATCTTTAAATTAATTTGAATTACATTTAACAATTCATGGTTGTAATTTATATTTTTGGCATACCATCAAAAATGGGGTATTTCCGGGGGGGGCGGGGCAAAGTTAAATTTGGTTTGTACTTGCTGCCCTCTAGTGGACTGCTCCAGGGTTTGTTTGTGGCTCTCACCTTGTTAGACCATCACAGGTAATCCAAAATTCCGTTTTCTTTTTCTTGTTTAAAATAGTGTCTCCTATAGTCTGGTCTGGATATCTCTAATGAGTTATGTAGTCAAAAATGACTTGGAACTCTTGATTCTCCTTTCTCTGCCTTCCGAATGCTGGAATCATGGGCATCTGTCTCCGCAACTGGTTCAGAACCAGATGTTGTTGAAGTTGTTTATTAATTTCAGATTGTAGTAAAAAAAATAAAAAAATAACTATAAGTGATGGTGTAAAGCGGCTTTAAATGAGTGAGGAAATAATGTGAGCTGCTGCTCCAACCTCCTGCCTCTGTGATTCCCCTCTGTGATGTACTGCACCATGTAGCTAGGAGTCCAAATTCTCCCTCCTTCCCTCCCTCCCTCCCTCCCTCCCTCCCTCCCTCCCTCCCTCCCTCCCTTCCTCCTTCCCCTCTCCCCTCCCTCCCCTCCCTCCCTCCCCTCCCTCCCTGGTCCCCCTCCTCCTCTTCCCGCCTGTCTCCAAACCCAAGAAGCTGCTCGTCTGCTTTCCATTACTGTAAATGACTGTACTGATGGGATTTTATGTGAATAGAAAAGCAGAGTATTTTGGCAGGGGTGGCTCCTGCTACCCAGGTTGCTGTGCAGCACATGCATGCCATTTCCCACATCAGTGGTCTGTTCTTTGATACTGTGGAAGAAGACCATTGAATGGCAATGCCAAGTAGTTCTCTGGCTTTGTCATTTCTTTCGCCCCCCTCTTTCTCACTGTCCTCCAGTCTCAGACTTTAACTGAGCACTTACATGACTATTTTCTCCTCCCTCCTACATATCAACTACATTTATAACTTTTCAACTATGTTCATAATTCTCCTAGGAGTTTCCCTAGTCTATGTGTGTATGAAGTATATATATACATATATATGTATATATATGTATGTATATGTATATACATATACATATATATGTATATATATACTCTGATATACGCAATAATTATATATATGTAATAGATGTAATAATTATAACTAAATATAACCCACGTTTTTCTGAGACAGACTCTCACGGTCTCACTTTGCCCAGACTTCAAACTTACTATGCAGCCTAGGATAACCTTAGCTCCCTGATTCTCCCGCCTCTGTCTTCCTTGTGCTTGGACTACTGCCACGTGTCATGAAGCAGACGAAATCCACCTGCAATTAACATTACGCCGATCCATGATGTCAACCTAAGTAACAGAGAAGTGGATCCCCAAAGGGTAATATTTATTTGGGGAGAGCAGAGCAATGGCAACACGTGTGCAAACACTTAGCAAACCGTGGGCAACCCCGAGGAGGCTGAGGCAAGAGGAAGTTTTTAAAGGCGAAATCGGAAATATCACATGTGGTGTTTCAAAACAACACCTGGGCTACAGGGATCGATAGCAAGAGTGGCAGTAGTCCAATTTAAGCACATAAGTGCTGGGCAATGTCTCCATAGAAGGTCTGGTGACCCATGTATAAGGTCATGGTTCTGTCAGCCTTCTGCGAATTCAATATTGTTATGTCTTCATAGAAGGTCTGATGACTCACATATAAGGTCATGCTTGGTTCTGTCAGTCTTCTGTGAATTCATTATTGTTATCAGCAAGAGCTGCAAAAATTCCCTCCTTCTAGCTGGGGCAGTGGTGGTGCACACCTCTAATCCTAGCACGCAGGAGGCAGAGTCAGGTGCATCTCTGTGAATTTGAAGCCAGCCTGCTCTACAGAGTGAGTTTCAGGACAGCCAGGACTACACTGAGAACCCCTGTCTCAAAGAAAACAAACAAACAAACCAATCCATACTCCCTGCTTCTTTCCTTTCCTTTATACAATCATTTTTAGGGCTTCACAAAACTGTCTCTGCACCGATTCTGATGACCTTCACAACAGGCAGTGACGGGTATTCGTGAAATCCTAACGGTTTTCCCTTACCCTTTAAACTGTTGTCTTCGGTCATTTCGCACATCTGTTCCTTGGTATCTGTCATTCCTTTTATCAGACATCTCCCCCTTTCCCCAAACATCTATCTCATTTGTTCCAGCTCTTTCCATTTCTGCTAGCACGTAGCTCACATTGCGCCTTCTGGAGCTGTCCCGCTGTTCTGCATCTTCTGACCTGAGTTCTTCCTTCATCATTTTCTTCTGTCCGTCCCTTAGCCATGCTCTGTTTATCAAGGACGCCATCAAAAACTTCCCTTCGCTCGGCCACAGGGTTTTGAAATCCTAACGTTTCCTTTGGATATCTTAGCAGTTTACACGCTCACACTGCCCCCCTCACACCCCACTTGAGTGCTCTTTACCTTTCCCATTTCAAACCTTAACACCTAAAACAGAGTTATTAAAAGCACCAGATCTGATCATGAAAACTGTGCATCATATCCCAATCTAGATCTTCTGCTTTGTCTTTTTAAATTGCTCCCCTCCTGTCGTTAGTGTGCCTTGTAATTTTTACTGAAAGATGGACATAATGTGCTTGAGACGTGGAATCTGCGCCACTAGGCCTTTTGTGTCTATCTGGTGAGTTATAGTGTGCTTACTCTTCACGGTAGCTGTAGAGCTGGGGGCTTCAGTCTGCCTTGGTGCCCTTGTTTTTAATCTCCTCCGTTGTCTTGCTTTCCCTGAGAGCATCGTCTTAGGCAAGCTGCCTTGCAGCTCCTTCAGCGATTCACGGCTCCGCCGGAGCCTGCTGGTGCAGTGGTACATGCTGGAGACAGGAAGCTGGGGATAATCTTATGGTCAAATCTCGGTCGTTTGGGGCCAGCAAGATGCCTCAGTGGGTAAAGGCACCTCCCAGCAAGCCTGGCAACCTGAGTCCAAACCCTGGAATTTACATAAAAGGTAGAGGAACCTACGTGGGTTTATAGAGATGCCACTTCTCAGGAAGCTAACAATCCCATCTTCCCTTCCTGTATCGCCAGCAGCTGGTGGAGCAGAAATTTGAGCTGTCTGTTGACATCAGAGCCACAGCGCCTAGCAGAGCCAGTTTCTAACAGCCACTGGTCAACGGCTCCACTGGGTCCACAAATCCAGATTGGATGTTAGGCCTGGCCTCTCCACAGCAACTCTGTGAAGAATTGGCTATTAATAACACTGTTGTCCCCCTCCCCCCAGCTCTACCTCTAGAATCCAAGGTGACTGCAAAACATTTCCCAAAGAACTTAAATATAAAATAAGAAGAACGTGACTTTATTTAATGTGTCCAGCTCTCAGCTCTCACTTAGCGCCTGTGTCTTTTGACCAGCTAGCCTTTTTAAATGCCATTTCTTCTTGAGTCAAGAAAAGTAATATCACCAACAACGTGTGATTTTTTTTCTTTTTTGAGACGGGAACTTACTCTAGAGCTGCAGCTTGTCTGGAACTGGCTACATAGACCAGGCTAACCTTAAACTCACAGAGCATTCTCTCTGCCTCCTGAGTGCCGGGATTAAAGGTGTGTGTCACCATGCCTGGCCCCATATATGATTTTAAAGGATGAAAGGAGATAGTGTTATCAAGTTCTGAGAACAGCAGCCGGCTCCTAGAGCCACTAGATAAAGTTCCTGCATTGTTTCCTTTTTTGTAACAGACTAGACATTCTAGTCAACTGTAGCCTGTTAGGCCGATGCTGTCTCCCAGCGAGGCCCCTGTAGCTGAAAAAGCTTATAGGAAAGTAGGACTTAGGAGAGTCATTTGGGAAAGACCATGAAGATACCAAACAATAATATTGGAAAGATTCTTTCTCTGTTTGAGACAAGGTCTCATGTAACCCAGGCTGACCCCTGACTTGCCCTCTACCTGGGGTGTGACTTGAACTTCTGATCTTCTTTCTTATCCTGCATTACATGTGCATACAGGTAGCTGCTACCACACCTGGTTTTCAGGGATTCTTTTTTTTTTAAAGTACATTTTTTTAAAGATTTATTTATTTATTATGCATACAACATTTTGCCTCTATGTATTCCCGCATGCCAGAAGAGGGCACCAGCTCTCATTATAGATGGTTGTGAGCCACCATGTGGTTGCTGGGAATTGAACTCAGAACCTCTGGATGAGCAGCCAGTGCTCTTAACCTCTGAGCCATCTCTCCAGCCCCTCAGGGATTCTTAAAACCTGGAAACTGAGAAGGGTTTGAATATGTATCTGTTATCAGATCCCAGACACTAAATACTCACACTAAGGCTTAGATTCTCTTATGTTACAGCCACAGAATGAGGACTTCACAAGGAGACCATGATGCCCAGCTAAGGCAGTGACGTAAGCCCATGGACCGCAAGTCCTCTGCTAGACTTTGGTACCCTGGAGGGCTGGCCTCTTGTCCCCAGAGGAAAGGGATTAAGAAAAAGTGTAGCCTTACTAAAGGAACTAAGTTTGGGAGACCAAACAAACTATGTTGTAGAAACATCCCAAAAGTCCATGGAAGCTCCTTTAGGGGAGGTTCCCTCACGGACTGCGTTACTGGGAACCTAACCTCCTGACTTCTCAGCACACAGAATAAGAATATGAATTGTTTTAACAATTAGAAGACAGCAGTCAAACTCCTGTTATTCACTCATTATATTTGATTACCCTCGGACAACCCCAGTCCCTCCATCTTTGGAAAGTATTTGGCTGTGTGATTAATGACATAATCAGCAGCAGCTGAAAGAACAAACTGTCCCCAAAAGTAAGCAAATCAAAGCTTTCGTACTAAAGATACAACAACTGGGTTTAAGTCAAGATAGATTTATTATTTTTTATTTTACTTAACCCATTTTTTTTCCCTGAGTTTTAGATGAAGGCCTGAAAGTTTCATTGCTGGACAAAGGCCCTGAAACGTGGTAAATATTTACTCTCCTTAAACACCTTATTAAAACATTGAGTTTAGTTGAAAATCCACAACGGGGGACAGAGCTTAAATATACCTGTCAACTTAAAAATGAGTTGCTTAGCATCTTCACACTGTAGGTGGAGAAGAAGAGATCAGAAAGCAATGGACTGAACCGCCAGTTAATGACACTGCCCGACTTGCAAACCACGCTGTCACACGACACAGCACTAATCACCTTGGTGTGTTGCTGATATTTATACTGGGAAAGTGCTTGCTATGCAAACATGAGTACCTGAGTTCGGATCCCCAGCACCCATATAAAATGTCAATGTGTACCTGTAATCTCATCCCTGGGAGGTAGAGACAGGAGGATCTGGAGTCTTGTTGGCCTGCTCGTCTAGCCGATCTGTGAGTTATAGATTCAGTGGCTGACCTTGTCCAAGCAAAGAAGGGGACGAGCCCATAGAGGAAGGCAATCCATGGCTGCCACATGTGCATACACATGCATGCATCACAAATGTGTACATTACACACATTTTTAAAATAATATAAATGAAGAAAAACTTGTACTATTACAGAACCTTTGAAAATGGACCATTGCCAAAATACGATCACTTTTCTTTCAACCAAGACCTAAAGTATTTTATCTTTGTCTACTATCACCCAGCCTTTGCTCTTAAGTGATAATATGCTTATATGGTCCTGATAAAAATACACATTTTTATGACTATAATTTAAAAATTGTTCTTGTTGTCATTAAGTCTTTATTATCATAGTCTTTGAATAAAATGTGTAATAATGAATGTTTATTCCTCTATTATTTAACTTTTTTACTCTCCCTACTTTATTTTTCCTTTAAAATTTTTAAGAGTCTATCAGCAAACCCTACGAACATTGTGCTGGCCCATAGATAGCATTCACTCATATACAGACTCTTCCAAGCTAGCTGTCATATTCTTGACAAAGTGAACTTAGAAAGACAGGCTTGCCAGGATGGGGGAAATCCTAAACTTACTAGGTGTGTGAGTAAGGAATTGAGCCTGTCCGTGGACAGCATGGAGCTTCCTCTGCTCCTTCAAGTCAGACAGAGTGGAGGGGAGAGAGGATGCTGTGACGGACACAATGATGTCCACTGTTCTCTCCCAAAAGGCTCTGATGCTCTGAGATCCAGGGAGCCAGAGCCCTCTGTCTCCAATCCCATTTCCACATCTAGATCACAGCAGCAGGATTCAGACAGCAAAAATGCTATTTCCATTGTGACTTTTTGTTTTTTAACAGATTCTTCTTTCATACAATGTTGACTGTGGTTTCTGTCTCACCCAGTCCTTGTCCTGCCTGGTTCCTGCAGTTCTTAAGTCCCAAAGAAATCACACAGAGGTCTACATTAATCATAAACTGATTGGCCCATTAGCTCAGGCTTCTTATTAACTCTTATAACTTATAATAACCCATTTATTCTTATCTATGTTAGCTACACAGTTCGGTACCTTTTTCGGCAAGGCAGGTCACATCTTCCTTCTCCTGCATCTGGGCAGGACTGCAAAGCGAGTTTCCCTCTTCCCAGAATTCTTCTGTTCTCATTGAGCTGCCTATATTTCCTGCCTGGCTACTGGCCAATCAGCATTTATTTAAAATATAATTGACAAAATATAGACAATTGTCCTGCACCAATACAATACATCCTGCACACAATTTCCCATCCCTCCACTCAACCTAGCTCCCTCCCATCTCCCCTTTCCCCCAGATTCACTCTGCTCTCTGTTTCCCTTCAGAAAAGGCTTCTAAGAGACAACAATCAAACACAACCAAACAAGAGCCCTCACATTGAGACTAGACAAGGTAACCCAATAGGAGAAAAAGAGTCCCGGAGAAGGCAAAAAAGTCAGAGACACACCAGCTCCCCTTTAGGAGTTCTACAAAAGCATCAAGCTAACAACTGTAGCATATATACACAGAGCCTGGTGCAGGTCCTTGCAGGCCCTGTGCTTGCCATTTCTGTCTCTGTGATCCTATGTGAGCCATACTTAGCTGATTCAGTGGGCCATGTTCTCCTGGTGACCTCCATCCCCTCTGACTCCTATAATCTTTTCTCTGCAGCTCCAAAGGGAGGGATCCAAGCAGACCTCCCTTTCAGACTCTGTCTCTGCATAGTGTCTGGCTGTGGGTCTCTGTTTCTGCTCCCATCTGACACCAGATGAAGCCTCTCTGGTGACAGCCAGACAAGGCACTTGTCCTAGGTCTCTGGGCTTCCCAGTCTCAGTTCCCGGCCATCCAGGCATTATTCAGCATGGGCTCCCTCTGGTGGCATGGGCCGCCTCAAGTTAAGCCAGACGTTGGTTGGCCACTTCCACAAGTTCTGTGTCACCATTGGCCCAGCACATCTTACAGAGAGTACAGATTGTAGGTATAGGATTTTGTGGCTGGGCTGGTGTCCAGGTTTCTCATTCTGTAGCCTGCAGAGGACCTTTCTGAGCCAGAGACTATAATGTAGAGGTGAAGGCTCCAGGCAGGCACCAGCTCAACCTCTCTACATCCAATGCACTGTATGGGTGTTGTCCTCTATGATAGGTCCCCTCTGTCAGTTTTTGGAGAGTGACCCTCTGTTCTATCATCAGCATTGGTTGTTTAGGGATCTTCACAGGACTCCCTTGGCCAGCAACTCAAGTGAACACAACCCAGTCCCACCACTGAAAGCCTTGCCGGGCTACAAAAGATGGTCAGTTCAGATTTGGTATCCTCTTTTACCAGGAGTCCTTACTAGGATCACCCTCATGGACTCCAGGAAGTTTCCACTGTACTAGGGTTTTTAAAGAAAACAACTACTCCTGCCTTTCCTGGTATGTAAACTGCCCACATAAGTGTCTGGGTATAGCATGAATAATAAAAACCCAGAGACAAATACCGGGGTTCAACCAGAAGATCAGAAAAGCAAAGCAGCCAAGCTACTAGAGAACTCTGACCTCTATGAACTCTTCAGACTGAAAGAGAGAAATGAGTTCCTGTCTCATCCCACCTCGTATTCCTCTGTAGTGCTGGGATTAAAGGTGTGGCCATCACCGTTTAACTAACTGCTGGGATTAAGGGCGTGTGCAGTCACTGCCTGGTCTGTATGGCTTGACTAGTGTGGTTACTTTGCACTGGCCTTCAGGCAAGCTTTATTTATTAAAATACAAAGGAAATACCACTACATCTGGGAAAGAAACTGGGAATAATGAGTTCATCGCATCAAAGTCAGTCTTGATTTACTGACAGAATAAACTGATATCATGCAAATATTCTTAGGCTTTCAAAATTAAAGTTTCATCACGAACATGAGCAATGCATTACCAATTAATTAACGTGCATAGCAAGAAAAGAGTTGTGCAATTAGAATTCTTTGTGTCCTGTTGATTCAGACTGTGGTCAACATGAAGGGAGGGGTGAGGGTATGTATTGGGAAGATATTGGATAACCTTCACAAACTTCATCATAGACAACTATGAGGCTGGAGAGAGAACTCAGTGCCTAAAAGCATCAGAAGGGCCATGTTTGACCGCCAGCACCCAAAATCCATAACCCCAGTTCCAGAAAATCCATTTCCTCTTCTGGTCTCTGCAGGCACCAGGCACACATATGGTGCACAAGCATGCATACAG
This sequence comes from Arvicola amphibius, assembly GCF_903992535.2. Classification (NCBI taxonomy): domain Eukaryota; kingdom Metazoa; phylum Chordata; class Mammalia; order Rodentia; family Cricetidae; genus Arvicola; species Arvicola amphibius. The sequence continues at coordinate 136,450,982 of NC_052049.1, read as the reverse complement.
ACAAAACACAATACACATAAATACTAAAAATAAATAAATCTAAGTAAATAAAACATTTTTCAAAAAATAATTTCTGCTGCTAAAATGAGAAAAGCTAACAGGTGCTGGGGAAGACACAGAGAAGACGAGCCCTTGCATGTTACGGGAGTGTAAGATAGTAAAGAAAATGGTATGAAAACACCTCAAAAAAATAAAACAATAGACCTAGCCTATAACCCAGAAATCCCACCACCAGGTAAATAAGGGAACGATATCAGTATTTTAAAAACCGCTTACATGCTCTTGTTTGTAGGAACAGTGTTCATAATTACCAAGAAGTGGAGCCAACCTAAGCGTGCACAGACTGATGAAGGGATAAATAAAAGTGTAGTGTGAACACACCACTGGAGTCAGACGTTCTGTGGACCACCAGCTCCCAAATAATAACATGGAGACTTCTTATTAATTATGAAGCATGGCCTTAGCTTAGGCTTCTTCCCAACTAACTCTAAAAACTTAACCTGTTTACATTAATCTACATTCTGCCATGTGGCTCATGACCACAGTGCATGGCTGACTTGCTCCACCTCTCGCTGGTGAATCTCACCTCTCTTTTTCCCAGAGTTCCTATATCTCCAGAAGATTATCCCCTCCTTCCTAATCTATTTGTCAGTCAGCTCTTTATTAAACAAATCGGAAGCTGCCTTGGCAAAGACACATCTTCACAGTATACAAGAAGAGTATCCCACAACACACCATGGAATATTATTTGGCCATAAGAATAAGGGATCACATTTGCAACAAAATAAAAAGAAATGGGAGAGATTAAGAGATTAAGTAAACCAGGTACAGAACGTCACATACAATATAATCTTACTCATAGAAGAAATTTTTAAGAGGTGGCCATGTAGAATCGAGAGTGGGAACATGATTCTCGGAAGGGAGGGACAGGGAAAGTTGTTCATGGGAACCAAGGCACAGTTAGGTGTGAGAAAGAAGCTCTCACGTCTGCTGCATCAGGGTGACTACAGATGGTGACAATGTGCTGTGTATTTTTAAAAATCTGTAAGAATGGGTTGAGAACAGTTTTGCCTCAGAGAAATGGTATGTGTCTGTGGAGACAGATATGCATACCCTGACTTGAACTTTACAGTGTCTGCAATATGACAATGTATGGTATTGCAAATGCGTACCAGTTGATGTGTCTGTTAAACTTTTCAAAGAGCAAAACAAACAAGCGGGAGGTTAACATATTTGCCATACACACAGTATTACCTCATCACCTTTGTCAGGCACATCAGCCACACATCATGTTTAATGATGCTTAATACTAAAAAAGAAATCAGAGAGGTAGGAAGGAGTAGGAAGCCAGCCAGAGTGGGGCATGTCTGCAATGGCAGCACCCTAGAGGCTGAGCCAAGAAGACTGCATGTCCAAGGTTAGCCTGGGCTAGGAATGAGACCCTGTTAAAAAGAAAAGAGGAAGAAAGGAAGGAAGGAGGTTAAAGGAAAGAAACAAAGAAGGAAGGGGAAAGGAAGTCGGGAAGGAAAGAAAGAAGGAAGTGAGAAGGGGAGAGGAAGGAAAAAAAACTAAAGGAGAGAAGAAAGGAGGGGAAGTGACAGGAGACACAGGATCTGAGCTGTGACTCATGGGCAAGACACCTCTCCCTTGGGCCTTAGATTCCTCTTGTAAAATGAAAGACTGAAAGTAGATCCAGCGTACTAAGGAGGGGAATTTGTTTGATGGTTTTCATTTTGTTTTAATGGATGCTTCCTTTTGTTTTTTTGAGACAGGGTTTTGCTAGATAATCCAGGCTGGCCTAGAACTCTCTGTACAACCCAGGCTGGCTACAAACTTACAGCAACCATCCTACCTCCACCTCCTGAGGCCAGTGCTATACTGCACCTGGCACAAGCAGGTTTCAGCTCAGGAGCAATGCCACTAAATGTAAGGCCGCTTGCCTGAATGCTAGGATGAAAACAGTTCTGTGAGGAGGTCTTGGCTCTGGGACATAGGCTCCTAGCTGCTCAGCTGTGTCTGCACAGGTTCACTATAGTGAGGCTGTGATTAGACCCCAGAACCGTAGTCCTCCAGCTCTGATTTTGCTCTTAACAAAGAGAATTTCTTGCTTTAAGCAACTTTAACATCCACAGGGGCTAGGCATGGTGGCTCGTGCCTTTAATCCCAGCATTTGGGAGGCAGAAGCAGGTAAATCTCTGAGTTCAAGGCCAACCTGGTCTACAAAGTGAGTTCCAGGACAGCCGTGGATGCACAGAAAACCCTGTCTTGAAGGAGAAGGAGGAGAAGAAGTAAAAGGAGGAAAAGAAGAAAAAGAAGAAGAAAAAGAGGAAGAGGAAGAGGAGGAAGAAGAGGAGGAAGAAGAAGAGGAGAAAGAGGAAGATGAGGAAAAGAAGGAGAGGGAGGAGGAGGAGGAAGAACTTCAAGATACAGACTGCGAGGGCACAGAGACGACCAAGAGGTGAGAGATCAGCCCTCAGCTGGACAACTCAGTCTCTAGGTCCTAGGACCCAGGGCAAAACCCCAGCCTCTCACTGACATGTTTTAGTTGGCCAGCCGGCAGGCCTTCTACAGATGTGCTGCTCTAACACCCTACACAGGACCCTGCAATCTACAAATCCCATTCTTCCCCTAAGCTCATCCATTCCCAGACCTCAGTGGTTCTCCTAGTGGCTACACAGGATGGACTAAGAGGTGAGTGACCAGCCCACCAGTTGGACACCCAGTCTCTAGGCCCTATGCCCAAGGGCAAACCCCAGGCCCATCCCCCACCCACCTCAGTTGCATGAACCTGCCAGTGAGCAAGCCTCCTGCAGGCAGGCTGTTCCAACAGCCCCCATAGGATCTTGTAATCTATGAGACCGACTCTGCCCCCAAACTCTCCCATCCTCAGAGACCTCAGCGGCTCCCTGAGACACAGACAGCAACTGCAACAATCCGTCCAAGAGGGAATCCCTGAGACACAAACAATGCCTTACAAGGATTGGACCAAGAGGCAAAGATGCTGCCTGCACCAACTGAAGGAAGAGATGGGTAGGCACCAACGCAAGAATACATCCAACAACCTAAAGAACAATATGGCAACACCTCAAACTAGTGGTCCTACAACATCCTAACCCAGAAGAAGAAGAAAATGACCTGACATTAAATATAACTTTATAAAGATGATAGAGACCTTTAAAGAAAAAATGAAAAATTTCCTTAAAAAATAGAGGAAAGACAAAAACTTAGAAGAAATCAATAAATTTCATAAAGATAGTCAAGAAAAACCAATCAAACAGGTGAAGCAAACAGTTCAAAACTTGAAAAGTGAGATAGAGGCAATAAAGAAAACACAAACCAAGGGAATGCTGGAAATAGAAAATCTGGGTAAATGAACAGAAACTACAAATGCAAGCATAACCAACAGATTACAAGAGATGGAAGAGAGACTCTCAGGAGTTGAAGATATGATAGAGGAAATAGATTCATCAGTTAAAGATGATGTTAAATCCAATAAATTCTTAGCACAAAACATCCAGGAAATCTGGAACACCATGGAAAGACCAAACCTAAGAATAATAGGGATAAAGGGAGAATTGTTGCTCAAAGGCACAGAAAATATACTCAACAAAATCATAGAAGAAAACTTTCCCAAACTAAAGAAGGATATGCCTATGAAAGTACAAGAAGCTTACAGAACACCAAATAGACTGAAACAAAAAAAGTCCTCCCGCCATATCAAATTACAAAACATACAGAATAAAAAAAAGAATATTAAGAGCTGCAAAAGAAAAAAGGCCAAATAAAATGTAAATGCAGATCTATCAGAATTATTCCCAACTTCTCAATGGAAACTCTGAAAGCCAGAAGGTCCTGGACAGATGTGTTGCAGACACTAAGAGATCACAGATGCAAGCCCAAACTACCAAACCCAGCAAAACTTTCAATCACCGTAGACAGAAGAAGCAAGATATTCCACAACAAAACCAAGTTTAAATAATATTTATCCACAAATCTAGCCTTACAGAAAGTACCAGAAGGAAAATACCAACCCAAGGAGGTTAGCTATATCCATGAAAACAAAGACAATAGATAACCTTACACCAGCAAACTCCAAAGATGGAAAACACAAACACTACCACTGAAAAATTGCAGGAATTAACTATCACTGGTCATTAGTATCTCTTAATATCAATAGACTAAATTCACCTATAAAAAGACACAGACTAACAGAATGGATAAAGTAACAGGATCCATCCTTCTGCTGTGTACAAGAAACACACCTCAACTTCAAAGACAGACATTACCTCAGATTAAAGGTTTGGAGAAAGATTTTCCAATTAAATGGACCAAAGGAATAAGTGGGTCTAGCTATCCTAATATCTAACAAAATAGACTTCATACTAAAATCAATCAAAAGAGATGCAGAAGGACACTTCATATTCATCACAGGAAAAATTCATCAAGATGAAGTCTCAATCCTGAACATCTATGGCCCAAATACAAGAGCACCCACATATGTAAAAGAAACATTACTAAAGTTTAAGACACACATCAAAAACCACACACTAATAGTAAAAGACTTTAACACCACACTCTCACCAGTGGACAGGTCTGCCAGACAGAAACTTAACAGAGAAATAAAAGAATTAACAGATGTCATGACTCAAATGGACTTAATAGACAGCTATAGAACTTTTCAGCTAAACACAGAAGAATATACCTTCTTCTCAGCACTTCATGGAATCATCTTGAAAATTGACAACATACTCAGTAACAAAAAAACCCTCAAAAGATAAAAAAAAAACTGGAATAACCCTCTGTATCTTATCGGATCACCATGGCTTAACGTTAGACTTCAACAGCAACACTATTTTGCAGAAAGCCTACAAACTCATGCTCAACTGAATCACCCTTGGGCCGAGGAAAAAATAAATAAATTAGACTTCCTAGAGTTCAATGCAAATAAAGGCACAATGTAGCCAAACCTACGGGACATTATGAAGGCAGTGCTAAGAGGAAAGTTCATAGCACTAAGTTCCCACATAAAGAAAGTGGAGAAATCTCACACTGGTGACTTAAAAGCACACCTGAAGGCTCTAGAATAAAAGAAGCAGACTCACCCAGGAGGGTTAGACAACAGGAAATAATAAAAATTGAGTGCTGAAATCAATAAAATAGAAACAAAGAAAACAATACAAAGAATCAACGAGACAAAGAGTTGATTTTTTGAGAAAATCAGCAAGATAGACAAATCCTTATGCAAATTAACCAAAAGCCAGAGAGAGAATATCCAAATTAATAAATCAGAATTGAAAAGTGCACACAGTAATAGACACTGAGGAAATCCTCGGAAACCTGTACTTTAAAAAAATTGGAAAATCTAAAAATAAAATGGAAAATTTCTGGATAGGTAGCACATACCAAAATCAAATTAAGACCAGATGAACAATTTAAGTAGACATATAACCCCTAAAAAAATAGAACCAATGATCAAAAGTATCCTAACCAAAAAAAGCCCAGGACTGGATGGTTTCAGAGCAGAATTCTACCAGAACTTCTAAGAAGAGCTAATACCTACACTCCTCAAATTGTTCCACATAATAGATGCAGAAGGAACATTGACAAACTTTTACAAGGCTACAGTCACCCTGGTAACCAAACCACACAAAGACTCAACTAAGAAAGAGAATTACAGACCAATCCCCTTCATGAACATTGATGTAAAAACACTCAAAAAATACTGGCAAACCGAATCCAAGAACACATCAAAAAATCAAGAACCGCCGGGCGGTGGTGGCGCACGCCTTTAATCCCAGCACTCGGGAGGCAGAGGCAGGCAGATCTCTGTGAGTTCGAGGCCAGCCTGGTCTACAAGAGCTAGTTCCAGGACAGGCACCAAAGCCACAGAGAAACCCTGTCTCGAAAAACCAAAAAAAAAAAAAAAAAAAAAAACAAACAAGAACCATGATGAAGTTGGCTTCATCCCAGAGACTTAGGAATGGTTCAACATACAAAGATCTGTCAATGTAATCCACCATATAAATAAACTGAAAGAAAAAAACATGTGATCATCTCATTACATGCTGAAAAAGCCTTTGACAAATTCCAACATCCCTTCATGATGAAGGTCTTGGAGAGATCAGGAATATAAAGAACGTATCTAAACATAATAAAAGCAATATATAGCAAGCTGACAGTCAACATCAAATTAAATGGAGAAAAACTCAAAGTGATCCCACTAAAATCAGGAAAAAGACAAGGCTGTCTACTCTCTCCTTATCTATTCAATACAGTGCTTGAGGTTCTAGCTAGAGCAACAAGACAACAAAACGAGGTCAAGGGGATACAAATTGGAAAGAAGAAAGTCAAACTTTTGCTATTTGCAGATAATATTATAGTATACATAAGTGACCTCAAAAATCCTACCAGGGAACCCCTACAATTGATAAACACCTTCAGTAATGTGACAGGATACAAGAGCAACTCAAAAAAATCAGTAGCCCTCTTATATACAAATGATAAAAGGACTGAGAAAGAAATTAGAGAAACATCACCCTTTACAATAGCCACAAATAACATAAAATATCTTGGGGTAACGCTAACCAAAGAAGTGAAAGACATGTATGACAAGAATTTTAAGTCTTTGAAGAAAGAAATTGAAGGTATCAGAAAATAGAAAGATCTCCCATATTCCCTCTATTACTGGAGGGAATGCAAACTTGTACAGCCACTCTGGAAATCAGTATGGCAATTTCTCAGAAAAGTGGAAATCAACATACCACAAGACCCAGCAATACCACTCTTAGGCTTATATCCAAAGGATGCTCAATCATACTATAAGGTCATTTGCTAAACTGTGTTCATAGAAGCATTATTCATAATGTCCAGAACCTGGAAACAACCTAGATGCTCCTCAACCAAAGAATGGATAAAGAAAATGTGGTACATTTTCACAATGGAGTACTACTCAACAGTAAAAAACAATGACATCTTGAAATTTGCAGGCAAATGGACGGAACTGGAAAAAACTATCCTGATTGAGGTAACCCAGACACAGAAAGACAAACATGGTATGTATTCACTCATATGTGGATATTAGACATAAAACAAAGAATAACCAGCCTATATTCAATGACCCCAGAGAAGCTAGGTAACAAGGAGAATATATGAATATATATATTCAGATTTCCTGCCTGGCTTTACTCTGCTAAGCCATTGGCTGAAACAGCTTCTTTATTAATCAGTGGTAATAAAATACATTCATAGCAAACAGAGGAGAATCCCACATTATTGGGGAAGGACAGAGAGAGAGAACAAGGAAAGAGATATCTTCATTGAGGGAGCATTTAAGCGACTAGCAAGAAACCTGACACTAGGAAAATTACCAGGAATCCACAAGGATGATTCCAGCTAAGACCCTAAGCAATAGTGAAGAAGGTACCTGAGTAACTGGCCTTCCCCATTAATTGTCATCATAGAACCTTCATCAAGCAACTGATGGAAGCAGATGCAGAGATACACTGTGAAGCACTGGACCCAGCTCCCAGAGTCCAGATGAAGAGAGGGAAAAGCGATAATATGAGCAAAGGGGTGAAGACCATGATAAGGATATCCACAAAAAGACCTGATGCGGCGAGCGAGCCCCGACCAGCAGGGAAAGATCACCACCGACACAGGATCCTTCTCTAATCACTTTATTGAAGCGCTGCTTGGTTGAGGGAGAGCTGGAAGCAGGGGGCCCCCCGAGCCGGGCTGGGTGGCGGCTTATATACAGGAGGACGGGGCGTGTCTACTGATTAGGTGACGAGGCAGAAAAGGATTGGTGGAAACCTGTTGCTAGGCAGATGTGGCGCGAAAAGTTCGCGCCACATACTTGTTTACCCCAGCACTCGGCGCCATCTTGTAATGGCGAAGTGTAGATGTGGCCGCCACAGTTCCCCCCCTTTTAATTTTATGACTTTTAAAAGACAGTCAAGGCTGAGGTCAGAGGACCTTACCCTGAAAATGTAGACATGTCCCGTTTTTCTCAGGGATGGGAAAAATAAGCGGGACTACCCATATGCATAAGGTCATGATCTCCTGAGTGGATCTACTCAGTGCACTCTTAGGTGCAAAACCTCCTGTCCAGGACTACACATCCCCAGATTCAGGGGAACCTCATCGATCCCTCTTTCCGAGTGCAATGGCTCAATGGCCTTCGGGTGCAAAAGCAGGGATTAGGGTCAGGAGTCCTGTAAGATGCTGATCCAAGCTTGGGGGGAGTTGCCGGCCTCCAAGGCTGTAAGGGCACGTGCAATGGCCACCTTTTCCCGTTTCCTTACCCGAATCAGCCTTAGAATCAGAAACAACGCCAATATCACTCCCGAAGTTAATATTAATCCTAGCACGCCAACCCCTGCCCATTCCTTAATATATGAAAAGGTATCTACCAGCCAATCTGTAAATTCCCCCAGCGAAACCTTAGTCGCCTGGGTTTGATTCAAAGCCAAAATCTTCAAACTAAAATTTGCTTGCAATTGTTCCAATTCCCTTGTCCAATTGCCATTTAGATATTGAGAAATCACTCGGGATTCATTAAGGGTAGCAGTATAGGGGGTAACACACAAGTGCTTAGTACGATCCACACAACCAAAGGTAACTATATCAAACATTTCTAACACATTTCTTTCCACCAAATCAATTCTCTTATTTAACAATAAAATACCTGACATTAATTGATGGTTAATCTTTTCTTGTATATACATAGCGTCCGAGGTTTTTTGAACCACGGAATTGATAATAGTAACTGTCTGAACTTGATTGGCCATAGCTACTCCTGCAGTAACAGCTGCCGCAGCAGACACTGCAATAGCCGTCACAATAGTTGCTGTAATGCCAAAATCCCTTTTCCGGCGAACCAGGGTGGCTAATGGGAAGTTCTTAGGATTGGCTTTTACAGGCAAAAACACAAAGGTAGGGATGCGCATAACAACCGCACCTGAATGGTAGAAATTCCAACATTGTGACAGAGAGCAATTATCCTTCTTGCAATCAACTGCAGTATTATTTGAACTCCCTGTAGTATTAAACAAAAGCCAGACAAAGGGAGGATCCAGGCAAACTCTGGTTTGTCGTAGAGTAGTATTATGTTTTTTCTCTACACTAGTTATATTAATTTCTTTAGAAGTGTGATTCATAATCCCTGTATAATTATTTAACATAATTATTCCAGAGCGAACAAATGTAGCAAATGGAGACAACTCAGTTATAGCTCCTCTGGAATTCATAAGTATCCACGGAGTAAAGGGTGATCCAACCTTTATCATAAGTTTTCTTTTAACCTTAAAATGGTTAAGATTCCTAAGAACCCATCCAGAATTATTGTAAAACTTATCATATCGTCCTCTGCAATCCACAAATTCAGGGGGATAGCTCAAATCATTACCAGAGCATCTAGGGACAGACCAAGAAAAAATATTATTACTAGTATGATTACTATTGCCAACCTGTGAATCACTATTATTAACCTTGCTAACCTGTACCCAATTGGGCGTTGTAAGGTTGCAACTGATCCCATAAGTGGTAACATTAACAGTATCATTAGAACCGGAATAGGAGCCAGATCCAGATTTAGCTCCAGATCTAACCTGAGGCAGGGCTACGCTAATGGCCTTTCTCAAAAAATTGGGGGTATCTTCTAAAAATGGATCTCTAGCTACAGTAAGATTCATGGCATCTAGCAAGATGCAGTCTGAGATAGAAGTGCTCTGATTTGTGGTAAAACATAAAGTTCCTGCTAGGGGCACTACAGTTTGATTAAATTTTTGTTCCTGAGCATCCACCTTTTTGCAAACTAAGTTCAATTGGCAACTATCAACAAAAAATTGTGGCAATATTGTGGACTCATTGTGAACAGGAATTGGAATGGGCCATGTACGGGCCACAGCCCAGAAATAAGATTCTTCAGATTCAACTGGAACCGGCAGGTTCACCAACAGGATCAGGAGCAGCAACATCTCCTTGCTCTTCGTCAGGCTGTTCCAGTGTTGTCACGATCCTTGTCAGTCTGGTAGGGATCCACACCGGATCTGGCCGATTCTGAGGAAAGACACAAACAGCTCCCCTGGACCTCTGTATCGCAGGGTCCGGTCCATACCATTTGTTATCAATTACATCCTTCCATTTTACTAATTCTGTATTTCTGTGTCTGTGGTCCATATGTCTTTCCGCGGCTGAACGGCCATTGGAATCCAAGGTCAAAAAATTAAATGTAAAAAGAGCGAGAGATATTCTATCTCGCGGGGATGCGCCCTCGGCTATTCCCCCTTTTTGTTTTTGAAGCAATTCCTTAATGGTGCAGTTAGCCCTTTCCACGATGCCTTGTCCTTGTGGATTATAGGGCAAACCAGTAATATGATTAATTTCAAAAATAGAGCAGAACTGTTGAAAACTTTTAGAGGCATATGCCGGGCCATTATCAGTTTTTAAAGAATAAGGCTTGCCCCAAGCAGCCCAGGCTTCTAGGCAATGGGTCTTTACGTTAAGGACCTTTTCACCACATAACGGGGTGGCATGTATAACACCTGAACAAGTGTCCACAGAAACATGCAAAAATTTTTGTTTACCAAATTCTGAAACATGAGTAACATCCATCTGCCAAAGGGTAAGTGGCTTTAACCCACGTGGATTAACCCCAATATGAGGCGGATGATGAAAAACCACACAGGAGGAACATTGTTTAACTATCTCACGCGCTTGGTCGCGAGTAATATTAAACTTAAGGCAAAGGGTATTTGCAGGCACATGAAACTTTCTATGAAATTGTTCAGCCGATTGCATAGGATCCAGGGCAACTAAAGCCATTTCCCTGGTAGCCCTATCAACCTTATCATTAGCTTCAGTCATAGGTCCAGGAAGACCGGAATGAACTCTAATATGACCGATAAAAAATGGTTTAGCACGTTGAACTATACAACTCTGAATTTGTAATAACAAAGATGCAACCATGCTACTAGGTTTAACATATGCAGCCACTTCCAGATGTTTTACGGCATTAACTACATAGCATGAATCAGAATACAAATTAAAAGGCTGATGGGGAAAGGCCTTAAAGACCTCCAACACTACTTGACACTCCACGACTTGGGGTGCTCCAGAGCGAAATTTCAGAGTAACAGGCGGGGAGCCATATACCATATAGGCTCCAATTCCAGTTTTGGACCCATCAGTAAAAATAGTCAAGCCATTATTCAAAGGAGAAGCACTGGTAATCTTTGGAAAATATACAACATTCTGTGCCATAAAGGACAGCAATTTATCAGACGGATAATGATTATCAATAACGCCTGAATATGAGGAAATCAATACGGCCCAATCATCAGTAGTCCCTGTCAAAACCTCAATTTGATCTTTGGTATAGGGCAATATTAGCTTCTCTGGCATTTTTCCAAAGGAGGTCAAGCTGAACATCACTCCCAATAATGCCTGTTGTGCCACTAAATCAGGATAATAGCTTAACGTGCGCGAACCAAGTGTATGACCATGTATCCACCAAATCGGGCCTGTCTGCCACAATACTCCAGTAGGATGACCAACAGTGCGCAGAATGCAAAGCAAAAATGGTTGTTCTGGATCAAACCGAAGAACCTGCGCTTGTTCTATGGCCTTTTCCACTATCTTTAATGCTTCTTTTCCTTTTGGTGTAAGCTCTCTAGGTGACGTTACATCAGGATTTCCTTCTAATATTGAGAACAACGGCTGCAAAGCTTCACGGGTAATGGGGAGATATCCTCTCAGCCAATTTATATCTCCGAGCAACTTTTGAAAATCATTTAAAGTGCGTAAATGTGATGTACGAATGCAAATTTTCTGTGGAAAAATCTGTTTTGGGGTAACACGGGCTCCTAAAAACTCTATAATACTTGTCTTTTGAATCTTATCGGCGGCAATAATCAGCCCCTTTTGTTTTAAGGATGCCTCCAGGGCAACTAATGCCCGTTCTAGCATATGCTCTTGTTTTGCTGCCAATAGGATATCATCCATGTAATGGATCAGCCTAACTTTGGGAAAACTACGTCTCACTGGTTGTAACGCCTGATCCACGTATAGCTGGCACATGGTGGGACTGTTGGCCATACCCTGTGGTAAGACCTTCCATTGATAGCGTTCATCAGGCTGTTCATGATTTATAGAGGGAACAGTAAATGCAAAACAATGTTTATCTAAAACATGCAAGGGTATAGAAAAGAAGCAATCCTTAACATCTATGGCAAAAACAGGCCAATCTCTTGGTAAAGCACTTAAAAGAGGCAACCCTCTTTGGACAGATCCCATGAGTTGCATCTGTGCATTAACTGCTCTAAGGTCATGCAGCAGCCTCCATTTTCCTGACTTCTTTTTTATGATGAAAATAGGGGAATTCCAAGGAGACACAGAAGGTTCAATATGACCAAGCTGAAGTTGTTCTTTAACTAATATGTGTGCGGCCTGGAGCTTTTCCATAGACAGGGGCCACTGAGGCACCCAAACGGGTGTATCTGTGCCCCAGGGGATGCGTAACGCATCATCAGTGGCCCCTAGGAAAAACCCAAGCCCTTCCAATCAGAGTTGGGAGTGGGCAACACGGGGTCACTTCGTCCTTGAAGGCGAGCCCCCAGCCCTTTTCCTGGTACATAGCCTTGTGCCTTCATGATATCTTTACTCACTTGAGAATAATCATTGGTAATTATTAATTTTAATTGTTGTTGTACATCCCTTCCCCATAAATTTAAAGGAAGGTCTATGACAAAAGGCTGAAAAATGCCTTGACTGTGTTCCATCCTCCAATGCAATTGCTTAGCACTCATATCTGGAGTATTTTGGTATCCTAGACCCTGTAAGGTTTGTGCAGCCGTCTGTAACGGCCACCTCTTCGGCCAATCCTGTTTACGCATCACACTTCTGTCCGCTCCGGTATCCAATAGGCCCGTAAAGAGCTTTCCTTCTATTTCTAGGGTACACATGGGGCGATCATCAAGTCCTATAGACAAGCATGCTAGCTCAACCCCAGAGGAGCCGAACCCTCGCTTGCCCCTCTCTTTCTCATAAGAGGGAAATTTTTCATGGTCTGATCGAAGAATTAACAATTGTGCAATACGATCTCCGGGTGCAATCGAAATGATGCCAAACGGAGAATGACACATTACCTTAATAATGCCTTTGTAGTCAGGGTCGATCACTCCAGGTAGCACTAATAACCCTCTAAGAGTACCGGAGGATCTTCCTAAAACTAGTCCCACTGTTCCTTCCTCTAGAGGTCCTGACATATCTGTGTCTATAGCTTGAACACCCATACTCTGAGTCAGTACCAATCTGGTGGTGGCACGGAGGTCCAACCCTGCGGAGCCTGTGGTGGCCCTTCTGGTGACTGGGGTGGTCTCATGTTTGGCTCCTGAATTGCCCCATAAATTCTCGGGCCCTGGGGTAGTGGGCCCTTCTGCCCGTTTTTTGACATGGCTGATGTGGCATTGGGTATGGGCTGTCCATTGATATCCTTTACGGATCGACACTCATTCGCCCAGTGTTTTCCCTTTTTGCACCGCGGGCATGTGCCCGGCTGTCTCTGACCTTGGCTCTTTTTATGTGTGCCTTGGGGGCAATTTTTTCGTACATGCCCCGGCTTCCCGCAATTAAAGCAGGTACCTGATCTTCCCTGCCCCCTGGAGACTGCTAGCATAGCAGCCGCTAGACCAGCATTAGTTAGAGGGCCGCCTATCTCTCGGCAGGCCTTAAGCCAAGCATCCAGTCCTTTATTTTTCCACGGCATGATGGCTCTCTTACATTCTTTAGTAGCCTGTTCAAACACTAACTGCTGAACCAAAGGCATGGCCTCTTCGGCTTCACCAAACACCTTCCCTGTGGCTTCCATCATGCGAGCTACGAACTCCAAAAATGGTTCAGTAGGGCCTTGAATAATCTTTGTAAGATTGCCCGTTACTTCACCTCTTTTTGGTATCATTTTCCATGCTCTTGTATAGATTTCATTAATTTGTTGATAAACCTCCACTGGATAGGCTGTTTGATTAGCCGTCCATTGCCCTTGCCCTAATAACATGTCTGCATTCCAGGGAGCTCGATTTGGCGTTTGCGCATTTACTCGAGCCTGAGTGTGAGCAGCTTCTACCACTATAGATCTATAATCTAGATATTGACCTGTAGAAAGGCATGCTCTAGCAATTTCCCACCAATCTGTTGGTGTCATAGCTCTGGTGGTCAACCGAGTCAGTAATGTGCGGGTATACTGCGCATTAGCTCCATAAGTCTTTGCCGCTTCCACTAAATCTTTCAACTCTTTATAAGGGACTGGCTCATGATATCTTTGTTGATTTTGATCCTCAAAAACAGGAAATACCACCACTGAAGGTGGATAATGCACAGCTAACTGCGCAAGAGTGCCCCTGTCGATGAAATGGCAGTTACTCCTGGGCTGCACGTAAGGAGGGGGAAGCTCTCTAGTGGGCGCTTTTAGAACTGGCCCATATCTCTCCTCCTCATAATGTGCATCTTCCTCCTCTAAGCTCTCCTCCTCTGCCTCTACCAGCTCTTCTTCAGCCAGCCGCAAGGCTGCGAATTCATCCAGCACCGGATACAGGGGAGGTGCTGAAGGTTTATTTATCTTAGGATCCTCTTTTTCTTTTATATCTTTCTTTTCCCCTTTTTTGTTCCTTATTACCGTGCACTTTTCTTCAGTATCCTCCTCTGTCTTTGAACCTGCTTCTGAAAGGCTGTCCTGGTGTCTTGCCAGCATTTTCCTTCCTTCTCTTAACTCCTCTACATTTTTTCCGTCTTTCAAGCAGGAGTGTACTAATCTCCAAAAAGGATAAGTTCCCTTCTTTAATTGCCCCTGTTCCTTTGCTGCCTCCAAATCTTTGCCTAGCTTTCTCCAGCAATGCAGATTTAGATCCCCAGACACCGCAAACCACGGCGCCGTGCGATCAATATCCCCGACAATCACCTTTATAGTGGATTTCGAGATTTTCAATCCTCTCTCCTGTAGTAACCGCTGCATAGGATCTACAAAATCGCATGCACCGGAGACAGACTGATTGTTGCCCATCTTTGCTTACTTTTCTACAAGAGGCTTACAAAAGGGCAGAAAAATCGCATTATCTGCCACGGACTTACTTTCGCTTTAGATGTTGCAGCAGCGACACTCCTCTCCTGGTCTATGACAACGGATAAAAATGCAAAAGGCATAAACCACTACAGCAAAAACAACCACTGCTAATGCAAACCACAAAGGACTAATTCCTCCAAGAAGCATACCTGAGGATACTTACCGGCGCCGACCGCTTCGTGTGTAGAGTTCTGAATCCTCTTCGGCCCCCCGTGTGTGTCCGCCGAAGTTCCCGGGTTTCGGCACCAATTGCGGCGAGCGAGCCCCGACCAGCAGGGAAAGATCACCACCGACACAGGATCCTTCTCTAATCACTTTATTGAAGCGCTGCTTGGTTGAGGGAGAGCTGGAAGCAGGGGGCCCCGAGCCGGGCTGGGTGGCGGCTTATATACAGGAGGACGGGGCGTGTCTACTGATTAGGTGACGAGGCAGAAAAGGATTGGTGGAAACCTGTTGCTAGGCAGATGTGGCGCGAAAAGTTCGCGCCACATACTTGTTTACCCCAGCACTTGGCGCCATCTTGTAATGGCGAAGTGTAGATGTGGCCGCCACAACCTGACTTCAGCTAGTGGGAGCTCACTGACTCCAGACTGACAGCAAGGGAACCTGTATAGGACCAAACTAGGCCCTCTGAATGTGGGTGACAGTTGTGTGGCTGGGGCAGACTGTGATGCCACTGGCAGTGAGAGCAGGACTTATCGCTAGTGGCTTGAGTTGACTTTTTGAAGTCCATTCTCTTTGGAGGGATACCTTGCTCAACCTAGATATAGGGTGGAGGGTCTTGGTCCTGACTCAAAGTGCTATGCCAGACTTTGTTGACTTCCCATGAGAGCCCTTGCCCTTTCTGAGGAGTGGATGGGGTAGGGTGGGGGGCAGGTGGGGGAGCAGAAGGTTGAGAGGAAGTAGGAACTGGGATTGGCATGTAAAATGATAAAAGATTGTTTTAAAATAAAAAATAAAAAAGAAGAGCTGCAGGAGCTGGAGAGATGGTTCAACAGTTAAGAGCACTTGCTGCTCTCGCAGAGGACTCAGGTTCAGTTCCCAGCACTCACATGGTGGCTCACAACCATCCATAACTCCAGTTCCAGGGAATCCTGCTTCTAACCTCATTAGACTCCAGCCTCATGGTACATGTTTGTACTTCTAGGCAAAGCATTCATACAAGTAAAAAAATTGAATAAAAAATATAAAAAGGAATAAAAACTAGAAATATCAGTAAATAAGTTAAGGGCTATTTCTTTTCAATAAAGACGATGAATGTCAAAACCCAGAGAAAAAGGAGGACAATAAACAGTGGGGCGGCCGCAGAAGGAACATTTAAATTAAGCTGGACTTTGAGAAATGGGGCATGATAAAACTATAAATGCTTAATAGTACTAAATTCTAAAAAGATAAATAGCTACAGTTACATGACACTACAGTTTGCATGTCATATTAGCATATTATTAAATTTTAAGAGGATTTTAAATATGTTTATATTCTCTTAGGCTTTATGATTTCTAGAGTTTTCTTAATCACTATACCATTTAATCTTCCGAGTAATCTTAGAGATAAGTATAAATTCCATTTTACAGACAAGGGGCTTGAAGCTCAGTAAAGTTAAATGTCTTGTTTAAGGGCTGTAGCTGGGGATGTTGTAGTGGCATTTCATTTGTATTTTAATAAATAAAGCTTGCCTGATGATCAGAAAAACAAAACAGTCACACTGGCCCGCCTTACAGACCAGACAGCAATGGCACATACCTAGCTTGCCATAGAAATCGGGCAGTAGTGGTGCATGTCTTTAATCCCAGAACTAGAGAGGAGACAGCTCTCAGTCTCAGTCTCATTCTGAGATCCCTAGAGGCAGGATCATCATTTCAGACTGAGGTAGAGGTAAGAGCCAGTGGCTGGCTGCTTTGCTTTTCTGACTTTCAGGTTGAACCCCAACTTCTGTATCTGAGTTTTTATTAATCTTGCTTCAGCATGTATCTCAGCTGGTAGAGTGTTTGCCTACCATACAAAAACGCAGATTAGGTAGCTAGCACCACCAAAAAAATTAGGTATGGTCACACACACCTGCAGTTCTAGCACTTGAGAGACAGAGGCACAAGAATCAGAAGTTCAAGGTTATCCTCAGCTATGTGGTGAGTTTAAAGTTCCTCTGGACTGCATGAGATCCTGTCTCAAAGTAGAAAAATATTATCATGAATTATAAATATAAAGAACATTATTTGAAGAAAGATATGCTTGAAAGAAACATTATTTGAAAGAAAGATAAGAAAGAGTGCAGACCTGGACTAAGATAGGCATAGTCATCAAGGTTGAGTGTAAATGGAAGAGAGTTCTCAACAACTTAAAAGAGTGTTAGGTAATTGTGATAAGAAGTCACCAAAACTGACTTTAAACTTGTCCATTCAATCAACTCCTTGCTTCAAGGAGTATACTTTTTCACACAAACCAATCAGTGTCAAGTATTACTTCTAAAAATTGGCTAGACGTGTTTTTTTCCTAAACATGGCTCCGAGTACCAACCAATCAATGCCAGTGTCCCAGAGTAACCACGTCAACACCTACAAAAGTCTTCCAATCTCTGGACTCGATGCATCCCCAAAGCTTAGAAAATACCAGGCTCTTCCTCGGGGAGCAGTGTTTGCCAACATAGCCCTCTCTTGAATAAACTCAGCTTTGGTTTTGCATTTTGAAATCCCTCTAATGCATCTATAGTTCAGCCAACATCTCTTGAAGACTGTCTTGGTAATATTCCAGGAAACTGTTTAGCCACCCACAAACTTCCCTGGTCCCCTTTGCCCAGATTCCATTTGTTCCTCGCTCATTTCCAACCATCTTTAAGTTGAAGAGTCATTAAGCATAACTTTTGGCTTAGAAATACACAATTTGGTTAAGAATTATACCTAGGTCTTGGTGTAGGAGGTTTTTCTGTTCATGTGTCACTTTCATTGGTTAATGAATAAAGAAACTGCTTTGGGTCTGATAGGGCAGAACTTAGGCAGAGAAGACAGACTGAATGCTGGAAAGAAGAGAGAGTGAGAGATGCCATGGATCTCCTGCCTGAGATGGACACTGGTTAGAATCTTGATGGTAAGCCACAGTCATGTGGCAATACACAGATTAATAGAAATGGGTTAAATTAAGATGTAAGAAGTAGCCAATAAGAAACTAGAGCTAATGGGCCAAGCAGCGTTTTAATGAGTACAGTTTCTGTGTGGTTATTTCAGGTGTAAGCTAGCCGGGAGGCCAGAAAAAAAACAAGTGGGCTCTCTCCCTTGTAACAAGGTCTTTTGTAAAGCTTTTAGACATATTGTTTTGAAAAGGTATCTCTTTTGATATTTTTACCATCAATCTTCTCACTATGCTATTTGCTTTGCTTTTGATGTTGTTATTCCATATGTAGAAAGTCTCGGATCAAATGTTTCCATTGTTTTTTTTATTGTTGTCTCTTTCTGTTGAACATACAAGAAAGTGGCCTATCAAGAACAAGTGGTGTGTGGATGAGGATATGGCTCTGTTGTGAGATGCTTCCCTGGCATGCCCAAGGCCCAGGGTTCAAGTCTCAGCATCATGTAAACTGGGGATGCTGGTGCTTGCCTGTCATCCCAGGGCTCAGAGGTGAGGAGAAGAAATTAGAGTCATTCTGGGCTACACAGTGAGTCTGAGAATGGCCTGGGCTACATGAAACCCTGTTTCAAAGGTTTGGTTTTTGTTTTCTTTGTTTGTTTTTGTTTCTTGCTTGTTTTGTTTCTTTTTTGCTTTTTGGAGGTATTGAGTGTGATGAGGTACATCTTTTAAGCCTAGTAATCAGGAGACAGAGGCAGGCAGATCTTTGTGAGTTCAAGTTCAGCATGGTCTACAGAGTGAGTTCCAGGAGCCAGAGCTAGACAGAGGGACCCTGTCTCAGTTTAAAAGGAGGGCATATCCTAAAGAGATGGTTTTAGCAGTTAAGAGCACTTACCGCTCTTGTAGAGGACCTGGGGTTTAATTTACAGTGCCTACATGGTGGCTCACAACTGCCTATAACTCAAGTTCCAGGAGATCCACCACCTTTTCTGATCTCCACAAGCTTCTAAATGCATAAAGTGCACACACACACTAAATATTTTAAAACATAAATTAAAAATTGGAGAATAGACTTGACAATCAATACTCTATCCCAAACTAGATACAAAGCCTTTCCTCAGATTCCCCCCAAATCTTGATGGAGGCAGTCTTGTCCCTGAATTTATTTAGAATTATTTAGAAGGCAAGAACTGTGGCGGTTCCCTTTCGCTCTCGCCCTGTCTGTCATCAGTCCGAGAGGTGCCAAGTTGCTCATTACACAGCCTCCCCTTGCACACGAGACACTGTTGACAAACACACTGTTGACTGAGTGTTTTGTCATGAGTTTTTCTGTATCAGAGTTTCAAATTCCTTCAGAAAGAACTTTGCTTCTTCTAGAAGGGCATTTTTTAACTCTCCATAAAGAGAAAACTTCTGACTTAGGATAACACTGGTCGTTTATGGGGAGCTCGTGACAAGAGAAGGAGAAGCTGTTCCTAGCTGGTATGCCCAGGCTTTTGAACAAAAGCCTGACTGGCAATCTCTCAGTTTTATATCCCTAGAACTCTGGCTCCCTACTCTATGTGACTTCCTTAAGTACCTACCCTTCCTTCGAGGTTTTCTCAAGAAATGTGCAATTGGATTGTAAAACTGCTGGACCAGAAAGATACATAAAGACAAGACAAAACCCCACCCAGTCTAGGTCCAAATGAAGGGGTCTAAATAAAGAGTTTTATGAACTCTAGAAAGCAGGCAAATATTGTTGCAGAAGTCACAGCCCTGTGAAACACTGTCTTGTACTATTGACTTCAGACAAGTCATTCAGTCATTCTCCTGTCAGAAAGTCAGATGCGGGAACATACTTAAAGTCAGTAGAGTTATAGAGAGGAAGGTTAGGAGAGGAGGGGAGAATGAAGTATACATAACCCAGACCTCTCCCCAGACAACACATTTTAAGTAGGAAATACACTACAGTGCTGGAGAGATTACTCAGTTGGAAAAGCGTTTGCCTTGCAAGCATGAGGACCTGAGTTCAATCTCCAAAACACTAGAAGCCCCAGGACAGTGAGAGACCCTGTCTAAAAGAAGGCAAAGTGGATGGAGAATGAGGAATGAACGTCAGAGGTTATGCTCTGGCTTTCATACTCACATATGTATTTATTCCAGTGCACATATGAACATATGTGCATACATATAGAAAAACACTAAGAAAAATTGAAAACAAAAGAGATTATAGATTAAAGTAAAAAGGAGTATTTGTGCTGTACTATAAAAAATAAGATCAACAAAAACAAAATAAAAATATAAGGACATACAACAAATGCAGCTGGTATTTGGGGATCATAATCAGGAATAATTCATCTTTAAAATATGTGATATAATGTTGCAACTTAATAAAAGGGACCTACCCCCAGGGGAAAAAAACAGTGCAGCTCCTGTGTCTGATCAAAGCAGAACCATCGCCGGGCGGCGGTGGCGCACGCCTTTAATCCCAGCACTCGGGAGGCAGAGGCAGGCGGATCTCTGTGAGTTCGAGGCCAGCCTGGTCTACAAGAGCTAGTTCCAGGGCAGGCTCTAAAAAAGCTGCAGAGAAACCCTGTCTCGAAAAAAACCAAAAAAAAAAAAAAAGCAGAACCATCTATTGAGAACTGTCTTAAAAAGAAGTTATTGTCTTGAAATTATCTAAAGATCCCTATGGACCCAAGACTTCATGGCCAACAAAATTTTCCCTGCAATGGGACACAGCTGTCTACAATGACATTACAGGCACTTTAATTTTTACATAAACATGAAAATACCAGGCTAACACTTAGGGATAAGAACTCACTCCATAAAAAAAAAAAAAAAAAGAACTCACTCCATTCATTCAAGACCTTTTGCTGGTGAAAACCTACCTTTTTGTAAAGACCTGATACTTAACCTTACTTAACCTTACTGACTTAGACAAAGTAGGAAGAGGTGAGTCAGCCAGAAGGCCTCCAAATGCCTCCAAGTGGTTACTTTTCTCTGTGCTGTAGTAAAATGCCCCACAGATGCAACTTAAGATGGGAGTCACCCAACCATAAGATTATGTTTTTGCTACTTTGTAATTGTAATGTTGCTACTGCTATGAATTATAATGTAAATATTTTTGGAGATAGAGGTTAACCAAAGGGGTCATGACCGGAAGGTTGAGAACCACTACTCTAAAACTCTGAGATAAAACAAATTGCCCGTTTTAAGTTGCGATTACAATGCACAGAGTTGGAGGAGCTATGATGGCAAGTGGGGGCGAAGGGACTTGAAAATGGATGGTTATTAGCCACAGGCTAATAAGCTAATGCTCACATGAAGTTGTACTTAACTCAGGAACAGCCTTCTCCCAGGCATTGGAAAACAGCCAGGAACAAGATGGGGCTCCGGGTCTCATAGCAACTACACTCTAGGTGTAAATGGATACAAATAACAATGAACTTAAAGACAGACCACGAGGAAAAGGCAGATACAATCAGTAAGAGAAAGGCAATACAGTAGAATGAAGGGACAAATGCTGGCAGCCAAGGAAGGCCTGTCTTGGCAGACAAAGATCATCTGAGATAGGTCAAGCCAGCCCTGCCAGGCCTGGAGACATAGTGACCATGGTGACTGACAATGAGTTTCTGCTCCAACTGCTCAACCTGGAAGGAGGGCATGAGCTCCACATGTGTGTTGAACTGTTCATCCCTAAACTCCAACACCTTAGTGAGATAAGCGGTAGCTGTGGCCTGGTGGACACTTGCTTTCTTTTTACTTAAAGTGGAGAAGACAGATCTAGAGGCCAGTCAGTGGCTGGTCAGATGTTTCTTCTCATAAGGCACAAGGAAGGGAAGAGAAAAGGGGTAAACCACCTGCCCGAGGGCCAGATGGTGGTGTTTACCACCTCTTCCACCTTTGCATATGTGAGGAATGCTTGCGAAATTTCTAGGAACCGAGCGGCAGATTAAAAAAAAATGTATGAAAGTTAATTACTGGTACCAACAGCATCAATGTGCCTAATCATACCTGAGCTAGAAATAGAAAACCCAGCTTATCACAGCCTTCCGAGCCTGTAACTGGCAGTAATCAGAGCCTAGAAGAGATGGGGAAGAGCATCTTTGGGGAGTCGGGTTCCTGCTAGCACTTCTCAGCAGGGAAATGAGTAACTGTGAGACCGAGCATCTGTAAGGCAGGTGGGAAGATGGAGGCAGGGCCTTCTGGGAAATGGAGCATCTATAAGGCAGGAGTGAAGACAGAAGCAGGGCCTTCTGGGAAACAGCGCATCTGTAAGGCAGGGGTGAAGACGGAAACAGGGCCTTCTGGGAATGATGAGTAGGAAGCATCCTATGGTTTCTGGCAGCTCGAGTCAGGAGAGATGGGCTGTCCATCCTGTGGTTCTACTCTGACCAGGCATGGGTCTCCTCTAGACCTGGCACCCTCTCTGTAGGAATGAAGGGTCTGGCAACAGTGGTGGCTTCCCAATGCACTTTCTCAGCCTGGAGACCTCTCCACAAATGGTATCGTATATAGAGTTTGAAGTCAAAAGTAACAGCCAAGATAGTGTCTCTGGTTGAAGAAAAGGTAGTGGATCCAGAAGCCTTTCATTCATTCATTTCTCAACACAGGAATTTCTTTTTGAAATACATATTTTTGCTTATTTCTTTTTTATATGTATGCAGGTGCATGCATGTGTGAGGTGTTTGTATATGTGTGTAGATGTCAGAGGTCAATCTCAGCTGCCATTCTTCAAGAGCTAGCCACTTAACTTTATTTTATTTAGAGATTTATTTATTTATAAGGTGTGTGTGTGTGTGTGGTTTGCCCGCACGTGTGCATGTGTAGCACGTATGTGCATGGTTCTGTGGAGCCAGAAAAGGGCACTGGATCCCTGAAACTGGAGTTAAGTAATTGCCATGGTGTTGTCAAGCACTAAACCCAGGTCTTCTGGAAGAGCAGCCTGTATTCTTAACTGCTGTGCCATTTCTCTAGTCCTTCACTCATTTGTTTTTTTTTGAGGCAGAGTCTCTCTCTTTGGTCAGGAGGCTAGGCTAACTGGCCAGTAAGGCCTAGGGGGAAATGGCAGGGATGGCCTGTCTCTGCCTCCCCAGCCCTGGGATCCCAAGTATGAGCCATGGGGGCAATTTTTGTTTATTTTGTTGTTGTTGTTGTTACTGGAGATCAAACACTGGTCCTCATGATTGATAGCGATCACTCTACTGGCAACCTTGATCTCTGAGCCCTCTCTGGTTTTGTTTCTGTTTTGTGCTGGACTGTGTTTTTATCCTCCCTAAGAAATATCAGTGAACAAAACAGACACATGTCAGCTTTCATGGGGTTTATAATCTAGCAAGGGGAGGCAGGATTTTAAAAAAATATAGTAAGTCAACAAAGTATAGATTGTGTTAAAGGTGGAAACTACCCCAGAGGATGAAATCGAGAGCCTGGGAAGAGGATTTCCCAAAGGCTCAGGAGGTGAGAGGAAACTGTGGTAGAGGAAGACATGGGGAAGGGCCAGAGAAAAGCTAATACACGTGCAGACTTGAGGAGGCTGTGGCTACGCCACGTTCTTGCTACCTGTTGAGAGTAGATGTGCAGGCCAGAAATGAGAAGCTCAGACCAGTGCAGTAGCAGGCACTGAGAAATGAATCCTAGATCTGGAGGGTTCCACCCCTCAGTCTCCTAGTCTCCTTCTCTAACTCACGTAGCTGCCTCTTTTGACCCTCCAGGAACCTGTTGGGCTTCTAAAAGCACAGTTTTAATACATGGCCCAGAGACCTGCCTCTCTCTCTCTCTCTCTCTCTCTCTCTCTCTCTCTCTCTCTCTCTCTCTCTCTCTCTCTCTCTCTCTCTCTCTCCTCTCTCTCTCTCTGGCTCTGGAACCCAGATGACTCATTCCTTATCTGAAGGATGAAGTGATCTGCCAGGTCTCAGTTTATTTCAATCTTAAACACCTGAACACCTAAATGCTGAAGAACGGGAAGCATTTGGCTTGTATAACTCAACATCAATATCTAGCCAAAACCACTTCTATACCAGTTATCCGGCTTTGAGGGCAACTAAAGCTGCTCTTGCCCCAATGCCTGGTGTGTGTGTGTGTGTGTGTGTGTGTGTGTGTGTGTGTGTTTGTGTGTGTGTGTGTTTGTGTGTTTGCGTGTGTGTTTGCGTGTGTGTGTTTGTGTTTGTGTGTGTTTGTGTGTGTGTTTTTGTGTGTGTTTGTGTGTGTGTTTGTGTATGTGTTTGTGTGTGTGTGTTTGTGTGTGTGTTTGTGTGTTTGTGTGTGTGTGTGTTTGTGTGTGTGTTTGTGTGTGTCTTTGTGTGTGTGTTTGTGTGTGTTTGTGTGTGTGTTTGTGTGTGTTTGTGTGTGTGTTTGTGTGTGTGTTTGTGTGTTTGTGTGTGTTTGTGTGTGTTTGTGTGTGTGTTTGTGTGTGTGTGTGTGTTGTGTGTGTGTGTGTTTGTGTGTGTGTTTGTGTGTGTTTGTGTGTGTGTTTGTGTGTGTTTGTGTGTGTGTTTGTGTGTGTTTGTGTGTGTGTGTGTGTGTGTTTGTGTGTGTGTGTGTGTGTGTGTGTGTGTGTTCATTCTGTCCCTCCTCCTTTAGATGACAGAAAGAGACCAGCATTCTGCTGAGACTTCAGAACACAGACCGTGGGTTGGGGAGATGACTGCAAGTGAAAGGAAAGCATGAGAATCTGAGCTTGGTCCCCGAACCCACATTAGAAAGTCAGGTATAAATGTATGCACCTGTAATCCCAATGCTAGAGAAGGGGAAACAAGGTGATTCCTGGGGCTCCCTGGCCAACAGCCTGCCCTAATGGGGGAGCCCCAGCCTCAGTGAGAGCACAGAAGTGGAGAGGGACTAAAGATGACTAATGTCAACCTCTGCCCATTGCATCCACATGCACACACACACACGCACGCACACACACACACACACACATATGGACACATGCGCAGACCCCTCTGCATATGTACCTGCGCTGGGGGCACTATGCATTCATGGGAAAGAAAATAGGTAGCCTTGATCTGAATTCAAGCAGATACCTCCACCTGGAAACTGTTGCGGGGGAGACGCATGCTTCTGTCACAGAAGACTGCAGAGTGTCCATCCTCCTGCCTCACCCATCTCCATGTCCTCTATTTCTGGAATTATCACAGGTCAATCCAGTATGACAAGCAAAATGGATCTCTTACCCTTGAAATGATCAATTAAAACTCAGGCACAAGGTAGAAACTGTAACGCTGAAGCCAGGTACATAGCCACCCCAACGCTTTGTGTGCTTTGAGGAACACTTTCCACTTCTGAAGCCAACTCCAAGCCCTCATGTGAATGTAACATGGCCCAGTCTTCAGGGTGCAGCTCCTGTTCCTTATTTCTGAATGGCAGAACACATACGTGATCGCAGTGAAGTTGCAGCAATGCCTCTGCAAAGAGCCAACCCAAGCTGACTGCCCACTCTCTTGGACCCTTTATTCTTTGTAGAAGCTGCTTTTTGAGGGTCTACTATTCACAAAGTGATGCCTGTGTATCATCTTGCCTTCTCACACCAACTCAAGCGAGGAGGACTTCTCTCCATTTCCCAGCGGCAGCTCTAGACTTTCAGCTGCTGTACAGTCACAGGCAAAGGTTCTGTGACCATTTCTACCCCCAAATCTTTGCTCTCTTTGGCTTTAAAAAAATCTGGAGAGTGGACTGAAGAGTTGACTCAGTGGTCAATAGCATTGCCTGCAGCCAGGTGGTGGTGCACGCCTTTAATCCCAGCACTTGGGAGGCAGAGGTAAGCAAATCTCCCTGAGTTCCAGGACAGGCTCCAAAGCTACAGAGAAACCCTGTCTTGAAAAACAAACAAACAAACAAAAAAGAGCACTGCCCACTCCTCCAGAGAACCTGGGTTGGATTCCCATTTCTCACACAGCTGTGTACAATCGCCTGTAACTCCAGTTCCAGAAGATCTGATGCCCCCCTTCTGGCCTCAACTTGCACTAGGCGTGCAGGTGGTGAACAGAGACATACGTGCAGACAAACATCTAAACGCACTAAATAAACACAAATAAAGCAAATCTTTAAAAAGTTAGGGACTGGACAGAGAGCTCAATTGGTCAAGTGCTTGCTGTAAAAGCCTGGAGACCTGGATTAAACCCCCAGAACACATTCACAACAACAACAACAACAACAAAAAGCTACAAGCTGTAGCATTCGCTTGTAATCCTAACACTGGGAAGCCTAATCTAAAGAAGGAGTTCTAAGCCAGGTGAGAGACCTTATCTCAAAACAATCGTGGATAGCATCTGAGGAAGAAACAGATATACAAATATGTATACACACCTGCACACCCACATACACGAACACGTGTACACCCAGAAATTTGGAGCAAGCCACATGTGCTCCCGCATAGCCTCTTGCAGAAAGGATTTAGCTGTGAAGCCACCAGGGATTGGCAAGCCTGGTGGAGTTTGTGGCTTCGCCAAGGAAAACCCCGAAGGTTATTAGCATGATTGAGTAGAGCCTGGAGTCCTCTGTCATCTACTTGTTTGTGTCTTCCATAAAATGGAAATGTCAGCTGGATGTGACGTTGCCTCTTTCTGTCAGTGATATTTTGAAAGAGGCGAGTGTTTTCTCAGAGCTCACATTTCCTTTGGCCTCCTGCCTTCCCTTCTGCGCCTCCCCCAGCCAACTCTGCCACCTCCTGCCAAAGCCAATGCTGGGAAAGGCCTGCTGGGTGTCAGGTTTCTGAATGCTTAGCCAGGAGGGCAATTCTCCAGAAGTACCTGCTTGGCAGAAACTTTGAACCACAGGCTTCCACTTCCACTTGTTTTTGAACTGAAGGTGTTAAGAAACAGCTTATTCAGACAAGGGTCTTTATCTTATGGATTCAGAAGGGAAATATCAAAACAGCTGGGGGACATCAGGATAGCAGCAGCAAATGCTCTCGTGGCAGTTTCTCGGGCTCTCACAGTGGCACAGGTATTAGCATTCATGACGCTTAACACTTTAGACCTTAGATTCTACTTATGTTTATCCTCTGAATGAGGGCACTGAGACTCAGGTCACACTGCTAACAGGAGGCCATGTGAGAATCAGAATCTAGAGTGTCAAGGGTGTGCTGCCGCTTTAACTACTTGATGGTCACAAGGGCAAGTAAGCCTGAGACATAAGGAGGTCGATATGGCCTGTGGAATGAAGAAGAGTGTCATGGAGGAGGCCTGGGTCCCTGGGTGCTGTGGAACAAAACTTCTCCTAGGGAGATGCTACACACGTCTACTCATTCCAGATAGGGAGCCCACGACAGACCAACGTATGGATACCACCAAAGCCCAGCTCGGTGACCAATGACTTTTATTGGGTTTACTTACAGGAATATGGTCGAGGGATTAGTTACAGGATCAGAAATGACTCAGTGACAGGTACAACACGAAGACCCACCCGAGCATGGCTAACAGCTTACTAAAGATGGGAAACCGGGAGCATACTGCACAGCCTGCAGGCAACTCAACAGGCTGGAGAGCGTCCTTTCCAAGAGACTCTGTTCTAATCTTCCAGACAGCATGGCTGGGTTCTGCTTCCTCCCAGCAGCTTGTCTAGTCTCAGAGCCTTCTTTACCACTTGGCTTGTCTGAGTCTTCTTTGCAGCTTAACTCCACTCCTCTGAGAGGAACACTGAGCTTTTATAGCTTACTGTACCGGGGAGGGGCTGACTGAATCTGGTTAGTTTCAGGGACTTCCTGCAGCTATTTTGAGTTTTCTGTCTTCCTTTTTAAGGAGCTTCCCTGTAGAGAGGAAACTGTCTCATAGCACTGGGGTTCCTCTTGTCTCCTGCTGGAAGCTCAAAATCCCGGGCGAATGAGGCAGGAGAGATGAGACCACAGTTAAGAACTTATCAAGAGTTCTGTTCGCAGCATCCACATTAGCAGGCTCACAACTGCCTATAACTCCAGCTCCAGGGAATCTGATCCCCTCTAGTTCAAAATCCCAGGAGGAAGAGACTGGAGAGATGACAGCTAAGAGCTTGTACTGCTCTTTGAGAGAACATGAGTTCTGTTCCCAGCATCCATATTAGCTCACAACTGCCTGTAACTCCAGCTCCAGGGAATCTGATCCCCTCCAGTTCAAAATCCCAGGAGGAAGAGACTGGAGAGATGACAGCTAAGAGCTTGTACTGCTCTTTGAGAGAACATGAGTTCTGTTCCCAGCATCCATATTAGCTCACAACTGCCTGTAACTCCAGCTCCAGGGAATCTGATCCCCTCCAGTTCAAAATCCCAGGAGGAAGAGACTGGAGAGATGACAGCTAAGAGCTTGTACTGCTCTTTGAGAGAACATGAGTTCTGTTTCCAGCATCCATAACTTCTCATAGCTGCCTGTAACTCCAGCTCAGGGGATCTGATGGCCTCTTCTTGTGTCCATGAGCAGCTGTCCTCACAGGAAAACACACACGTGTGCATACACACACACATGCATGCACACACGTATGCACGCATGCATGCACACACCCCACACACATAAAATATAAAATACAATAAATATGTTTAAAAATAAAAGAAGCCCTGACTGAAGCTCTGGGTTACTTCTCTGCCTCTCAGTGACTGTGACTTTGGACACATTCCTTAACCTTGCTGGGAATCAGTTTCACTATGCCCTAGGGATTGAAATTGGGCCTATGAAAATTCCAGAGTGGTCATGGGAACAAAATATGACCTCAGGGCTAACTTAAGTCCTCAGCATAGCTTAACACACATGTAAGCTAAGTGAGCAGCCCTTGTTAGGACAAACATTGTTTACAAACAGGGACAGTGTGGTTAGCTGGCAGCAGGGTACACAAAGATGGATAGCGTCCATCAGGGTGGTATGTTGGATCTTTAAAAGATGCTGGATTATAGCTAGGTGTTGGTGGCACAGTCCTTTAATCCCAGAACTAAAGGAGGCAGAAGCAGGTGGATCTCTGTGAGTTCAAGGCCAGTCTGGTCTACAGAGTGAGTTCCAGGACAGCCAAAGCTACACGGAGAAACCCTGTCTGGAAAAAAAAGGTGCTTGGTTGTGCCTATAATCCCAGATACAAGGGAGGCTGAAGCAGGAGAATTTCAAGTTCAAGGTCTTGGGCAGCTTAGGAAGACTCTCTCTCAAAATAAAAAGGAAGAATCAGGGGTAAGGATATAGCTCAGTGGTAGACCTTTACCTAGCATGGGCAAGGTCCTGAGTCAGTCCCCAGTACTACTGTCATCAAACTTCTTCCTTGAAGTGGAAAAAATGATGAATGGGGCCAGACCACCAGCATATGTTATGTCTGTGTTTTCTATGTTCATATGTATGTGCATGTGGGTATATATGCAGATGTATGTACTTGCATGTGGAGACATGCAAGCATCCGGTGTCTTCTTCGGTGACCTTCCACCTTATTTTTGGCTACTGGGTTTCTCTTGGATCTGGAGCTCACTGATGTTAGAATGGTTGGCCTGCCAGCTCCAGGGACCTGTCTGTCTCTGCCACCCCAGTTCTGGGATTATAAACATACACGCCCACACCCAGCATTTTTAAATGTGGGTGCTTGTGATCTGAACTAAGGTCATCTCCCTAGACATGCATGTATAGCCTTTTATTAAACTAATACCCTCAGAAGAAAGTAAGAGTTCTCTAACGGAGCCTCCGATTGGCCAAGCTTAGCCATGTGACCTTTTTAGGTCAAACCCAGAGTGGCCAAGGAGAATTTCTGCTGGACATCCGATAAAACCTCAGGGAGAGGGGAGCGCTGTCCTAGGAGAGCAGTCAGGGACAGTAGCAAGGTGAAAAATAACAGATGTTCCTGAACCGCCCACATAAAGCTGTGACACGCGGGAACATGACTGTATACATAACCAAAGAACATTCTTTGTGAGTAAAAAAAATAGTATGCGAATCACCTTGGAAATGTAAAACCATAAGTAACAATAAAAAAATTAAAAAAATACGCCAATCTAAAACACATTATTAGCTCTGTAACTGGCCCCTTTGGGCTGCTTAGATTGCTATGCAAAGTCAATGTGTTTTGTTCAGTTTTCTTACCCTATGCAGGTTCTTCAGTAGTGTTTGCTGTGTTGGTTTGAGGTGAAAGAAATGTCCTAAGGTGGATGCAGTAGTGAGACTTGTCAGAAATAAAACTTGCACAGACTCCTGTTCAGGGCTGGAGACCCAGTTCCATGGTTAAGAGCACTGGCTGCTCTTGCAGAGGACCTGATTTCAGTTTCCAATGCCCACATGGCAGCTCACAACCACCTGTAACTCCAGTGCCAGGTGTCCAACACGCTCTTCTGGCCTCTGTGTGTACTGCATGGATGTGGTGCACAGACATACCTGGAGACAAAACTCCCAGTCTGACCTCATCACCGCATCCTCTAAATTATAATTCGTTGTGACAAGTCTTTGCTGACAATGACAGAAGCATCTGAGGCCTAGGAGCCTGGCCAAGAACAAAGTTTCTTCTAGAAAATCTCCAGATGGTGATGAAACCGATGTAGGTCTCAGAGTGATCTAATAACTCAGAGGGGCCATGTGCTGTCCCCATATCTCAGAACACAACTGATCACCAGAAACCACATCTGTCAGAGAAGAGGGACTCCAAACTGTTCAGCCAATGCAGGAATCTGTGGCCACATTAATTTTAAATTAGTGTTGCCTATTTAATCCAAAGACGCTTAGCCACTGATGAATTAAGAAGGAACAGTTTAGAATACCAGGTGTCCAGCAGGATTGATGTGGGACTCCCCTCTGTATGCTGTGAATATGTTTTATTACCATTGGATAATAATAAAGCTGCTTTGGCTTATGGCAAGACAGAATAAAGCCAGGCAGGAAATCCAAACAGAGACATATAGAGAGAGTAGGCAGAGTCAAGGAGATGCCATGTAGATACCAAAGGAGGAAGACACCCTGAACCTTTCCAGTAAGCCATAGCCCAGTGGGAATACACAGATTAATAAAAATGGGTTAATTTAAGATTAAAGAGCTAGCAAGAAATATACCTGAGTCATCGGCCAAACAGTGTTGTAATTAATATAGTTTTGGTGAGATTATTTGGGTCTGAGCAGCTGGGAAACCAATACGTGGTCTCCATCTATATAGGATGATTTATTGCCTGTAGCCTTTGGAGTAGACCTAGGTAGGCATAGCCAGTCTTTTTATATTACAATGCAGTGTTGTTACCTACGAAGTTTACACTCAAGAACTACACAATCTGATCGCCCTCTTCCAAATGTTCCCACAGATCTCATAATGTTACAATTTTATGTTAGGACACATATAGTGGTATGTGGCCCACAGGACACAGGTTGGACAGAACACTGATATGCTTTGTTGTCTGATATTTTCCCTTCCCATTGTCATGCAAGAAGAACGCCAGTTCTATACTTGTACAACAGGACCATAATACTGCAGCCAGATGTTTAAGAAATAATCTAGGACTAAGGAGCCAGCTCAGGGGAGAATCTGAGTTTGCATGTCCAGAGCTCTTTTGAAGCCAGGCATGGCAGCTCATGTGTTTGTGATCTCAGAACCTATAGTGAAATAGGAAGTGGAGACAAGAAGAGCACTGGCTGCTCTTCGGGAAGACCCAGGTTCAAATCCCAGAGCTCACATGGTGACTCACAACCATCCTCAACTCCAATTCCCAGATATCTGATGACCTCTTCTGGCCTTTTTGGGAACCAGGAACATACACAAAGCACGTACATATAGGTAGGGAAATACTCATACACATAATGTAAAAATATGAGAGAGAGCATAGCTAAAGTTGGTATGCACTTACGTGCAAGTTTGCTTCATGACTAACATTATTAGTGCCATAATCATGTTTAAATGCTAGCCCATTCAACGCTTCTGATTTACACTCTGGACACACCCAGATCACATTAACCTTTCTCCGTCCACATGTTGATGCCCACACACTTGGCCCTGTCTGTGGGGCCTTGCCGAGGCTTACACACTGTGGCAGTTAGTTTTAGTTGGTCAACCTGACACAATTTAGGATTACCTAGAAAAGGAATCTTAAATGAGGAATTCCTGGATCAGGCTGGCCTAAGGTCATAACTAGAGAGTTATGGGGAGGAGCCGACTCTTCCTTATAGAAAATAAAGAGACAGACAGCAAGGTGACCATTTATCATGGGGCCAGGTGACTTTTGAGGACAGACTGAGAAGATGAAAGGGACTCATTCAAGTTCTTAGTTAGGACAGTGACGTAATAGAGACACAGGATAGCCATAAGAAATCCTGTGCTGTGTGCACTGTCAGCTTCTCAAGCAGATAAAAATGTTTTCTTTAATTCCAGACATGAGTTGTGGGAGAAACAGTGAAGATACTAATGGACTCCTTTACTTTTACTTTATTTCCCTTTTTCTTTTCTTCTTTTCTTTTCTTTGAAAATGGAATGAAGATCAGAAATGTGTGGTGCCAGTTGAGAAAGATGGAACACACCCAGATCTTACGTTCTTCTTTGATCTTCTGTGAGAAAGAGTCATATTTCCTTGCTTACACACTGTGGCAGTTAGTTTTAGTTGATCAACCTGACACAATTTAGGATTACCTAGAAAAGGAATCTTAAATGAGGAATTCCTGGATCAGGCTGGCCTAAGGTCATGTCCGGGCAGCAGGGAATTGTCTTGATTGTTGATTGTCATAGGGGGACTCAGCCCACGTTGGGCAGAACCATTCTCTAGGCACGTGGTCCTGAACTACATAGGACAAATAACTGGGCATAAGCATCCCACCAGCATGCGGCATCCTCTACGGTTCCTGCCATGTCCTTTGCTGTGAAGTGAGGTCCACCATGGGAGGTAATGCTGTATGGAAGAGCAAGCAGCCTAGCCTTCAGCTTCCTGCCTTGACATTCTTCAGTGACGGGCTGTGTCCTGAAACTGTGAGCTAGACGAACCGTTTCTCTCTCAGAACCACTTTTGTTTGGGATATTTATTCACAGCAACATAAACAAAACTAGAACAACTACCCAGTGTCTAAATAACTTGCTCGTCCCAGAGGCTGAAAAGATCACAGTCGCATCCTTATCTTTCCTTGTCACTACAACAAGTGCTTGGGCGTGGCCAAGCAGACATCCTCAGATGTGGCATCCAGGAAGCTGGGCCAGGTCCATGCCAGCATCGTAACAGTTACAGCAGCTGCATCATCTGAATCTTTGCAGACTGGGCAAGCAATGGGTACACTGTTATCAATTGCTCAGGCTGGAGAAGCTCCCTTTGTCTCTCCCATTTTTGAAGCCTGATATTTTAGCCTTCTTGAGATCCCATGAGACAGTAAATTCATTCTCTTCTTAAATGGCTAGAATATGTTTCTATTTCTTGCACTCAAGACTCTTGACTAACTTAGTGACTTACCCCACCATACTTCCTAGAGTCTTTTTCTGGTGGGAGCAACTTTATTACCTCGGCGTAATCATGAGAGCAGTGTGGAAGAGCTCCTCAGGGGAAATCAGATGATGGCATTATGACAAAGGACCAATTAAAGTCATTGATTATATCTTACTGTGAGTTCACAGCCCTCCCCTGAAAAGGGTGTATCTTGTATGCCTTGTCAGCAGAAAAATGAAAGCAACTATCCAGAAAATCCCTGGAATAAACATGTACAGTAGATATTCTAAAGCATGATATATTTTCTAGCTGGCCTTGGAATAAAACTGAGTCCCTTAAATGAGAGAAGCTACAATATCCCAACAAATTTCATATTCTACAGCTGTTAGGTTGAATAGAAGTTAATAACATAAGCCTATCTCTTTGAAATGTCTAACCTGATGGAGCTGGGAGATCACTCAGTGGGTAAAATGCTTGCCGTGAAAACATGAGGACCTGAGTTCGGATCCCAGCATCCACATAAAGTTTCAGGTACAGCAGCACACACCTGTAAGCTCAGCACTGGGGAGATGGAGTCAGCAGGGTCGCTGTGGCTCACTGGCCAGTCATTTTAGCTGACTGCCAAGCTCCAGGTTCAGTGAGAGGCCTTGCCTCAAAAAGAAAGGCAGAGAATGATAAAGAAAGACAACCTGACATTAAACTCCAGCCTGCATAAGTGTGCACGCGCACTTCCCACATACAAGACACACACACACACATCCTTACGACTACCTTAACACGTACATGATTTATCCTCCATGTATCTGTCTTCAAATCCTTATACCACATACTCTGAGGTGGTAAAACACCAGATGAATCCCTCCCACAGACCAGCTACAACAAGGTTAAACAACTTATCCCACCTTGGGTTCTCCCAACCTGAAAATAGCAGCCGGGGCCATATGCTTATCGTGCACTTACGTGATAAGCTTGTCAAGGGGCCCTTTTACATCGCCCTCTCCGTGCTGAGGGCAGAGCTTTGCATCTACCAGTTGATTAATGAGTGCTTGTTAATTTAATCCAGAGTTAAAATGCAGGCAGCAGCGGTCTGAAGTGTATCACGCACACAGACACGGCCCAGGTTGCATGTATGTCAGCAGATGGTGCCCTCAGGGACTAGAGCTGAGGGAGGGACAGTCACAGGATAGGCAGCACAGACTTGTGGATTGGCCATGACGGTATAAGTACATTTGGGGGGGGGGGTCTCCTACAGAAATGTGTAGGACGGTTTCTTTGGGGTTATCAATTCTATTGACAGTATTGTCACCAGCATACGGGCAAGCAGCAACCTAGACAGCGAAACTGCTGGATAGGCACTCAACCTTAAGAGCCCTATTGTTACCGAAAGAGGGACAGGACAGCCAGAGGAATCCTACAGTGTAAATTGTTGCTTGTACTCTGTACTTCCCACAAAAGTTATAGGAATCAATGTGGTGCGTCATTTCCAAGGGATCAATCATCATCAATATCAACAATATCATCATCGTCGTCGTCATGGTCATCAGCTCTGCTCCTCACTCTCCCTAGTTCATGTCCTCATCAGGGACTTCAGGACTTGCTACTAGAGGGAGGGGGCAGGTGAAAGAGCGGGCTGGTAATGACGTGCAGTATCACAGCAGCTGGGTCACGTCCCAGCAAGCCACGTGTGCCAGATGCAAGGCAACAGATGTGGGTTTGGTCACTGGGCTTCCTCCAAGCATGAAAGAGTGTGGGGGAGGGGGCTCGCTCTGCAGCAACTGGGCAACAGGCAGATTAGATAAAGCCATGGCTTAAAGCAATGGCTCTCCATGAGCCAAGAGCACGTCTCAAGGGTCACGTTGGTAACTTGTGGGGAAGGCTCCAGCCAGCACAATGAGGGTGGGGACATGGTGCACATTTGCTGAGTAGCCTCGGGGTGTTAAACAGCATGTAAAAAGAAGGATATATTTATCCAACCAGTAATTTGCTCAGATCTCACACGAAATTGGAATATAGAAGGAAACCCTCTTTATAATTATGGGAACCTAAAATCTGCTTTTATATATGGACCAAGTTCCCAAGAATATAACTGTTAATAGAAAACCTTCAAACTCTCCCCCATCTGAAAGTTAATGAAGCATAATGACTAAGGCCTTGTAACGCCACCAGCACCATTACCACCAGCACCACCAGCACCATTACCACCAGCAGCACCACCAGCACCATTACCACCAGCACCACCAGCACCAGCACCAGCACCATTACCACCAGCAGCACCACCAGCACCATTACCACCAGCACCACCAGCACCATTACCACCAGCACCACCAGCACCAGCACCATTACCACCAAGACAACCACCAGCACCATTTACCACTAGCACCACCAGCAGCACCATTACCACCAGCACCACCCTGAAGCTGCAGGCAGTTTCAAGACAATATTGAACTAGTGCCTCCCTGCCTTGTGACTCTTGACACTTAGGCCAGGCCAGGCTGGGCCGTGTTCTACAGGTCTTGCCAAACTATCCCTCCCCCAAAAGCCTCTAAGAGTCAGAAATCCACTTTGTCCTCTGGAATTGAAAGTTGCATCATGGCTGCCTATGGGCCAATACCATCTCTCTTAGTGTTCTCTGATTGCAAGGTATAACCATGCTGCCTGTGACTAGACTTTTTGTTTCCTAATAAAGTTCATCTGCAGGGCTATTTTATCTCAGCTTTCTTTTCCTAAAACCTGACAATCTTTCCAACAATAACATCCGTGACTTGGGGAAAGTTTGAATTTCTCCTTGTTCATGCCTAAAATTTAATATGGTGAAAAACATCAGACCAGGGGCTCCGGCCTACACACAACCAAGTCCGCCTTGGACTTGGAGTTGGCCCATGTAAAAACACAACAAAGACCTGAGACTCTGGCTAGCTAATTAGACGCTTTTGGCATATGTAAATCTAAATACTATTAAAATGAGGATGTACGTCAAATATAAGAACACATTTCATTTCACTTATAATTCTAATATTTAAAATTTTATCATCATTGATGTCCAATTTTTAAACCAGTGAGATGGGAGAATAACAAAGTAAAGTGGCTGCCATGCCAGCATGGGGACCCGAGTCTGCTCCCCAGAACCCGTACAGATAGAAAGTTATGCCTGGTAATAAACTTGAAATCCCAGCACCAAGGAGAGATTAAGACAGGCAGACCCCTAGACCTTACTTGCCAGTGCCAGTCAGGATAGCCTACTTGGTGGGCTCCTAATTAAAGAAAGATCCTGCCTCAATAAAGCAAGGTAGCTAGTCTCGAAGGATACCATGTGAGTTTGGCCTCTGGTCTCCCCATACCCAGGCATGTGCACCCACACAAACAATATGCATTCACACACCCTTAATGAAACAGTAAGAGATCCACTTGAAGTCACTCCTTTATTTTAGGGCTGCTATGATTTTTCCAACTTGCTTTATTGATGATGGGCGGTGTTTACTCCATGGTCTCCTGAACAATTGTTCTTTTCTCAAAATGTTTTAATTATCCCTCATTGATTACAGTATGTATCTGATCTCCTAAGACTTTCTCAGCATTAGGAATTGGAGAGTTAAAACCAGACACAGAGGCAATCAATCCTGGATTGCTCTGTCTATAGGAGCTGTGTTTTCCATGAAGCATTATCATTCCTCAAATGATGTCACAAAGACAGTCATGGATACAGCACCTATAAACAAATCCACACCCACCAGTGAGAACGCGTCTTGTTTCCTCAGCTTCTCCATGGTGCCCCTGTGTCGTTTATTTTGGTCTGCTACCCTCCTTTAATTAAGGTTACTTCCGACTTTATCTTATCACAGACAAATAAGTCTGGTCTGAACTAGACAGCCTCACAGGCTCAGGCTCTGAGACCTCCCTGGGTACCAGGGCTCTCTCGCTTTCCTGTACTTCTTGGGTATGGGATTCTTATCAGTCGTCCTTAAAGGCCAGCTCATTTATGACACATAGGTACAACCATCCCGCCAGCTGAAGGGGAGAAATGTCTTGGGGACCGAAGGATAGGAAGAAATGCTTGGGCTCCGCCCACTTCCCAGTCCCTTTCACTCAACTCCTCCGACTGGGAGCAGCCAGCTGACAGAAGCTGCAGAAACATACCTTTAGGGTCAGTTCCTCTTGACCTCTGCTCTACTTTCTATAACACTCTTCCACAGGGAAACAGGATGAAGAAAAGCAAACCAGTCCACACAGGCAACCTCCACACACATGATGAGGAGCACTGGGGAGGGTGTCTGGGAACAAGGAAGAAGACAGACACCCAAGGACGAAGTTTATTAGCCCTGTAAGTTAAGGAAGGCATGAGTCTTGGAAGGGTCCAGCTAGGATTTTCTAAGACATAGACCTATTTTCTCAGAGAATAGAGATCTTAGCTTCCGATAATTACATATCATTGAACTAGTTCCCTATCTGAAATATAAAGTACAGCTTCTTTTTAGACAATTTTTTAATTGTGATATATATATATACATATATATATACATAATATATATACATATATATATTATGTCTGTGTGCACGCACTCATGTGTACTCTTGGAGTCCAGAAGATGGCACCAGAACCCCTTAAGCTAGAGTTACAGGTGGTTGCGAGTCATCCACTATGGGTGGTGGGATCTGAATTCAGGTTCTATAGAAGAGCAGTATTTGCTCTTAATTACTGAGCCCCAGCTTCTTAAGTGGTGAGTTCTCACACATAGGTGAATGTGGCATTCACGTAAAAAAATGATAGCAGTAAAAGATTTCTGGGTGCTCAGTGGCCAAAACTTAATTCAAAATAAAGTGAGCAGCCAAGTCAAGGTGTCAGCTCTAGCCCGAGTTGCCCTGTCAGCTCATTTCAGGCAGCTTTGGTTCTGAACACACCACATGGGCCTTTGCTTTGTGCATTCTGTCCCCAGACACAATGTAAGCAGATGCTACCTAAATATGCTTGGTTTAGATTGGAGACCATTGCAGTGTTTTTACTGCAAATACAGTTTTCTGCTCTTACAGACGCATGATTGTTTAATTATAGAAAACAATGACTTAATACCTTGTTAGGTTTATTCCTTGAATGCAAGCATCAAATTGGTTTTTGTTGTATTGTGTTAGAATGTTGCATTTTTTGGCAATGCTGCTTGAGTTGATTTGAGTTTCAGAAAGGCGGAGAGATGACTCAGCAGTTAAAAAGGTGACGGAGAGATGACTCGGCAGTTAAGAAGATGACGGAGAGATGACTCAGCAGTTAAGAAGGTGATGGAGAGATGACTCGGCAGTTAAGAAGGTGACGGAGAGATGACTCAGCAGTTAAGAAGGTGATGGAGAGATGACTCGGCAGTTAAGAAGGTGACGGAGAGGTGACTCAGCAGTTAAGAAGGTGATGGAGAGATGACTCAGCAGTTAAGAAGATGACGGAGAGATGACTCAGCAGTTAAGAAGGTGATGGAGAGATGACTCGGCAGTTAAGAAGGTGACGGAGAGATGACTCAGCAGTTAAGAAAGTAATGGAGAGATGACTTAGCAGTTAAGAAGATGACGGAGAGATGACTCGGCAGTTAAGAAGGTGATGGAGAGATGACTCGGCAGTTAAGAAGGTGATGGAGAGATGGCTCAGCAGTTAAGAACATATATTAATCTTGCACGGACCCAAATTTGAATGGGAGGCTGCTGCCTCAGTGAGTAAGGTAGAAGAGGATGATTCTTAGCCTTAATCTTGGGCCTCCACATTCTTGAGCACAAACACCCAGACACGTGTACCCACATACATGCAAATTATGCATAGACAGACAGGTACATACCACACATGCTCATGAAAAAAAAAACAGGAAAAGAAAAATATAATCAAAGTATCAGTCAACTGATAAGAGGCACTAAAGATATTCTGTGTCCTACAGCATCGAACATTCTGTCAAGATTTAGATCTTTATGTAAAGATAAACAAACACAAGCCAGAGGTGGTGGTGTATGCCTTTAACCCCAGCACTTGGGAAGCAGAGGCAGGCAGATCTCTGAATTTGAGGCCAGCCTGGTCTATAAAGGAAGTTCCAGGACAGCCAGAGCTATACAGAAAAATCCTGTCTCAAAAAAAAAACCACAAATAAATGAATAAGCATATCCACTCATCAGTATGCAAACTTTCTTTCATCTTTAATAAATGGTGAAATTATATTTATACCAAGGATATATTTTTAAATAAATTCATTATTTACTATTAGAAATGATTTATATATTCACTCTGCAGACTCATATGACCAGGGTCATATCAAAACTTCCCCGGTGAAAAAGTACAGTGAGTGAGTGGAAACACTTGGAAGCCCTGCAGCACGATTTGGCTCTCATTTCAGAGCCAAGCAGCTTGTTTCCTCTTGCTATCTGTCTTCCACAGCTGGAAAGCCTGGGAAGCTGCTGGTCTATTCTGTCACCTCTGTGGCTTTTCCAATAATGGTACGTAAGGAAAAGACATTGAGTCCAGGATAAGGTATTTTTCAGTGGTGTGTTACAGACAGGCCAATTGACAGCTTTGTATTTCAGATGCTAATACAGCTCACCTTGAAGCAGGTTGTGTGGAGTACAAAAAATTCTACACAGACACAGTAAGCTGGTATCCAAAAATATCAAGACCATTTTCCAAAGTGAGCTATAACAACATTTATTCTTCACTAAAATCAGCAAAGTTACCCTAAAAACACAAGCATGCTCAAGCCTTGGGCTTTATGCTTTGTTTATAGTGACACATTTATAACACATTTCATACATGAAGCAAAACAGGGATGAGGACAGGGCTCTGTTGGTCAAGTGCTTGCCACATAATCATGAGGCCCTGCAGACCCTGAGTGTGGATCCCAAGAACCCACACACAAAGCTAGTTGCGGTATATCATGTCTCCATATCTGTGCTGGGGGTGCACAGGAGACAGAGCCTAGGGGCTTCCCAGGCAGTCAGGCTAGCCCCAACTGGTGAGCCCCAGGTTCAGTGAGAGACACTCTCTCAAGAAATAGAGAATAACTGAGGAGATACCTGAGGGTGACCTCTGGCCTCTACACACATGTGCACACACATGCAAGCATGAGCACTCACAGTTATGCATGAACACAGACACACACAAAAGAAAAAGGAAGTAAAACAGAAGATACCAATACTATTTCCAACTCTTAACATACACTGATATTTTCTATGCTATGTGGCTCCATTCCAGTAACTCATTTGATAGAGTTTCCACCTAACATGTGAAGACCTGGGTCTTGACCCCCAGCACCGTGTAACCAAGGCTGTTAGTGCACATTTGTAATCTCAGCACTGGGGAGGTGGAGGCAGGAGGATCAGACATTAGAGGTAATCTTCAGCTACTAAGCAAGTTCACGGCTAGTTGCTTCTTTTTTTTTAAATTTCATTATAACTGAGTAAGCTCCATATGAGTGGAAAATTCCAACTCATTAGATTCTTTTTTTAAATGTATTTAGAAGGAAGTTGTTCTCATTCATTGACGTCAGAGGAAGTTAGGCAGCCACATAGAACTCAAAAGGAAGTGATTGTTCTCTGGGAGCTTAACATAAATGTGAACCCCAGCCGTGCTGTATTCATTTACTTTTACCACCAGAACACACCTTCAAGCTCATTCTTTATGGCCGTGTGTTGATGGGAACATTGAGCGGCCTCCGAGGGGTCCCCCTGCCATGGCCTTGTTTCTAGCTGAGTCATTACAAATACCACACACCCTGACCTTCAGGGCAGTGTTACTGATTTTTCTATTTTAAGCAGAGAAGGATGTGATTTTGCATTCTGAGGCTATTTCTGAGCCAGCTAATCGCCAGTGGCTTCGGCGCAATAGGTAGGTAGGCACTTAGTGAAGTCACATTATAAAATGAGTTGCTCAAATATTTAATCAGCTGTGCAGTGGATCCAGCTCCATGGTTCCTTCTGTGTAGAGTTCTAGCCACATGGCTGGGAGTAGCCACGGATCACAGATCTCCTGCCAAATGAAAGCACAGACTGGGTGTGGGAGGCATTTCCAGAAACAGGTCCCGCAGGGCAGAGGGATCAGAACTGGAGAATCTTGTCACACCTGTCCCTAAAGCTTTGCTGGGATCCAGGGTCTTTTCATTCCTTCTGAGGCCAGGGCAGGTACTCCACACTAAACGTGGTGAGAGCTTTCATAGAGATTAAAGCGATTATCTTTAATCCGAGATGGCTCTGCAGGTAAAGGCATTTGTCATGCAAGCCAGATGACCCCAGTTTGATCCTGGGAACCCACAGTGGAAGGAGAGAACCAGTTTGCCAAAGCTGTTCTCTGGTCTCCATGCATATAAGCCACCCACCCACCTTTAGTTGCTGCCAGAGGAGGGCTACTTACTATACCTGTAACAGAGACTGAATTGGCAAAGGACAGCGTGCGTGTCTACTGTTTTCTTTGATTTTTCTCTCTCTCCTCTCTCCCTCCCCCCCCCTCTGACAATGTTTTATGTAGTCTAGGCTGACCTTGAAGTTACTACAAGGTTGAAAATGATTTTGAACTTAAAGTTTTTCTGCCTCTTCTCTCCAGTACAGGGATTATGATTACACATGTTCACTGTCATGCTTGGTTAATGCAGTGGTGGGATTTGAACCCAGGACCTTGCACATTTGAGGTAGACACTATTAACTGAACTACATCTTCCCACCCTGTTTTGTTTTGATTTTTTTGTTTGATGTTGTTTTTTTCTTTCAGAAAGGGTCTCACTATGCAGCCCTGGCTGGTCTGTAAATTGCTAAATAGGGCAGGCTGGTGTTGTACTCACAGAGATGCACAATTGCCTACCTTTGCCCCAAATGGTAGGATTAAAGGTGTGAACAGCAATTCCAGCTCCCAACCCTATTTTTTCAGATTTATTTATTTATTTATTTATTTATTTATTTATTGTATATGAGTGCTTTATCTGCATGCATGCCTTTATGCCTGAAGAAGGCGCCCGATCCCATTACAGATGTGGCTGCTGGGAATTACACTCACAACTTCTGGAAGAGCATCCAGTGCTTTTAACCGCTGAGTATATATATAACTTTTGTTATAATGCCTGGAATTCCTCCTTTGGGACACACACCTTTGCCTCATCGCTGCCTATAAAATTTTGATATCTCCAAAGAAACCCTCCTGAGGTCCAAGACCTCTTTGAAGTCACAGATTATGAAATATTCTTATCTTATGAGTCAGATCCAGTTGACCCCTTAGTCCTCTGAGGTATGGTGGCCCAAGGATGCCTACTTCTTCAGCAACAGCTCCAAGTTTCTACCATATTAGCAGCACAGCTAGTGACCAACAGAGGATCTAGGAGAGACAGGACTGG
Organism: Arvicola amphibius; assembly: GCF_903992535.2. Classification (NCBI taxonomy): domain Eukaryota; kingdom Metazoa; phylum Chordata; class Mammalia; order Rodentia; family Cricetidae; genus Arvicola; species Arvicola amphibius. The sequence continues at coordinate 136,408,184 of NC_052049.1, read as the reverse complement.
AGGGAGTACCTGCCCTTGAGCTAAGCCGGATGTTTCTAGCCCCATGCTCGAGCTTCAGTGCAAATCGAAGAAGGTGGATTCAGCCAGCTGCCAGGGAGGGTGCATGCATTCTTCTTAAGCCAACAGGATGGAGAGGTAGCACAATTTCCCTGCTCGCTGTTCTGAGAGATCAAGGGAGGACTTGCTGTCCTGGGCAGATGTGCTTCTGCTACTGAGCCCGTTTTCCCCTCTCCAGGAGCTCATAAAACGTTAACCTACCCATGCTCTCAGGAGATAGGACCTAGCCTTAGCCCAAGGCAGTGGTGAAGGAAAGACATCTTTCCCAACTCATGACCAGATGGCTCACACAGAGGCTAGAGATAACCAGCAGGATTGATCTGTCAGCCATAGGTTATCCAAACATATCATTCAAATAGGCAATCACTTCTATTTCCTTCGAAGAAAGGCATCCCTGGAGCTGTCCAGCAAGGCTTATCTCAAGATCACGAAAGGTGTTTGTTTCCAAGGCAGTCTAAGGAATGTGCACCAATATCCTAAGAGTAAGATCGGAACACAAACTGGCTACTCTTGTCTTAATAGTAGGTGAAGACACTATCATTCCTTTTAGGTGTGTGGAGGCAGGAGGATGACCTCAGGTGCCATTCTCAGACACCTCCTTTGAGACAGGATCTCTCATTGGCCTGAGCTCGCCGAGCAGTCTAGGCTGTCCTTGCCAGCAAACCTCAAGGATCTGGCCAGCCCCCCAGAGTTGGGCTTACAATGTGTGCTGCCATACTTAACGTGTCCACATGGGTTCTGGGACCCAAGGTAGGGCCTTGGGCTTCCAAGGCAAGCAGTTTACTGAAAGCTACCCCTCAACCAGATACTTTTAATATATTCAATTAAAACTGTTTTATGAAATTTGACTCAAGATTTGGTACCTACTTTGAAATAACCCCCATAGAAGGTTTTGACAGTCTCTGATGTTCTGGAATCCTAGCCTAGTATAGATGGGAAAACCAGAGCACACAACTACAAGGCTGTGTGTGCATGTGTGTATTGTATGTGTATATGTACATGTATATGTTGTATACATGCTATGTACTTGTACGTGAGTGTTTTACCTGTGTGTTTATGAGTGAAGACCAGAGACTGCCACCAGGTAACTCCCCTCTATTACTTTCCACATATAGCTTTGAGACAGGGTCTCTGACAGAACCCTGAGCTCTCCTCAGTTGAACTTGGCAGTCTACGAGCCTGAGGGGTCCTCCTGTCTCCATCCTTTCTGCACTGGGATTATAGAAATTCCATACCACACCCAGATTTTACATTCATTCTGGGGATCCGAACTTAGCTTCTCATGTTTGCACCGTAAGAAATGTATTCACCTAGCTATCTCTCCAGTTCCTAACATAGGCTCTTGGCCCATTAGTGACAGAATCTCAATGGGCACCTCAGCCCTCGGCTTGCTGGTCAGAGTTCAGACCAAGCTTCCTTGGGTACTCAGAGTCTGGGAACCTTACAGACTCGAGAGCAGCAGACAGCACAAGTACAAGCATAAAATCCTTCCTCTACAGGATCCAGAGAAGTCCCAGGGTGAATGGTGACCTTTGAGCCAGCCTGTGCTAGAGAGCTTGGAAAAAACACAATGGTTTGGTTTGTTTGATCTGGTTGTTTGAGAAAGCACAGGGCTGAGGTAATGGATGGTATGGAGGTGTGGAGACAGCAGGTCTGTATTAGCAAAAGCCATCATCAGCCATGGGGAGAGAAAAACACCTGTACCAAGCAAGACATAAGGAGGTGGGCTCTGGGGCTGCTCTAATCCGAGCCAACAGAAGGCAGAGCCCGGAAGGCCCCCAGCAGCAGCCTCTCCACCTGCCAGACAATTGCGACAGCTATTCTAAGTGCTGGTCTGTGGCCAGCTTCTTTTGATTTCAGCAATAAAATTACATGTTCCAAAGCTCATCTGTTTGGAGCTATAAATGATTTAAAAAAAAAAAGAGCTATTACAGAATGTTAGAGGCGCCCTGTTTGGACTGATGTCTTTTGTACTAAGGCTTGTTTGGCCCTTACAGATGATTCATTTGGGGCAGCAGAATTTCTGAGTCACTGGCAGAACGATTTACTCACATGTCTGTGCCTGCGAGCACCAGACGCTGTTCACACTTCCCTCTGCCCACGTTAATATGAATGTCACCAATGGACTGTGCTGTGCTGCCCAGAGATGAGGTAAACAAAAGGAAACAAAAGACGTCTTCAGTGTTGGGAAGGTGAGTCCATGGTTTCTAACCAGGAAGCAAAAGAACAGTTATCAAAACTGAATTGTTTCACCTAAACAGAGAACCCTCAACAGAGGAATCTAAAATGGCTGAAAGACATTTAAAGAAATGTTCAACATCCTTAGTCACCAGAGAAATGCAAATCAAAACAACTCTGAGATTCCATCTTACACCTAAAAGAATGGCCAAGATCAAAAACACTGATGACAACTTATGCTGGAGAGGTTGTGGGGAAAAGGGAACACTCCTGCATTGCTGGCGGGAATGCAAGCTGGTACAGCCCCTTTGGATGTCAGTGTGGTGATTTCTCAGAAAATTAGGAAACAACTTTCCTCAAGACTCAGTAATACCACCTTTGGGTATATATCCAAAGGATGCTCAATTGTGTCACAAGGACATGTGCTCAACTATGTTCATAGCAGCTTTGTTTGTCATAGCCAGAACCTGAAAACAACCTAAATGCCCCTCGATCAAAGAATGGCTAAGGAAAACGTAGTACATTTAGACAATGGAGCACTACACAGCAGAAAAAAATGACAGTTTGAATTTTGCAGGAAAATGGATGGAACTAGAAAACATTATATTGAGTGAGGTAACCCAGACCCAGAAAGACAATTATCACATGTACTCACTCATAGGTGGTTTTTAAACATAAAGCAAAGAAAACCAGCCTACAAATCACAATCCCAGAGAACTTAGACAACAATGTGGACACTAAGAGAGACTTACCTAGATCTAATCTACATGGGAAGTAGAAAAAAGATCTCCTGAGTAAATTGGGAGCATAGGGACCTTGTGGGAGGGCTGAATGGGGGAGAGGAGAGGCAGAGAGGGGAGCAGAGAAAAATGTAGAGTTCAATAAAAATCAATTTTAAAAAGTCAAAAAAAATTGAATTGTTTTAAGATAGTTTTAATCATTTTTTTAAATTTTTGTCTACAAGTTCTTCCAGGCTGCTCTCACTGGAGGCCATTCTTCTAGAATTAATAACAGAAGAGCATTTGTCCTTTGCCATGTTGCTTTGTTCAAATCACCTTTCTTTCAGCGGAGACAGGTGCAGTGTTCGGGAGGGGAGTGAGGTGTGAGGGGGCTGAGATGCTGTCTCCTCTGTGGCACTGGCGTTGCAGGCTGGAGGTTCTGTCCCTAGCCATCCAAGAGGATGCTCCTGCCCATGCCAGCAGTCACTGTCTAAGCAACAGCACACCCCTGCTGGTCCTCTACTGTGCTGCTTTCTGATGTGGCTCTTTATGCCACCTTGTGTCAGCTCTCAGGAATCAGAAGTTGGGACACAAGAACTCAGGGAAGCCAGATATGGAATAGGGAGACATATTGTGTGGGGCAGAGCAGGGGCTACCTGGTAGTGCAGGGAAGGGAAATCCTGGAGGAGCCCAGCAGGCCATGGGTGGGAAGGGAGATTATCAAATTTTGAATTGACAAATTCCACCCTGCCCCATCCCAACTACTCAAAGAGTTTTCTAGGCCTGCTTCACTCCCCAGCCACAGGTGCTACCTTCTGTTTAGGACTCAGGAATCAACTCGGAACTGCTCTCTCTGCTGTCACTTGCAAAGGCTTTGCTGTCATTTGGGTCAGGGGATATAAGAATGTCTGCCAGAGAACAATGACAGAAGCTCTTGAAACTGCTCAACAGCAACTAAAATAGTGGGGGACTTTGTTGGAAGGAGCTAGTTATAACAGAAAAGGCAGGGCAAGAAGGGGGGCCCGAAGAGATGGGCCTCGCTGGGAAAGCAGAGAGAAGGGAGCCACACCCCTTCAGCTCCCTCTCTCAGAATTGTCAACAAGCAAAAGATAGTGTTGGCTAGCCTGCATTACACAGTAAGAGGGACAGATGTCATCTAGAAGCCACATATGGAACAATGATGGACACTAATGGTCACACTTGGGATCAAAGGCGGTCTAAGAATACTACTAATCAGCAATTCATGTCCTTGCCTCAACCCAGCTCTAAGTTCCCCATGGTGGTAAGGGTCACAGAGGTGTTGGTGGTCCTCGGGCTAGCCATGGGGAAAATGGTTAGAATTTGAAGAGATGTTAGTATGTGAACAGGAAAAACAGATGAATCCCACTTGAACTGAAGTCCCTGGAACTCACATGGCTTTCCTGAGAGTTGGGAGGTATTAGATTCAATGGCTACATTCCTAGGAACTATATTCTGCCTCTTGAACTAAGGGATGTTTGGCTGAAATAATGGCCTTGGAAAGAAATGCTATCAAGCACGAGCTGCCAACTGTGGAGCTGGTGACCCTGTCAGCCTCCTTCCTGCCAAGTCTTGCTACAGGATGGGTTGGCCTGGGTTCTGTTCAGAAATAGGGTATACTGTGAGGCCGGTGTGGTGGTGCACAACTTTAATCCTGGTACTGTGGAGGCAGAGGCAGAGGCAGAGACAGACAGATCTCTGTTGTTTTGAATCCAGCCGGATCTACACAGTGAGATCCAGGCCGGCAGGCTTACATGGTGAAACCCTGTCTCAAAAAGAAAAGAAAACAAAAGAAAAGAAAAGAAGGGAAGGGAAGGGAAAAGGAAAGGAGAGGAAAGGAAAGGAAAGGAAAGGAAAGGAAAGGAAAGGAAAGGAAAGGAAAGGAAAGGAAAGGAAAGGAAAGGAAAGAAATTATATCTACCCTTGCTCACCAATGGCAGTTAAGAAAATGAACAAAGCCGGGCAGCGGTGGCGCACGCCTTTAATCCCAGCACTCGGGAGGCAGAGGCAGGCGGATCTCTGTGAGTTCGAGACCAGCCTGGTCTACAAGAGCTAGTTCCAGGACAGGCTCCAAAGCTACAGAGAAACCCTGTCTCGAAAAACCAAAAAAAAAAAAAAAAAAAAGAAAAGAAAGAAAGAAAATGAACAAAAAAGGAAAATAGTGAACCAAGGGGAGGAAGACGAGGAGGCCCGTAATCTCTGAGGACACACTCCATGACAGCCATCACTTTCCCACAGGGTGCTGAGAACACACAGACCCCCTCCTACAGCAGCAATCAGTATTAGTGTCTGATTTTGAGTAGAGAGGACACAGGCTTACTGACTAAATGGCCTGCCTGAGGACACGTTGTACCAATGGTAGGGCCAGGAGTCAGGGCTCCTGGGACTGTCTTCACTGTCACTGTCTCCTGTCCTGGAGACACCTGACTAACACGCCGTAACTAGAAGTCAACTCCCTCACGTCTCATCCATTCCGTTACCATCACCCCCACGCCCCACACAGATCAACCCTGCCGTCCTTTGGTCAGTAAGGACCATTGTTACAGATGTCTACCTTCCTGCGGCCCTGCGGCCCACCCCATCCTTACCGTCCCCATTTTCAGTCCACAGTGCTGGTCCCGGCTGCTCTCGTGACCCTCACTCCCCACCCTCTTTTACTCTGGTTCTATATCCACCGTATTCTGCACTCTCGGCTCCATGGCTCACACCATGCCACAACCCCTTGTGACCCATGCAGGGCTGGTGTTTGTAATAATCTCTCTGGGCTATGGACTCAGCTTCTTCTCTCAGCTGGGGTTGGTGCCTGCCTCTGAACCTCTCCAGTCCTAGTGCCATGGAATAAGACCCTGTCCTGGGTGCCTGGCCTCCAGTTCCCGACCCTTGAGGAATGATGGTGTTCAAATAGGTCCACCAGCACTTAAGTCTTTCTCCGACCCCACTATTGTTTCTTGGACTCGAGCGCAACAGGTCTGATAACAGACTAACAACCAGAAACAAGAGCTGGGGGGGGGGGGCAAAGAGACTAGAGGTCTCTACTGAAGAGAAGCCATCCTGAGGGAACCAGTGTCCAGCTAGCCATGAGAACCAAGGGGCAGATGTAATGGGAGAAAGCCTGGCCACTGTTCGTCTCTTCACCTGGCAGCCTGATGCTTCATCATGGGCTCTCTCCATCTCAGATAGCTCTAGACTTATAGGAGCGTATAGATACAGCTGCACCTTTCTCGAGTCTGCCTCAGACCCGTGAGAACATCTCTCAACTGTCTAGAAGGCCAAGAATACCCAAGACCTCCAGCTGGTCCTCCTAGGAGGTCCAGACCCTGCTCCCTCCTACTGCCAGTCTCTAGAATCCCTTCTCACATATCACAGTTTCTTCTGACATACACCATTCCAAACAGCGCCCCATGCCCTAGACACTGTCCCAAAGCTGAGGGTAGATAGGGGATTTTCATCCGGACACCGTACTCCTATTACTTCAAGTCATTATCTATTTATCGATTGGTGGATTTGAATATAGTCATTTCTGAGAATGAATTCAGTTTTCTGGTGGTCAGAACACCAGTTCTCACGAGCTGCTTGTCGATCAAACCCCTAGGTCCCAGGAACCTGAATCACTTTCAGGCCCCACGTTTCTTCTCTCCTCCACTAGATAGTTTGTGTTTAAAGGCTAAATGAATCTTTACATTTCACTCATCCATGGCCTGGCTGGAGCAGGGATGTATTTGTTACTTTTCTCGTTGCTATGATAAAATAAGGAAGGGAAAGTTTATTCTGGCTCACTGTCGGAGGGCACTGTCTAGCTTGGTGGCGAAATCACGGCTGTGGGAGCGTAAGACAGCTGCACACATTGCATCAGCAGTCAGGAAGGGAGAGGGAAGAAGAGTGAAAGACACACACAGAGAGAGAGGGGGGAGACTAGGAATGCTGACTCAGCTCACTTTCTTCTTTATATTCAAGCCAGAACACCATGGAATGGCTCTGTCCACATTTGTGGTGGGTTGTCCCACTTCAACTAATGTAATCTAGAAAATCTCTTGCAGACCTGTTCAGAGGTTTATCTCCTAGCTGGTTCTAGATTCTGTCAAATTGGCAATCTATATTAACCACTGAAAGAGCCCCACTCCACCACACTGAGATTATTCCATGCAGCAATTCTGCCATCAAACTCGCTACTGCGTATCTTCACATGACCATCGAACTTGGTACATAACCATCAAACTCGTTACTGCGTATCTGTACATGGCCATCAGGTTTTTGTAAGCCTAAAGGGGGCTGAGTAGATGGCTCAGTGGATAACAGCTTGCCACAAAGTGTTGAGGACACAAGTTTAGATTCCTAGAACCTACACAAAAGTTAGGGTGGTGTGGCAACCCATCTGTAATCCCAGCACTTGGGAAGCAGAGGCAGGGCGGTCCAGGGACAAGATGGCTTGCCAGATTCTGATTAATTCAGGGTTCAGTGGGAAACTATCCCTCAGAAAATAAAGTGAGAGAGATTAAGGAAGATACCTCACATCAACTTTGGACCTCCACATGCACACACACACACACACACACACACACACACAACATGCATCTGCACACATGTACACATATACACTTGTGAATACACAGACACACACACAGACACACAAATACAGTGTGTGTCCAAGTCACTGATATAAACACTGAACACGACCCTTCAAGATCAAAGCTCTATAGTATGTCTTTAGGGGTCTTCTAGATTTTCCTTCATTTATGCTTAGGATCTATCTTTCCAAAAGTTCCATACTGAACCAGATGTCACCAGCATTTCTCTGTCTTTCCCCCTGATTACCAGGAAAGACTACTTAAGGCTTTGAGTAAAAACCCCAGATTCACGGGTCATATAGAACACTCCTGACTTTAGCTGCCACTAGAACCATTTATTTTTTGTGTCTGTATTAGTGTATGTCACAGATATGCAGGTACAAAAAGAGGCCAGATGGTCAGGTCCCCTGGAGCTGGAGTTGCAGGAGGTTGTGAGCAGCCTTGGATCCTCTGCAAGGGCATCAAGCACTCTTAATTGGCCCCTAACAGTGCTACTTAAAAGGGTAATAGATGGAGCCTGGAGAGATGGCTCAGTGATTAAGAGCACTGGTTCTCAGAAACCTGAATTTAATTCCTGGAATCCACATGGTGGCTCACAGTCATGTGTAACTCCAGTTCCCAGGGATCAGACACACTATTCTAGATCATGTAGGCACCAGGCACACCATACATGCAAGGCAGGCATCCATATACATTTTTAAAACTAGATAAAAGGGGAAAGAGTTAGGCATGACTGAAAGCTATCCTCTGCCATCTTTTATTGGATTTCTATTTGCCCAATGGAAGCTTCACAAGTGCTTCATTTAACAGGTGTGGAGCTTCTAGACTCTACCTTTTCTTCTCTTTTATGTTTTGTTGTTTGTTTGACAATTAGGGAAAGTCTGGGGGTTAGTGATGTCAGCTTGACAAAGTCTTGAGTTGCCTGGGAGCATGCTTGTAGGGGCTTATCTATATTAACTGAAGTGGGAAGACACATCATAATTTGGGTCAGGACCTGGGCTGTGTTGGTTAAGAAATAACATTGAATGTTAGCCTGTGTGCATTCACCCCTTCTGTCTGACTGTGAGCGTGTAGCTGGGCTGGGGGGTCAGTTACCCTGTGCACCTGTGCAGGCCTCCTGCCACCCTGTGCAGGCCTCCTGCCACCCTGTGCACCTGTGCAGGCCTCCTGATGCCCTGTGCACCTGTTCTGGGCTCTTGCCACCCTGTGCACCCGTGCTGGGCTCCTGCCACCCTGTGCACCTGTTCTGGGCTCCTGCCATCCTGTGCACCTGTTCTGGGCTCCTGCCACCCCGTGCACCTGTTCTGGGTTCCTGCTGCCCTGTACACTTGTTCTGGGCCCCTGCCGCCCCGTGCACCTGTGCTGGGCTCCTGCTGCCCTGTACACCCGTTCTGGGCACTTGCCACCCTGTGCAGCTGTGCTGGGCTCCTGCTGCCCTGTGCACCCATGCTGGGCTCCTGCTGCTGTGGCTTTCTGGACATGGTGGACTGTTGCTTGGAACATGAGCTAAATAAGCCCCTTCTTCCTTATGTTGCTTTCCTCAGGATATTTCATCATAAGAACAGTTTTACAGCTATAAGTGGTGTTGCCTGGAAACTCCTCTTCCAAACTCCCAGTCATTCCAGAGGCGGTCCTGAACCACACCCTCCCTCAGTTCCTACTGCAGAAGGAAGCAGCTGAGAACTCTTCCCTCCACTAACCAGCTGGTGCCTCCTAGGAGCCTACGGCCTAAGGAGCTCTGCTTTAATGGCAGCCCCTTCAGGACCTCATCAGTTAGGGAACACGGTGCAGCTGTAGCCTGCTGCAGCACTGTAACCCCATCTGACTCACTGCACCAATGACTCAGAAACCTGTTGTTCGGGCAATTCTCCTTTGTGCTTTGGGCCCAACTTCCTGTTAGTGTATTGCTCTTATCCCTCCCACCCCCCATACAGGGGTTAGGTGACCGAGTTTATGGCAAAAGTAAATCTACAAGTCCCAGGAATTGGTCAAATGGTTTTGCTAGTATGATGCTTTCCTTTGATAAGGTAACACAATAGCGTAGTCACACCGTGAAGGTTGGTGCCCTGTGATGGGAAGGAGAGAACAGTGGAAGTCTAGAGAGAAGCTTCTTCCTTTCTCTGAGCATCCAGGCTTGTGTCGGTGGCTGAGCTTTAATCCACACACTATAAAACTCATCCGGAAAGGGCACTGGCCAGCGGCTTTCATATATTCACAAAGTTGTCCAACTGTAGCCTTTATCTCATTCCAGAACATTTTGATCACCCTCATAAAGCCCTGCTGTCCCTGTGTGCAGCCCCTCCCTGGGCCCTTTCCTGTGTGCTGACACCATCTGGACTTCTCTCAGCTCTTTCCTCTCCCCCAGTCACCCAGCTGTCACTAGCAGGTCACCAGAGATGAAGTCCAAGGCCAGGGTCACTGTTATTTTACCAGCCTCGAGGGTACCCAAAGTCTCACCTCTGACACTGGAGAAGCCCCATCCTCGTGACTGACACCCGCAGTCAACAGGTACCTGTGAGAAGAGGACAGGAAAGCCCAGTGTTACCCTCCCCCACAGCTGTCGTGGGCTCCAGGTTTATTCGTGTAGGCAAACGACCTCTTCAGAAAACCCAAGTCAGACTGACTTATTGGGGGCATGGAAGCTGCCTCACCAGCTCAGAAGTACCTGTCCTCTGGTTGGCGCATGTTTACTGCCTTCCTGTGACCTGCTGAAGGGATATGCACTCCCTAACCCAGATTTTCAGGAAAAGGACAGATCTCATATGCTGAGCCCCAAAAGGCATAATGTAAAAGGCACCCCTCATTGGCCCAGCATTCTCTCCTTCCCAAGGAAGGACACTTAGCATTCTTGTTTTGCTGGTGTTTGCTCTTTTAAGACATTTTATTACACACACAAACACACACACACACACACACACACACACACACACACATGCAAGCAGGTACACATGCACATGCATGCCACAGCCAATGTGTGGAAGTCAGAGGTCAACTTGTGAGAGCTGGATCTTTGCTTTGTCCATGGAGTTCACAGGATCACACCCAGGTCATCAGGCTTGGTGTCAGGTGTCTTTCCACACTGACCTACCTCAGTGGGTCCCACTTAGCATTTGCCATTCACTCATTGCTGTCTGTCCCTCCACTAGAACGTGTGTGACAAAGGGAGAGATGGCCTAACCTTATCACAGTAGCACCTCCAGGCCCTGTGACTGTGCCTCAAAAGGATCAGGGGCTGTGAACACAGGTGTGTCATCATGGAGGGAGAGAGGGGTCATAGATGGAGTCAGCTGCCACTACCTACTGGTGACTTTCCTGTCCCCAGGGTTCCATCTTCAGCCCTGTCCCCCACCCCCAGCATGACCCTCCTTTGGAGGCTGTGCTCACTGCAATGGGTCCAAGGGTGCTAACTTCCTCTGCAGCTGCTTCTCCTCTCGTCATGGCTGCCATAAGCAGCCAGGGGTGTCCTCAGCCTCAGAAAGGGGCCCTGAGGACCCACTAGCAACAGACAGTGTGGGAAACTTCTCAGGGCAATGCCTCTTGTAATGACATATAGGCAGTATTTGACAATGGGAGCATTGGTCTGCAACCATAGGGGAGGCCCCTGCTGCTTTGCTGAGGAGGGTAGACAAAGTCCACAATCTTTTGTTAGATCATGAATTGCATATCCATCAGTGGTCCGAATAAAGTGTGTGTGTGTGTGTGTGTGTGTGTGTATGTGTGTGTGTGCGTGTGTGTGTGTGTGAGAGGGGGAGGGAGGGAGAGGAAGGGGGGAGGGAGAGGGAGGGAGGGAAGGAGGGAGGGAGGGAGGGAGAGAGGGAAGGAGGGAGGGAGGGAGGGAGGGAGGGAGAGAGAAGAGGAGCTGGAGTTATCTTTGTGTAAACACACTAAGAACTTCACATAAGGAAGAAATCACACAGTGGTGCATTTCATGGACTGTGTCCCATTGTTAAGCCATGCATAGCTGGTTTTGTACCCAGAGGCGAGTTACCCAAACCAGAGAAGAAAGGCTTTGAACAGTGACACATGGCCTTGTTGCCCTCTAACTAATGAAGCTGGAGATGGCTTAGTGGTTAAGTGCATTGCTTCCAGAGGACCTGGTTTAATTCCCAGCACCCACATGATGGTTCACAATCATCTATACTCAAACCTCAGAGGATCTGACTCCCTCTTCTGGCCTCTAAGGGCACCAGGCATTTATGCTATGTACACTAATATACACTTGTACACATAAATTAAAAATAACAATAATAAATAAAAACTCAGTGAGGCGAGATGGCTCAGCTATTAAGATCACTCATTATTCTTCCTCCAGAGGACCCATGCTTGGTTCCCAGCATCTACTTGGTGACTCACAACTTTCTATGACTCCAGTTCCTGGGGATCTGCTGCCCTCTTCTGGCCTCTGTGGTCACTGCATGTATATTGTGTATAAACATACACGGAGGCAAAACATTCATACACATAAAATAAAATAGATCTTTTAAAAATTCTAATAGCTACATTTCTATTTGAAAAAATAAGGAATGAATCCCCTAACTGTTTATCCAATACAAAGTGGTCAGCCCGAAATCATATATACACAAGCAGCACTGAACAGACTCAGCCAGCTGCGTTTATATATGTATAATAATAATCAAAGAAAAAGAGACCATAAATTTGAGAGGGAGTAAGGGGGGCATGGGAGGAACTAAAAGGAGAAAAGGGAAGGCAAGAAGAGATACAGTTATATTTTGATGAAAAAATATTTTTAAAGGACGGTCCCACCATTGCCCAAAGGGTCTCTAACCTTATATCCTGCTCAGGGTATCTGTGAATCTCTGTCCGCTGTCCATTAACACGACACTATACCCGAGCTTTATGAATGAATCTACACTGGCAACTAGCCTATCCCCACCCCTGTGATACTCTCAGCCAGGGTCACCAGACACTCACAGCCACCACTGGTAAAATGACACTTGCTTCAGCCATACTTCCTCAAAATAAGAATGCCACCTACAGTCCTGGGCTCAGCTTCTCAGCAGCTCTTGATGGAGCATTAAGATGATTTAGAGCAAGTCTCAAGGCCAAGAGAGCCCTGGTCTCCTAGCTTCTGCCATCACCAAGGTGATCCAGAGCCACAATGAGAAAGTAAGGGATACGTAGAAAACTGGGTCAGATCTCTTAATGGTTTTGATTCGGCAGAGAATCTAGGTCAATGACATTTGGTTGCGGCCTACACTGGGGCAGCGCCTTTCATTAGACATTAGGTGGTTTTCCTCGCTCCTACATGAACGTTCTCCCCCTCATCCCTGCAAAAGGACAGAAATGCACCTTTATAATTAGGTCTACCAACTTTAAGCCTAACAGGTTGGATGACCTACTTGGCCCTGGACTTCACTGGCTGCTACTTGCCCAAGTGCACCTGGGGAGCTGGTCAAGGTTAATAGCCTGGCGTTTTAGCGATAGGGGCTCTTTATTTTCCTCCTTTACCTAAACAGAGAACAATCATCAGAGTGTACTTAGCACCTGAAGAAAGCGGCTCAGCAAATTTGACTTGACGGCTATGACGTCAAGCAAGGTCAGGCATCAGTTTAATCTCACAGGTGGTTGCACGCAGGCTTGTGGTTCATTCCTGAACCACTTGATCATCAGCCCTATTACAAGGGAAATCTGAAAGCCCAGGGAAGTGCGTCTACCCCTCAGGCAAATTTGCAAAAATTATCCATGCACGAAAATAGAAGCATGGCAAAGATTGCCTTACTGCAGCCGTGGTGCCGATGGGAGTGAGTGGTGGAAAACCCGGCAGAAATTTGCTCTTTTGGAAGAAATGCTTTCAAGAGTCGCTTTCATGCTCCAAAATTCTGATTTGTTTGTTACCAACTCCCACAGTCTACTCAAGCCTCTGAAAGTTGCAGCAGACACATAGCACAAGGGCAGGATGTGCCCTAAATTCCAGCACCCACTGTGTCAAGTTCATTGCATAGACTGTCTCATTACCTCCTCACAGCCACGCGGGGGGGGGGGGGGGGCTCACGCTGTCACATTATACAGGAAACCAAAGTTTAAGGAAGTTGAACGACTATCAAGGCCATACAGCTTTAAGGGGGATATCAGGACACATAGCCAGCGAGTCTTGCAGGGCTAGCACCGTCCAGGAGAAACACTTTTTTGTCCCGCACCAAAAGGATGAGAACAGTGTTGCGAGGGGGGGGGGGGGAAGAAGCATATTCTGGAAACAGGAAGCTGCGTGCATCTTACTCTGATGAACAATGATTTGCAACCTTAAATAAGAGAGGGCAGTGCAAATACTGACTTTTCCTGAATCGCTGATAGTGAATGCAACCTGTTCAGAACGCACACATCCTTGGGGAAATTAAGACATAGTCTCCTCCCACCCCAGCAGTCTTAGAGAGTTAATGCAGTTGGGAGTTAGGAGAGAACTCATTCTTTCCAACTTGCTTTTCTTCTGTGCTAATAGATTATTGGTGAGCAAGTGCTCCTATGGTCTGTCAGCCTCAGTCCCCTCTCTGGTCCACACTCCTTAGAGCTGATGCCCTTCTTTCTCATTGGTCCATGCTTAGCTCCTCGTCCCTTGGGCCAAGCAGATTTGCCTCTGTGCTTTGCTCCTGCAGATTGGCAGGAGAAAGTGTAGAAAGTAGCTCATAAGCCACTTTTCTAGGCTCGGATTGGAAAAGCGTTTGGAGCCACGGGCTTCAGCACCGAGAGCTCACAGAAAGGACTGCGTGCATTTGTTCATCCTGCCAATCCGTGGAGCATGAGACTTGGGCACACTTCCTTCCCCTGAAACCAGAAGTAGCTCCCTAGTCAGTCAGTCATAAAAGAGCATGGGCCTTAAACTCGTGATCTTCTGGGGCCCCTTTCTCTTACTTAGTCCTAAGAGGGACATCATTGTCAACCCCCACAAAGCTTAGGGGACGTCAAGGAAAAGCCAGCAGGAAGAGTATATGAACAGGAAGACGGGGAGGGCTGCTGTGTGACTGACGTGGGATTTCACTTGTGAGCTCAGAGCAGCAGTGGTTACCCGAAGGAGATTGAGCAACCAACGATCCAGCATAGACTGGGGTCGGGGAGCTCATAAGCCCCGCCTCTTAACTGAGAAGCTATTGGCATTTGATAGCTGCTGCGAGAGGGAGGATCATTCTTCTTTGGTCCCATGGTCAGTGACAGGCCGCCATGCTCCAGTGGATGGCTTCACACCCCTGCACACATGAATATCACTAACTGGACTGAGTGAGTTATATTTTGAAAAAGAGAAATAAGAGAACACGAAGCCGAAGGGAGACATGTTGGAGTGGATTCAGGTCAAGTTGGAAGAGGGAAATGAGAGGTGGGTGTTAAATTGGGAGTGTAGCCCCCCAGCCCCTGGCATCCATCCCAGCGAACCTGGCCTGGGAGTTGCATTGCTCTGGACTCCAAATCCCAGCATGCCAGGACCTGACCCCTCCCTGGAGGAGGGTCAGGACCACTCCCACAGGTTATTTAAGTGGGTTCCAAGAAGAGAAACACATGGTTTTCAGGTCTGTATGGGCTCCCTGCTTTCCTGTCTCCCCGCCATGCGTTCAGCCACCCGAGAGCATCATTCTTAATAAAACAATGGGCATTCTAATTTGGTTTGATTTGACCTAATTGGATTTCTTGTGCCGGCGGAGCTGCCCTCTTTCTTATTATTTTTACTTAACAATGGGTATGATCATATTTCATGATATACATATATGAAATTCTCAAGAAATAAATAAATGCAAGAAAAGGGCAAACCCACTGATACCCAGAAGTAAGTAGGCATTTAATTCACAGAGAAAGATGTCAAAGAGAAGTATGCAGGAGAAGGAGCACCACCTTCTATTCGTTCTCTCTGCAAAGCCCTGCACCTCATCCTGTAGATCTCTTCCTTCTATGGGAGGGGCAATTAATTATTTCCAATTACTAATTTCTAAGAAATCCTCCTTCTGAGAAATTAAGACATTACCGATAAGCAAATGGCTGTGGGGTCCCTGATAATCTGGATCCTGGGGCAGTTCCTGGGATGGAAATGGGAAGTGTGGTCCTTGACTGGGTGTGCCGAGGATGGGCTCCTCTACCTTAAGTCTTTTTAAATGTTTTCTTGCCCCTCCATGTATATTGCCCCAAATCTCTCTCCTCTTTAGAAACAAATCTGACAATATCCCCAAGCTTCCTCTTCACCTGTTCCCTAGTTACCATACATCTCTCTCTCTCATCTCCTTCTCTGCATGCCTCCAAAGGTTTTCTCTGTACCCCCCAGTTTCTGCAGCTGTATTTTAACAATTCGGCTTTGCTGAATGTTGGCGTGATGGCCAATTTTATGTCAACTTGACGCATTTGGGAAGAGGAAAACCCAACGAAGAAAATGTCCCCACCAGATCAGTCTGCAGACAAGTCTGGGGGGGGGGGCATTTTCTTGATTGATGATTGATGTGTGGGAAGGCCCAGGTCACTGTGGGTGGTGCCACCCCTGATCTGGCAATCCTATATGATATAAGAACGCAGACTGAGCCAGCCATGAGAAACAAGCCAGCTAGCGGCGCTCTTCCATGGCCTGTGCTTTGGCTCCGTCCTCCAGGTTCCTGCCCTGTTTGAGTCTGTCCTGACTTTCCTCAGTGATGGACTGACTGCTCTCTAGAAATGAAAGGCGAACTAAACCCTTTCCTCCCGGGTTGCCTTTGATCATGGTGTTTTATCACCATAATAGAAAGCCTAACTAAGGCAACTGGGTTGGCTCTAGTGACAAAGAACGTACACTTGGGGCTGGAGAGGTGACTTAGTAGTTAAAATGTGAACTGCTCTTGCAGAGAACCCAAGTTCAGTTGCCAGCACTCAAATCTGGCAGCTAATAACCACCAGAACTCCAGCTCCAGGGGATCCAACGCCCCTGGCCCCCACTGACACCTGCATTCACACACACACACACACACACACACAGAGAGAGAGAGAGAGAGAGAGAGAGAGAGAGAGAGAGAGATGAGACGAGGAGGAGAGAGAGAGAGAGAGAGAGAGAGGAGGAGAGGGAGGAGGGAGAGGAGGAGGAGGAGGGAGAGAGAGGAGAGAGAGAGAGAGAGAGAGAGAGAGAGAGAGAGAGAGAGAGAGAGAGAGACTTGCACATAATGAATACATTTAGCTGGGCGATGGTGGGGACACCTTTAATCCCAGCACTTGGGAGGCAGAGGCAGGTGGGTCTCTGTGAGTTCAAGGTCAGCCTGAACTCAAAGAAACCTTGTTTCAAAAAGCAAAAACAAAACAAAACAAAAAAAGGATATGTCTGAAAAAGAGCTCACACTCACAACAAGAGTTTTAAGAAATAAAGCAAATCAGCCAGGCATGGTGGCTCACCCCTGTAATATTAGTATTAGGGAGATGGAAGCAAGAAGGTTGAGGCCAACCTTGGCTACATAATGAGTTTCAGGGTGCCATGGGATACAGAATGAGACCTTGTCTCATAGGTGGGTAAATAGTTAGATGGATATATAGATAGACAGATAGACAGACAGACAGATGATAGATAGATAGATAGATAGATAGATAGATAGATAGATAGATAGATAGAGATACCCAAGTGTGCATTAATTGCTGCCTTCTACTACCCCTAGGCCCACAATGCTGGGAGTAAGGGTGAGGAAGCCAGGAGGCATGGACACAATTGTACCCTTAAACTGTGTGCTCAGTCAGCCAGACTGAAGGCCCTGAAGGGAAGGGGCAGGTCTTCCAGGTAGGGGCCATTAGCATTTGCATCCGGAGTTGGCAGCCCTGGCAGTCCTCCAGGGGCACTTAGCACAGCTGGAAGGTAGAGCATTGCTAGGTCATGCTCTTCTTCTGTCAAGAGTTTATCTGGGTGTAACTGGCTATTATCAGAAGTGCAGCGCAGGGTCACATCTCTGCTTCCTTCATCCAGGTCAATCAATCATACTTAATGTTCTCTCTTGCATCATCCTCTGACATCGTAATAAAGTTGTTTGCAGTGTTAAGCCTAAGATCCGTCTCATTTACTCACTCTGGTGATCCTACAAAAGGACTCTAATTAGATGAGGTATTAACCCAATAAGTCCCCCAGATGGAAGAGGCAGGCCCCACATTTCATCTCTGTGCCGGCTGGTGGATAGAATTCAGCATGCACCATCCATCCTTCTCTGGAGAGTGAAACTATTGAGCTTGCCATAGTCTTCACTGTGGTTTTAGTGGTGACCTTCCACTTTGGTACTTAGTTTTAGCTCAGTGCTAATGCCACACTGTTTTACCTACCATATATTTTCATTGTGCCTTGATATTTGGTAAAGTGTCCCTTTATTGTTACTTTTTGATTAAGAATATTTTGGTGTCACATTTTTATCTTTCATGTGAACTTTATAGCTGATTTTTTTCCTAGTAGATCACCTTTAAGCTATTTATTTATTTAGTTAGTTAGTTGTATTTAATGTCTTGACTATTTGCCTGTGTGTATGTATGCAAACTATATGTGGGCATGCAGTGCCTGCAGAGGTCAAAAGAGGGCATCAGATTCCCTGGAACTAGTGTGACAGGCAGTTGTGAGCTACCATGTTGGTGCTGGGAACCAAACCTGAGTTCTCGGCAAGAGCCACATGAGTTCCTTATCACCGAGCCTGGATCACCTTTTAAAATCAGCATCAAGGAAGATCAAATCAGTAAAAATGAGCTGGACTTTATGACATTCCAAGATATAGTCCGACCAAAAAGAAAAAAGAAAATAAAAAAATACCATAAAGTTTGTCAATGTAGACAAGAGATAACTGGCATAGAAACCACACAGGTACTTAAAGAAAGCCCTTCGGAGGTGATTCCTCTATTATATAGTAGATGAGAACTCCCCTCAACTTGATATCCCAACACTGAAAAGGCTAACTGTAGGAGTCATTCTGTGGGGTGGAGGCTGAGGGACATGGGCTTTTGTGGAGGCCAGGTAGACATCAGATATCATCTTTAGTTTCTCTCCACCTTACTTTTGGGGACAGGGTCGTTCATTCAACCTGGAGTTTATCAGTTTGGTTAGGCAGGCTAAGCAGCAAGCTCCGGGGAACCAGCTGTTTCTGCTTTCTTGGGGCTGGGGTTATAGACGTGCATCTCATGCCCAGCTCTTTGAATGGTTCTTTTATGTGGGTTGATGTCCTCATGTCTGTGCAGCAAGTACTTTACCAACTGAGCTGTCTCCGGGGACTCTTTATGAAAAAGAATTTCAATTAAAAAGGGACCCATGAAAGATATACCAAGGGAAAAACATTGGCAAGTAAGTCGCTGCTACTCTTAACACACAGGTGGTCCTAAAAATAAAGGAAGAATACAGTCCTATAAAAAAACAAAAAGTAGATAAGGCATAATAATAAGAAAGACACAATTTAAAACTTTTTCTAGGCACAGTCTCCCCAAAACACCACAACCATCTACTAACAATACAAAGGCAGTCGCCGACTAGTTAATATGGAGGAACACCAGAGGGAGATGTAGCTCAATGGTAGAGCAATTGCCTAACATCCAGAAAGTCCTGGCATGGTGGCAGATACCCAGCCCTGGAGAGGACGGGGACAGATCTCCAGGATACAGCTCACATTGCCTGGTATGTAGTGATTCCACAGAAAGACTCATTTCTACATGGGTCCTACCTCATTCTGTGCAGAGTATGCCCAGGAAGACTCGCAGTCCCCAGCTCACCTTCCTGGAGAGTCGATCTTCTGGGAGCCAAGCACAGGCTGTGAAGTGGACAGTGATGGTATCAGCAGGAATAGGGAACCTTGGAAAAATCAGGAGCAAAAAAAAAAGTGTCAAAGCAAGCAGGAGAGCAAGGGTTTCTTTGCTTTTAGATAATAAAGCTTATTTTTTAAAATAAAGAGGAATAAATGATTTGTTATAGTATTTTCATAAAGAGCATAAGGTTTTTACCAAAGCATTGTTAATGTTAAGCAAGAAATAATTACATTAGCCGGGCGGTGGTGGCGCACCCCTTTAATCCCAGCACTTGGGAGGCAGAGGCAGGCGGATCTCTGTGAGTTCGAGACCAGCCTGGTCTACAAGAGCTAGTTCCAGGACAGGCTCCAAAGCTACAGAGAAACCCTGTCTCGAAAAACCAAAAAAAAAAAAAAAAAAAAAGAAAAAATTACATTATTAAATGTGCCTTCTTCGTTATCAGAACTGTATCTATCTTATTAAGAAAATCAACAAAATTCAGCCCCTATGTTCTGTACGCTGTGGTCACTTGAATGAGGACAGCCCCCCTAGGCTCAGATATTTGAGCCTTGGATCTTGGTGGGTGGAATGATCTGGAAAGAATTAAGAAGTATGTCATTATGGTGGGCAGGCTTTAAAGTTTCAAAAGCCATACACCATTTCCTGTTAGCTCTCTCTGCCTTCTGCTTGTGGGTCAACATGTAAGCTCTCAGCTACTGCTCCGGTGCCATGACTGTCTGCCTGCCATGCTCCCCAACACAGTGGCTAGGGACTCGCTTTCTGAAGCTTTCAACCTCACTCAGTCTTTCTTGTGTAGGTTGCCTTGGTCATGGTGTTTCTGCACAGAAATGAAGAGTAACCAAGACAATGCTGGATCTTGTTCAATCTTTCAAGAATGGCTTTTCATTGTTTCTTGCCCTTTATTCTCTACTATGTTCTTTTTAAGACAACCTCTTTAGATGTCTAGCCCCTTCTTGGCTCTAGTAATCACAGTTCTGCTGTGGGACAATGGATTTTTCATCCTGTCACTTGTATTATTTTTAATAAAATGCTGATTGGCCAGTAGCCAGGCAGGAAGTATAGGCAGGACGATGGTGACCAGGCAGAAAGTAGAGGTGTGGCAACGAGAATTATGGGAAGAGGGAAGTTTCAGTCTACAATTATAACCCAGACTCAGCAGATACAAGATGTGACTGCCTCACCGAAAAAGGCACCAAGCCATGTGGCTAACACAGACAAGAATAATAGGCTAATGTAAGTTATAAGAATTAGTTAATAAGAAGAGCCTGAGATACTGGACCAATCAGTTTATAATTAATGTAGACCTCTGTGTGATTCATTGAACCAGTTCTCTCTCTCTCTCTCTCTCTCTCTCTCTCTCTCTCTCTCTCTCTCTCTCTCTCTCTGTGTGTGTGTGTGTGTGTGTGTGTGTGTGTGTGTGTGTCTTTCTCTGTACCAGCCTTTTTGTGAGTGTGTGTCACCAACCAGCTCCCAAATCATGACACAGAGACTTAGTTTTGAATGCTTGGCCTAGCTTAGCCTTGGCTTTTTTTTTTTACCTTTTCTTTCTTGCTGTCTCTATGTCTGGCTGGGTAGTGGCTGCCTGGCTTCTGGCCCCAGGCATTTCCCTTGTTCTCCCCCTCCTTCTCTTCTTGAGCCTGGATTTCTCCTCCTATTTGTTCTCTCTGCCTGCCAACCCCACCTGTCCTTTCTCTGCCTAACTATTGGCCATTCAGTTTTTTATTAGCTCAATCAGTTGCCCTAGGCAAGCCAAGTGAAACAAAAACAACACATCCTTCTATAATTAAGCAAATGCAGCATAAACAAAAGTAACACACCTTTACACAGTTAAGGTAATATTCTGCAGCATAAGCAAACATAACACATCATTGCCTAGTTAAAACATTTTTCTCTGTGTCTCTCTTTTTCTCTCTGACTCTCTGGCTCTCTCCCCTGCTTCATCTCTGCATCTTGTGAATCTAGGGTCTCTCCCAGAGTGAGGGCTTCTAGAGCCCAGAGTTGCTCTTGCTGACCTATATCACTTTTTTGAACCAAGAAGGGTCCTACAGGAGACTGATCCATAAGAGGCTTCAGGACTCAACTACCTCGAAACTAGCAGCCAGGAGCCAGTCCATTTTCATCCATTTATTGTTCTTTCCAAACTTGCCTTTTGAAACTCTACCCAGTGCCATGCACAGAGTTGAACATAAGAACAAATGAAGTACACAGACTTTTGATGCAATTTTCTTAGGCCAAAAATACAGTGTAGACTTGTACGAATAGCTATGGTAACACAGTGGCAAAGATTAGCCTCGCCCAAAAGTACAGAGGCTCCATAGAAGTTCTGGGTTACAAACCAGAGATATGATAGATGTGAGCAAGGGAAGAGGGTATGCCAGGAAGATATAGATGTACGGAGCTATGAAAAGGGGGTCTACACAATAGGAGATGAAAGAAGATAAAAAGCCATGTGACAGAATAATGTGAGGTTGGTAGGAGGTCAGCTTTGATGACGAGCCAAAGATCCAGTCAGCAAGGGCCCCATGGAGTTTGTACTGAGCAATCTACCCTCCAGCACTTGGGGCATTAGGAAGCACTTCCCGCTGCCCTCATTGGCCAACACAGTCAGGATCACAAAAGACTAGTGAGGAGCAGGCTCAAGTGCCCCTCCTCATTTTGTCTTAGCCAAAACCGAACATCAGTGGCCACACCTCTACATGGCCACTGTGACGTCCCAAGTGGTCTGTTCTGGTCGGGGTGTTTGTTCCCTCTGTAGATTTGAGCTCTGTAGCAATCACCAGGAGACTTTGGGGACTTTCCTCTGAGCTGAAAACACTTGAGTATTGCCTAGTGCCAGCGCTTGCCAGGACTCAAAGTCTGGAGTCATCCATAAACTATGTCCACCCACATAACTGCTATGAGCCCCCGCTCCCTTTAAGCTAACAAAAACCATGCTTGTCTCCCAGCCAAAAAGAAAAGGAGGAAAAGTCCCTATCGTCATTCAACTGTGCCAACTTCCTATTTTTTCCTAGCCTGCTACCGTTTCTTCTTCATTGTGTGCTTTTGGTTTCCTAGCAGCTGCCAATACCCCCTGCAACTTGAGTAGCAGAGCTGAGCAGGCGTTGCCCGGGTGTATGCCAGCCTCAAAGCATAGGCGTAGCAGGGCAGAAGAAGAGGGCATAGCAGGACTCCACTCCTGCCCAAGAGCCAGAGGCATTTACAAGGCTGGCCTGGAGAACAAGCCCATGGCCTTCTCTAAATGAACACTTCAAACCTTAGAAGGGGTCCTTGCAAGACCATGCTTCAGAGTTCACAAAGGAAGCTGCTTGGCGTGAACAGATTTGCTTCATGTGCGTGCTTATGGAGGTCAGAGGTTGACGTAAGGCGTCTTCCTCGGTTGCTCTCCATTTTACATTTTGAGGCAGTCTTCCACTAAACCCGGAGCTCACCAGTTTGGCTGAGCTAGCTGGCCAGTGAGTCCTAGGGATCCACTTAGCTCTACCTCCCCAGCCCTAGGATTAGAGGCGATACCGCCATGCCTGGTTCTTTACACAAATGCCAGACGTCTGAACTCAGGACCTTGCTTGCACAGCAAGTATCATATTGACTGAGCCATATCCCTAGTTTTGCACTGTGTTAAGTGCTGGAGATGCATCTGGGGCCTTATCTATGCAAAGCACACATTCTACCTCTGAGCTCTACTCCAGCCCCCCACTCCTTTTTATGAATGAGTTCGACAGCCTTTATTACACGGAATGGCATGTTTGTGTGTCTACTCCTCCCGCCAGCTGTGAAGTATGCCGGGCCCTCTCTGAAGAGCTCCTACCACACCATCGATTCTATACACATCTTCTGTTTGCATTTAATAGTGAGTAGGAAAGACATGAAGATAAAGTGCTATTTCGGGCACCTGGGGCAGAGGGTTCTGCTGATCTCAATCATTTTACAGCTCCCTGGGTCAGCCCCAGTAGGACCAGGGTACATGAAAGAGGTTAGACAGAGGCACAGCGAGGCCTGCCAGAGCCACAGGGGGCTCAGGCGCTAAGACACAGTGTGAAGGTCATCTTGAGAGAGAAGGTCCAACCAATGTCTTGGCGTGAAGAGGGAGGGGTGTAGTCAGACTTTTCTTTGGGCCCTCATCTCACAAATAGCAACACGGAGACTTATTAATTATGAAAGCTTGGCCATTAGTTTAGGCTTGTCCCACTGGCTCTTATAACTTAAATTAACCTGCTTCTATTAATCTATGTTTTACCATGTGGCTTTTTACCTGTCTTTCATTCTGTATGTCCAACTGCCTCTGAGTCTCAATGGTATCTCCTGTGCACCTCAATTATCCCTCCTCCTCTTCCTCTCTCTGCCTGGAAGGCCCGCCTATATCTCCTGCCTCACTGTTGGCCATTCAGCTTTTTATTACACCAATCACAGCAATACACCTTGCCAAAGGGTACAAATATTCCACAACCGAGGGGAGACTCAAACTAGCACAAAGTTAGGGCTGACGGTCAGTGCTAAGCAGATGGTACTGTGATCCTCCTGGCCTGGAAGGCAATGTGCTGCTGTGTGGCCAACTCCATTCATTAGATTTCAGTGAGTCAGAGGACAGACTCTCCTCTTGGCTCCTTTTACTGTACATTATTCCAGACACACTCTGATCCTTCTTGATACAGCTTTAAAAACAGTGTTTATTCAACGGAAACCATTAGGTTGTTAGTCTGAACAAGGATGGAGACGAAGGACATGAGATTCTTAATTCTCTCTCTCTCTCTCTCTCTCTCTCTCTCACACACACACACACACATACACACACACACACACACACACACACACACACACGCGCATACGCACACGCACACACTTTTCTGCAGCCCAAGCTGGTATTGAACTCATTATGTAGACAAAGATGACCTTGAACTCTGGACCTTCCTACCTCTAACTTGGGGCCTGAAACCCAAGTCTTCATGTATGCAAGCACTCCACCAGCTGAGCTACATGCGAGGTCTGCCTTGTAAGCCCTTAAATTATCATTTGTGTGAGAACTTTTTCTTCCACTTTATTACAATAGTGGCAGCAAGAGGTGAGTGAACCACAAAGCTACTTTTTTGAAAGTGTGTAAAAGTGTGTGTTTGTGTAAGTATTGTGTTTGTGTGTATTTGTATGTATTTGTGTGCATAAGTGTGTGTTTGTGTAAGTGTGTATAAGTGTGTGTAAGTGTATTGGGTGTTCATGTGTGCATGTGTTTGTGTGTGTGAGTGTGTAGGGTATGTAGGCCAGAAGTCAACATCAGATATCTTCAGTTGTTTCTCCACCTTATTCTTTGAGACAGAGTTTCTCTTGGAACTGGGAGCTCACTGATTGGGCTAGACTGGCTGCCCAGTCAGTCCCAGAGATCCTCCTTCTTCACTTTCCAATTCCTGGGACAACAGAAACATGTCCACAACCGACTTCTTAAAATAGCTGCTGGGAACTGAACCCAGGCTCCAATGCATGCACAGCAAGCCTTTCAGTGACCAGATCATTCCCCTAGCTAGCTCTGGCTAGAGAGTCTAGCCTGATCCATGGCCTACAGGTCCCAGGGAGAGATCCTCTCTCAGAAAACATGGTACCAAGGGCTGAAGAGATGGTTCAGTGGTTATCTCTCCCAGAAAGGGTTCAGTTCTCAGCACCCACACGATGGCTTGCAATTCTCCTGAACTCGGGTTCCAGGAGACCCAACACCTTTTTCTGTCATCTGCAGGCTCTGTACTCACACAGTGTGCATGTACACATGCAGACAACACACACATACATATAAAATAAGAACAAATAAATCTTTTAATGTTAGAAAGTGATAGAAGATAACCAACATTGACCTATGACCTCTAAACTCATGCCCCCACACACATTGTACCTGTAGGCACATGACAACACCCTCATCCCTACACACACACACACACACACATAGACACACACACACACACACACACACACACGCGCGCGCGCACACAAAGATAATGTTTTCAAAATGGTTAAAAAGAGGTGGAATTGTGATAGGGTTATCAATGTTCTTGGTTAAAAAAATCAATAGCAACCTGTAGCAACAGAGCCCTCTTTCTCGGAAGAAGGAGAAACGTGGCTTTACATACCTTTTTATCAGGCGTTGGCCAGCCTTTTTCCTGTTAGAACCTGTGCCTCCCCAGATCCACACCAGCATTAGTGTTTATTCTCAGCACCAACAAGTGGAAATGTAAATACCTTATCAAGAACCGGGCTCTGCTCAGTCCCTCAGCCATTTCACCATGACTTCCCTTAGCTTTTTAGACTTGCCCAGAGAGGTCTCTAGTATTATCTGCCACAAAAGAGAAAACCTAAACAGCACACGAAATACATTTAAAACATCAATATTCTATCCCAGGTGGTGGCAACAGGATCTGAGGTCAGCCTGAAACACACGTGACTCTATCTTAAATAATGAAAAATAAGTAAATAATGTTTTATACATAATATTCATGCATAGCAGACTCTCCTATCATTAGGGAAATCAATAATTAAAACTCTTCTTTTAAATGATTGTTCTGGTCCTTGAGTCTCTCTAAAAATGCCTTTATTTAGCACAGATGTGCACATCTATAATCTCAGCACTGAGGAGATGGAGGCAGGAGAATCTGGAGTTCAAGGACAGCGTGGGCAACATAGTAAGAAGAAATAAAAAGAAAATAGCTTTAATAACACTATTTTATCCATTTCTTATAGGGTCATCCAGGTGTGGTTACTAGTCTATTTTATAAATAAGCAGACTTGGGCTCTGAGAGTTCAATGGCCCCTTAGTGAAGATCCAAGCCCCTTTAGTCCTGGCTAGACCCCTTTCCATATTGCCACACCATGCTGTCCCTGGAATATCATGGAGACTCCAGAGAAGAAGAACTGAGCAGGTTCAAAACTACTTTGATTCCTGCGCTGGAGTGTGGATTTTCTCCACCTGTTTCAAGTGGTCTGTGATCTTCCTGAGCTTGGGTGTCTCTCTGGATCTCACACCTTGGAACGGAGCCAACACCACTCCCTTCTGAGTGTGGTGGTTTGAATGAGAACGGCCCCCATAGGCTCATACGTTTGAGTACTTGGCCCCCAGTTGGAGGAACTGTTGGGAAAGATTAGGAGGCTTGGCGTTGTTGGAGAAAGTTTGTCTCTGGGCTGAGGAAGCCTTTGAGATTTCAAGGCTCACATCATTCCCAATGTGCCTCTCTCTTTGCCTCTTGTTTGTGGATCAAGATGTGTTCCCTCGGCTGTCCCCGTCACCATGCCTTTACTCTGACATTGTGGACTCTAACCCTCTAAAACCACAAGCCAATGAAACGTTTTCTAAGTTGCCTTGGTCATGGTGTTTTGTCATAGCAATAGAAAAGTACTGAAGCCTTTACCCCAGTTCTGGCCAGTCATCAGGCTTTCCTTCAGACTCACACCCGTTTTCTGCTTCCTTCTGCACCTGTCTACCACACGGGTGCCCAGTGACTCCTCCCCATGTCCTCCAGCTGGCACGGCTCTAGCTGCGTTTCAGAGGAGAGACCAGCTCCACATTCTCCTCCCTTCCCACGAACAAAGGGAAGTACTCCAGTTCCCTGGGCTCTCTGAATCTTTGCATCCAGTCAAGATGACAGCATCCCCATAGAGTGACAAAGGAGACCTGAGGCCTTACCATAGACATTTACAGTGGAAGAGCTCAGGGGCTGATGAGATGGCCTGGAGGGAAGGGCTTGTGTCCTGGAGTGCAGGGTTTCTAGAAACAGCAAAGAGGAATCGTTGCTGAGGATGACTTGAAATGAAGCCACATGCATCGTAGCTATAAATGTCAGTGGTCTGAGCAGCAGGCAGAGCCTGGAGGATGACCCATCTTTCCATCCTTCCGTGAGGGTCCATGGCAGGGAAGAACAGAGACAACTTGTTTTCCTTCCACCCCCTTGACTTGACAGCATAGCCCATCCTGGGCATTTCCCCTCCCTAATGGGGTCCAGACTCTACTTCTAGCTCTCTGATGATTCCCTCAACATTTGCCATGCAGGAAACCTGAAAAGTAACTTCTTGTGTAGCAAACTAACTCGAAAGAACTTTTTCTAATCATTTATTTATTTATTTATTTATTTGGAATTTGAGAGAACCAACCCATGCTATACTAAAGGATAAATTGTTATTCTTGCTGGAGAGTAATAAATTGCATGCTCTGCCCTTCAGTCTCATGGGGTGATAGACAGACAGACATGGGGGTGGGACTCTTACCGTAGTTACAATGCAATTAAAGTCAGCAGGTACTAACAAATCTCATAGGCTAAGCCTGCTTCCCAACCTAAGCTGTGGAGGTGTGGTGGTGCTCCAGCAGGCTCAGCCTGACTCCTAGTTCTAAAGTCACACCTTGACCAGAAGTGAAGAATTTCAGGCCTGCCATCTGTCATGGCATTTAGAATCAAGTCTACATAGCAACTAATTTAGCCTCAGGGATGATGACCAATCTTCTGTGCCCATGTGTCTGTCTGTTTGTCCGTGTGCTTGAGTGTGTGTCTATGGTCTCTCTCTCTCTCTCTCTCTCTCTCTCTCTCTCTCTCTCTCTCTGTGTGTGTGTGTGTGTCTGTCTGTGTGTGTCTGTGTCTGTGTGTGTGTGCTGCACAGACATGGAAACATGAGAAGTCAACACTGAGTAATTTTACTGGTCATTCTTTGTCCTTCTTTGTTTTGTTTTGAGGCAGCATCTCTCATTGAATCTGGTGTTAAGCAGCTCAGTGAGGTTGGCTGGCCAGTAAGCTGTAGGGAGGCTCCTGTCTCTGCCTGACCAGCATTGGGATTATATTCATATACCACACCATGCCTAGCTTTTTACATGGGTTCTGAGGACCAAACTCAGGTTCTCATATGTGTGTGATAATCAGTTTACCAGCTGAGCCGTCTCCCCATCCTTGGCGATTCAGTTTGTACCAGTGGTCCCTAGATTCTCTCAAGAGCACCCAGGTTATTTCTTAAGTCTCATTTCTTAAATTTTGTTTATCCACTCTAAGACATAGAATTTCTCCCTATTATCTAACCGACTTATTTAAGTTAAAATTATTTAAGTTAAAACACTAACTTATTTTCCTAAATTTCCATTCCCCTCAACCCAGATTCCCAGTTGGTATGATCTACAAACAGCTGAACCATGTCTTATAGTGTCTTGGAGGACCAAGGAAAACCAGTAGCCATTGAGACCCAAAGTGAGCATCACAGATATGCTTAAACTTGAACGTGAAAGTCTTTTTCTTTCAGAGTCCTAATACCGCATCAGAAACTAAGTCAGACCCTGGCCTGTGCAACCTGGCCCTGCACATCCCGTGTCAGCCCCTGCTTCTCAAAACTCTGACAACTTTGATCCAAGTTCAAGCCAGCTGTCATTCCAACAAGCAGCTGCATTTCTGATAATCTGCATCGAACTGACTGAGAGTTGGCACTGGCCAGACCAAATCAAGTCACAAGGGGTTTTCAGAGCAGATGTTTTAACTTCATTTTATACCTTTATCATTTTCAACATCTTGTGGTCTTCGGTACTTGATTTTAAATATCACAAAAGCCATTTGTCTAGGAGGATTCCTGAACAAAGTGTGCATTTGTGTTTTGGGTAACTCAGTAATCTCATATTTAAACAAAGAGAACTCAGAATTTTTTCACTTTTGCTTTTGAAACAGGGTCGCATGGAGCCCTGGGCTGGCCTTGAACTCCTGCTGTTCGTTCTTTTCACCTACAAGTGCTGTGATGAGAGGTGTGCACCACCACTCCTGCTTGTGTAATGCTCGGCTTGAACCCAGAGCCTTGTGCATGTTAGGCAAGCACTCTACCAACTGAACCACATTCCTAGCCTGAGAGATAAGGATTTAAACTCTGTTCAGTATTTTCCACACCTCTTTCCAGGAGCCACGTCTGGACCAACCACCATGGTCAAGGCTAGGCTTTTCTGAGCAGTAACCCAGTGATCTTCATCCCTACCCACATGAACTTGTCTCACTGTTGATGCTCATGCCCTGTAGCAGCCTCTGAGGATGCTCTTTTGTGGTTCTTCATTGTTCCAATGATAGACTCAGATGGATAGACTAACTCATGCTCAAGAACTTGCGAGGCCCCTCTCAGGCTAGCATAAAGGGACTTTACATTGCTTCCTTGTGTCTGCCGGTGTACCGGGCATGCAATACTCTGAAGTCCACAGGCTGGTACCGTTCTTTAACTATTGTTTTCCTCCCATGTGATCCCAAGAAGAACTTTCATTTATTTGTATTAGGTGTGATTGTCAATGTAACCAGAAATCCAGAGGGAATTATGTCTGTCCACAATTGCCAAGAACTGGAATCAACCTTAATGTCTGCTTATCAACCCATGAATGGATAAAGAAAATATGCTATAATCTCATGTAATACTACTCAGCTATAAAAATGGAGGAAGTCTGGTATTTGTGACAATTTGGGTGGAACTATGGTGATCACTACTTTAAGTCATTGGTTCCCAGCCTTGCTAATGCTGTGACCCTTTAATACAGTCCCAGGTACTCAGATGTGGGCATCTCTGAATCTGGGTAGACCTGCCTGGAGATAGATAGAGGTAGTGGTGTCTCAGTTCCTAAGCCCACTGGAAATATGTGTTTTCCAATGGTCTCACGCAAACCCTTTTGGGGGTCACGACCCACTGTTTGAGAATTGTTGCTTTAAGGAAAACAAGCCAAATGCAGCATGACCATTAATGTAATGTCTCACTCATTTGTGGAATCTAGAAAAATGACCCAATAGAATTTGAGGATAGAATGGTGACTAGCAGATACTGGAGAAATGAAGGACACGAAAGGTTAATCATTGGATACTAAGTTATAGTTAGAGAGGAATAAGACTGGGGATATTATGTATACTTGGGTGGCTACACACAGCTATTAGATACTGGGAGTATTTATTAAAACGCATGCATATCCTAGCACAAATATGAAAGTCCAGGATAGTTTGAAGGTGTCAGTTCCCTTCTTCGACCATGTGAGTTCTGGGGTTCAAACTCAGATCATCAAATCTGGCAAAATTGCCTTTGCCCACTGAGTCATCTCATTAGTTCTGGGTACAGAGTGTTTTTATTTTTTTTTTAAGTTTTGTAATTATGTTTATGTACAGAAAACTCAGCAGTACATTTAACCCAGTTTAGTGGCGAGTTCTTTGGCCTTTGCCTTTTCCAGCTTGGCAATTCGAGCCACAGATTTAGGACCCAGGACGTTGCCTCCCCAGTGGCGGCGGATCTCATCATATCTGTCGTTGTAGTTGGTCCTAATAGCTTCCACCAGCTTGGCCAGAGCACCCTTGTCTTCCGAGTTAACTTGTGTGAAGGCAACAGTGGTGCACGTCTTCCTATGGACCAACCGCCCCAGCCTGGCCTTTCCCTTGATGATGCAGTAGGGGACCCCCATCTTCCGACACAGGGCGGGCAGGAAGACCACCAGCTCAATGGGGTCTACATCGTGGGCAATCACCACCAGCTGAGCCTTCTTGTTCTCTACCAAAGTGGTGACTGTATTGACGCCCGCTCGAAGGACAGGTGGTCTCTTAGTTGGCACATCCCCTTTGCCAGCAGCTTTCTTCTCAGCACGGGCCAGCAGCCTTTGCTTCTTCTCCTGCTTGGTCTCTGGCCTGTACTTGTGGGCAAGTTTAAGCAACTGGGTAGCTGTTTGCCGGTCCAGGGCCTGGGTGAACTGGTTAATGGCAGGAGGAACTTTGAGCCGCTTATAGAGGATGGCCCTCTGCCGCTGCAGCCTGATGTAGCGGGGCCATTTGACGAAGCGTGTGAGATCTCTCTTGGGCTGGATGTCCTGCCCAATGCCAAAGTTCTTAGGCCTCTTCTCAAACAAAGGATTCACCACCTTCTTCGCCTCCTGCTTCTTCATGACGGCGGGGGCCGGGGCCACCTTCTTCCCCTTGGCCTTCTTTCCCTTGGGCATCTTGCTGGGCTGGAGGAGAGAGAAAGAAAAAAACCAGAGTGTTTTTAAAAGGAAGAAAAAATATTCTAGGCATTTTCACCACAAGGAAATGGCAAATGTTTAAGGAGACAAATCTATTTGCTCTGATTTAAATACCATCCAGTGTATATATTTATTGAATATCACATGCACCTATGATGCATAAATATGCCCCCAGGGTGAGAATTCACTCCATATACTCAAGTCAAATAAGGGAAACACATCTATAATAACAGCACCAAGTACAGCTCTGGCTAATGCCCAAAGAGGAGATGTCGAGGACAAAAGATTTAACCAACTTATATCCATCTCAGGTGTATGCCTTCCACATACACTGTCAACCTTAAATCTCTCTCAGGTCCTGGCTCCAGGCTACACTTTGAGTAATTTAAACAGAGACTAGAGACTGTCAGTCTGGCCACACACAGAGATGGGAGGTTTATACAGCGTAGATACTGCAGCTTGCCAGAATTATTTTAAGCACACCAATGATGTTCTTTTTGGATAGCTGTTACCCAGGGTCATCTTGCCCACTTGCTTTTCTTAAGAAGAGGACCAGGAGGTTTTATAGCAGGTCAGAAATGAACAAGGATTGTCACCCTGCCCTGCCCCCCCATAAGCCCCTTAGAGCAGTAATTCTCAACCTGTGGGTCACGACCCTCAAAAGGATCACCCAAGAGCATATTTCTGATGGAACTGAGACACTGTTCTTCTAGCCATCTCCCAGAGGGTCCGCCCATGCGCAGATACGCCCATATACAAGTACCTGGAATTGTATTAAAGGATCGCAACATTAAGAAGGTTGAGAATCACGGCCTTAGAGGCATATTCTCTGATAGAAAAGGGGGCTTAACAGCTGGTTGTAAATTGGGGTTGCCTCCTTCGTGATGGGGATGAAATCTAATGTTTGGTCAATCCTGGTGAACAAACATTTACATCTTAGCATCCTAAACTGTGCTTGTCTCTAACAGGCCTGGGTAGCAAATTACTTATCATAGGGTTTCGTGGAGGCAGCGCTCCTTCAGCTAACTGCTACTTTGTATGACTGAATGTCTCCTAAGCGAATCTATCAGTAAATCATCTATAACATCAATTCTATTCCTTCAAGTTTCTCCTACATCATGTGGACTAGGGGCAGGTTTATGGTGTTATTTTTAGTGACTCTAAAAGCAAAGATATTCAGATCTGCATATGTAGCTTCTGTTTCCCTACCTCCTCAAAGGAGGCAAGTGGCTGAACGGAAAGGATCTAGTGACACAGGTCTTCGTGAGGAAGTGTTTTGTGGCTGAGCGCCAGGCACTATTCTGAGTGCCGGCAGTGCAGTGGCCAGCCAAGCAAGACAAGGAAATCAGCTCCAATGGGTGAAGACAGACCAACAAAGCGGGCTGCGTTTCACAATGAAAATTCAGGTAACTTTCATTACATTCAAACAACCCATGAAATATTAAAGTTCCCCTCCAAACAGGCCATCCCTGAAAGCCAATGTGTCTTAAGGCGATTCTCACGATATACGCGCTAACAAATTCTTAGGATCAGACTCGGGTTGCTATTCGGGGTTCCGTGAAGTATGGCAATGGCATCTTTGACACAAGTAAGGAAAGAGCAAACATAGATGGCATACGGTGTCCCATTTTGTTTGTGAGGATTATACCTGATTCTTAATGCCACTCTGAGTGGTCTATTGTTGTTACTAGCGCGGAGGTACAACTTAAGGAAACCGGTGAAGTCGCATGGGTTTCAGGTGAGCAGGGCTCAGTTGAGTCCAGAGAATCCGATGGTTCTCTGTCTGCCTGTAAATAGGAGATCACTAAAGAAAGCAAACACATAGTTTGGAACTACTGGGCGCTGCTTTAAACCCTTGAATCTTAGACCTTGCTTGTGTAAGTCAAGGAATTAGGGAGCATTATTGGCTTAGGGAACGGAAGGAAGTAGGGCAAGTCAGTGAAAGCTAAAGTTTGTGCAAACATTGGTGATTGACAGCTGAAGAGAAACGGCACAGCCTGTCAGGAAGGTGCATGAATAGAGTCATTTGTGTCTGTTCAGTTCTCTGTTTGCTTATGGAAACAGCGCTCTCTCTCTCTCTCTCTCTCTCTCTCTCTCTCTCTCTGTGTGTGTGTGTGTGTGTGTGTGTGTGTGATGCATTTGGAAACTAGCCCAGTTAAAACATTACGCCTCCTGAATCTTTTCTGTGACTTTCAAAGCAAAACATAAGCAAGGGACCGTCACACCACTCTGTCTGTCCTGCCCATGTGCTCAGCTGATCTAGATTCCTGGATTCGCCCTCCCCTTCCCCCATCCCATGATAATCAAGTCCACCACCTGTGTCATCCTTCCTCACAGTGCTCTTAAAATGTGCCACAGGAAAGCATCCCTTAAGCAGAGCCAATCTCTGGGGAAAGGGTCCAAGGGACCCACCAGGAACATTGCAGAGGAGAAAGGCAGGAGGATGGGTGGGAGTAGGGTGGGGTGAGGAGCCCTGAGTATCAGTTCCAGTTACTGCCATTGCTACATCAGCCCCTGTAGTCATTGTTCCGATTCTCTGGTCCTGGGGACACTGCTTTTTCATCCTAGGACTTTATGTTTTATGAAGGCTACAAGGAGTTATGTCCCATAAGCCTTCCACTGTGTGTGTGTGTGTGTGTGTGCGCGCGCACACACAGACAAGTTCATGCTCATGTGTGGGCATGTGCACTCATGCCTCTGTATGTGCCAGAGGTCAATGTCAGGTGTCTTCTTCTGTTGCTATCTGCCTTATTTTTTTGAGACAGGCTCATCAGTTCAACTAGGTTGCCTGGGCAGTGAGCTCCAGAGATCCTCCTCTCTCCACCTCCCTAGTGTTGGGATTACAGGAGTGGGTCAGCATGCCTGTATTTTTATGTGGGTGCTGGGAATCTGAACTCAGATCCCATGCTTGTATTGAGTATCCTCCTGGTCTCCCATTACGCTCCTGGTCATCTGTCCATAAACTTTCTCTCCCTTTCAGAAGCAGAAGAAGCAGACAGTGGTCACCACCCAGGGACAAGCACAGCCCCACATGGGGCAGGAGACCCTCAGGAAGCCCTCTTGTCCTATTGTGTCCCCATTGCTTCTTGCACCCATTTCTTTCCCTTCATTTCCTTCCATTGGAAATGAAATAACACTGTGACCATGGCCTTGGCATGCTGGATGGAAACACAAAGATTAGAACTGATTACACTGTTTGGGCTTTCCTGTCACCGTTTACACAGAAACCAGCCACAGCTCGTGTTCTAGTCAGAGCTCTTAAAGTCACCCTCACTCCTGTCATTTGTGTCTGTCCCTTTCTAAGCAAGCATGAGTTAACAAACAAACAATGCCAGACACTAACTATTTCCCATTTGGAATCCAGGGAGTAAGATTTGATTTCTTGTAGGTTATAGCGCTCATATCTCAGAGTAAGCTGTCATCCACTTGACCGGTCAGAACTGTACTACTTCAGGCTACCCGAGGAAACCGTGAGATAAGCACAGTTCTTTATTTATTATCCTCTCTGGTCTACCACCCCACTCTTCCTCCACAACCCACCTCCGCCTGTTCCTGCTGCAGCCAATTCCACAACCTTCACATCTGGAGGGTTAAACTGGGTCAGAGCACATCGCAGGTTAGGAAGACCAGGGAGTCTGGGGATTGCTCAATTCCAGCTCTTTTTAAATGCTAGATTAGATATAGATAACGACGATGGTAGAAACAGATGTCGAAAGGGTTTCCATTCGGAAAGTCAGGGAGACAGGCACACAGGAAGTCTTTGTTCTGTTCAGCAAATGTCCTAAAATCCTGGCCCATCTAAAAATAGAATTAAGATAAGATGGAGAGTGGAAAAGACACCAGGTGTACTCTGGTCACGGCATGCACATGCATGACATCACGTCCATACACATCAATATGTGCACAGATATCACACACACACACACACACACACACAAATAAGACAAAATGGCAATAGTGAAGAACACAACTGGTGCTGACTGGGTAAAGGGAAGGTGTGGGGTCTCTAGTCCAGGTAGCCAAGAGAGAAAGATGGAGGCTCGGGGTTTTGCATGGACAGTTCTGATAAACACAGGCACCATCTCCTGACAGATAGAAATAGAAATCATTGCTTCTTTTTGAGATGGGAAACTGCTACGAATTTGTAAAAATAAATCCTACTCCATCTTTGCAAAATAAAATGTGGTTTCCTCCGCTGGCATCTGGTCCGTGGAGATGTGGTCTCAGAGCGAGGCCGTGTGTAGGTGACGCCAACTCTTCGCGCTGATGGTTGCGTTTGGGAAGCACACATCAGCTGAGCTGTTCTTTTGCTTGGAACATGGCAGGTCTGCCACCAGTCGAGTGGAAAGATGCAATTCTTTGTGATTATGTCATTTAGTGCAGTCACCCAGACACATCCCCAGTGGGCTGCCCTTTGTACAGACTTGAGGCTAGAATCACAGATGTTCATGAAGCTGTTCTATAAAATTACAGCTCGTTTGCAGGAAATGCCGTGTGTGCTCTGTTGTTAGTTTCTATCCTCCTGGCTGTGAGAAAATGACTGGCAGCAGCCTTTGAAGGAAGGGAAGGGGGCTCACAGGCTCCCGAGACAGCCCACTGTGGTGGAGAAGACACGGCAGCAGCGTGGAAGCCCGCAGGTCACACTGCATCCGTGGTCAGGAATCAGAGAGAGAGAGGTGGATATTAATGTTCCGTTTGCTTTCCCTTTTTATTCACTTTGGGAGCCTAGTCCATGAAATAATGTTTTCTTACAGTTAGGGTCGGGTTTTTTTTTTTTTTAACCTCAATGTAATAATCTAGATATTTCCTCTCAGACATGCCCAGAGTGTTGTCTCCCAGGTGATTCTAGATTTTGTCAAATTGGCAATCAGTATTAACCATCTAAGTCCACCCCTTGCCAGGCAGCGGTGATGCACACCTTTAATCCCAGCATTCAGGAGGCAGAACAAACAAATCTGAGTCTGAAGCTAGCCTGTTCTACAGAGCGAGTCCTAGGACAGCCAGGGCTACACAGAGAAGTCCTATTTCAAAAAACAAGCAAAACAAAACAAAAACCAGAAAACAAAATAAATAAGTCCACCCATTATCAACTTGACATCTAAACATTGCTTTCAAGTCTTAATTTTCCATACCTTGCCTTGGCTCATGGTCATCTCATACTTCAAATTCGTTCAGTCCAACTTTAAGAGTCTCCTTCATCTTTAACCATGGCAACACTATAAAAAAGTACACGTATGCCTGGTGGTGGTGGCACATACATTTAATCCCAGCACTCGGGAGGCAGAGGCAGGCAGATCTCTGGGAGTTCGAGGCCAGCCTGGTCTACAAGAGCTAGTTCCAGGACAGGCACCAAAGCTACAGAGAAACTTTATCTCAAAAAAAAGTGCAAGTGTAATCACTTCTGAGACTCAGATAATCTCTTAACTGTGAGCCCCTACAACATCAAAAATCAAATTATAGGGATCAGAGAGATGGCCCAGTGGTAAAAGTGCCTACTGCCAAGCCTGATGACTGAGTTTGATTCCTAGAACCAACATCATGGAAGGAGAGAACAGACTCCTCTAAGTTATCCTCTGATCTCCACAGACATGCTGTGACTTCCCGTATACACATATATACCCACATACTTGAACACAAAATAAAAATGTTTAAATCTAATAAAGCATTTTTAATCACCAGTTTCCAAGATGCAATAGGACAGAACATATAGGTACTGTTTCCAAAGGTAGAAATATAGGCACAGAAAGGAAAGGTCAGACTCAGCATAGCAGAAACCCAGCGGGGCAAACATGGAGTCCCAAAGGTCCATGTCAGGTACCTGAGGCTGAGCCTCAGGAATCATTTGCGCTCGAAAAAGGCTTGGGTGGCCCCACCCCTCCAGCTCTTGTCCCCTGCAGCACACAAAGGCGCTCTCTTGGACTTGATCCATTCTCTGCATGTAGCTTCCCTCAGGGGACATCTCACCGTTAAGACATCGCCAGCATCCTGGGGTCTCATTGCAACTTAAACGTCACCGTCACATCTTTACACAGTGGCCTCGCGTGGCCCCACTGGGGGATGTCTGACCCTGACACACTTTGCTTGGCCTCAACAGTCATTTGGAGTTCTTGTCCAAGCTTCCACCCTCCATTCTCAACCACATGGGCATCCCTTTCTTTTCTGGTTTGAGATTCACACTGACGCCGGCTGCCAGTTTGCTGTCTTCTATGCCGTGGGCATCTCCCTTATTAAATTCTTGAATGTTGCCTGACTTAGAGTTACTCTTTCTGTTTATTCTGTCTTTCCACACTCTGTTTGGGCACTATTTATTGAATATCTACTATATGCTGTACTTGGCCTTAGGCATCTGAGACAGAGCAATGAATATGTAAAACAAGTTTCTGCATTTAATAAAGCAGATGTTGTCGTGAAAAAAAAAATGTGCAAACAACATCGACACCAGTGTAACCTCTGGTAGCAACAGTGCCACACAGAAGGGGGGGAGAAGAGGAACGCAGGTGTTAGCACATGAAGACAGTGGCACCAGCTAGGACTTTGTGAAGAGGTGACATCGTCATCAGAGTGAAGTAAAACACGACGCAGAGGAGTCAGGGACAACTCCACTTGACTTGAGTGACAGAAAGAATGATAGTGGGCTTGAGAGATGTCTCAGTAAGTAAAATGCTCACCCGCTGTGTAAGCCCGAGTCCCTGAGTTCAGATCACCAGGACCCTCATACAGCTGGATATGGTAGCGCAGGTCTGTAACCCTAATGCTTCTGTGTGGAGATGGGACACAGAGAAAGGTGGAACCCTAGAAGCTTGCAGGCCACCTGTCCCAGGGTGTGCAGGGGCAGACAAAGAGAACCTGTCTCGAATAAGGTGGGAGGTAACGACTGGCTCCTAAGACTCACATGGCAAGTGCACACATATGAACATATACACATGTGTGCACACATGCACACACACACACACACACACAGAGATTTAAAGAGAAGAAGAAAAGTAATTATCTCATTTATTAGGAGAGATGATGTTGGGAGAGAAACAAGAATTCTGGCTTGGAACTATGAATACAACCTGCTAAGGGATTATAATGTCCTAGTAAGAGGCCAGTTATGCTGAACTTAATCCCTCCTTAGATTCATTCCCTTTTCAACCTCAGGGAAATATTCCTGGCTACTTTGTCTCTAAAAGCATTTGCTGCTTTCCGGACCCAACGGCCTCTGTCACCCTCCTTATCTTGTTTTTATGATAGTTACTGTAATCTGCAGTAATAAAACTTGCTTTTTGGTTCCTCCTCCTCCTCTTCCTTCTTTGTCTTCCTTTTTATTTATTTATTTATTTATTTTGCTATCCACCTGCCTATCTTGTTCATAGCTGTACCCTCTGTGCTCAGTGTGACACCTATTGCAGAGGAAGGGGTTAAAAGACTTGGGTGAGACAACACGGGGTAGACCAGTCGTCTGGAGAAGTCTGGCCATAAGTTACTGCATTCAAGAGCTGACTGGGGTCCAAACATCTCTTTGCAAAGCCCCCAGAGACAGATATTTTACTGATGAAGCAAAGGACACTTGGACAAGCAGCAATGGGCAGGAAGAAAACCAAAGACTAGACCTCATCTGTTTCTATGTCTGTCTGACTTTCTACTATACTGTGGGTAAACCAAGGGCAAACCTTTGGGTATAATTAGTTTCCGGTGAGCTCCAGACTATTTGAAGAATCAACAGATGAAAATAAACCATATTAAGAAACTCCTGGTGGGCCAGGGAGATAGCTCAGTGATTAAGAGCACTTGCCACTCTGTCCAAGACCTAAGTTCCATTCTCTTCACGCAGGTCAGATAGCTCACAACCTCCTGGAAGGTGCAGCTCCAGGGCATCCAATGCTTCCGGTCTCGCTGGCACCTGCACTCAGGTGCACATGTCCACAGATACACATACCTACACATAATTTCAAAAAATAATAAAAATAAACCATATATATATATATATACATATATATATCCTATTGTAAAACTCAGCATCATGTAACTTAAACACACAGTTGGATGGGAAGAAGGCCACAAAAGCAATTTGTTTACAGTGGCCAGGAAGAAACAAAAGGAATGCCCATCCCCGCCATCCTTCCCAGGTTCCACTTCTTTCCTTTCCCTCTGCTCCAGCAACCTATGAAGAATTCTCTTACAAAAAGGGCGCTGTTTTTTCTCAGAGAGGATTCTCTCCTCACTAACATGTCCTTGTGATGGAGGAGGGCCTTTGTCCAGATCATATGTGCATGCAACCGAGGTTGTGAACACCACCATCTAACCATGTAAAACACTGGAATGGGTCCTGTTGGAATGGTTTTGAAAGAATAACCAATCGTGTGTGCACAGTTGCCTGGAGAGCCCAAGTTAGAAACTTTGGTGTTCTTCATTGCCATCCACCTAGCTCTCTGCGACAGGGTCTCCCACTGATCTGGAGATCACCAAGGAGTCTAGGCAAGTCAGCAAACCTCAGGGATCTATCTGCCTGACTCTGCCTCTCCCGCGCTGGATTATCAATCATGTACCAACAAGCCCAACTTTTTAAAAGATGGGTTCCAGGAACAGAAATCAGGACGTCATGTCTGCACGGCAAGCACTTTACCAATGAATGACCTCTCTCTGTCTCTCTCTGTCTCCTCTCTCTCTCTCTTTCTCTCTGTCTCCTCTCTCTCTCTCTCTCTCTCTCTCTCTCTCTCTCTCTTTCTCTCTCTCTCTCCTCCCTCTCTCTCTTCTCTGTCTCTCACTCTCTGCCATGTGAACCTCTCTGTTCACACAAAGCAAGGGGACAGGAAAAGCGAGCACGTGAGAATGCGTCCCTTCTTTGTCACGCTTCCACTTCAGGGAGAACCTGTTTTTGTTTTTATGGTCTGTAAGAGGATCAGGTGCTATGAATAGACTTAAGAAAGCCATTACTTTTTCTTTTGCTACCAAAAAGCGACGAGAAACGTGGAGGCCAATGAAGCAAACATCAACACTGTAAGGTTAGAAATAGAAAAATAAATAACTTTTATTTTGTACAAAAGGGAAAGTATACTTAAGACAAAATGCTGTGTGTGTGTCCCAGGGCCAGGGCACTGTCAGCGTTCAAGAGGCTCTGAATGTCCTAGGGCCAAGAGTATGTGCATCTCAAGGCCAAATAAATGTCAGTGTTCTTTCTCCCACGGAATCCGGGCTCAGAGCAGCAGTAGCGAGCCCAGCAGCAGCTCGCCCTGGCCCAGCGGTCGTCCACGCTCCAGCCCGCGGCCCTTGCTCTCAGCCTTGATGCGCACGGCCAGGCGGCGCAGCTGCTCCTCCGAGAGCCCATCGAAGCAGCAGTCCTGGTCCAGGGCGGCCTTGCGGCTGCGCCTGAGAACGCTAGCGCGCTGCTGGCCCGACGGCCTCAGCACCAGGCTGAGGCGGCAGCCCAGGGCGCGGGGTTCGAGCGCGGCGGCGGGGCCCTCGGCGCGCAGCAGGCGGAGGCGGAGACACGCGCTGCGCGGACAGTACTCGGCGGCCAGGCGCAGCGTGCAATCTCCGCGGCCCAGAGCCACGCTGGCTTCGGCTTGCAGGCGTTCACGATCCGGGCCGGTTGGGGTCGGGGGCGCGCAGGAGGCAGCGCGCTCGCGCTCGGCGCCACTAGGCGCGGGGCGCGCGCTCGCCCGACCCCGAGGGCCCCGCAGCGCGCGGCTCAGCAGCCCATCGGGGGCGCGCAGGAGGCGGCGCACGCGGGGCACAGGAGCGGGTGGTGGGGCAGTGTTCAGATCAGTCGGGGCGGGGCGCGCAGGGTCCGAGGCTCGGCGCGGTCCCGCGTAGGTGTGCGCGCGGTGGCGAAGTCCGGGCCGGGGAACGCCTGGGTGGCCGAGGAAGAGCGACTCCTTTCGGCGCGTGTGCGGGCTCTCGAGCAG
This sequence comes from Arvicola amphibius, assembly GCF_903992535.2. Taxonomy (NCBI): domain Eukaryota; kingdom Metazoa; phylum Chordata; class Mammalia; order Rodentia; family Cricetidae; genus Arvicola; species Arvicola amphibius. Next base: position 136,367,098 of record NC_052049.1, on the reverse strand, counting down.
CGCGCAGAAGCCGTAGGCGGTGCGCGCGCGAGGCAGGTGCGGCAGCGAGAGCGCGGCCTGTGAGCGCGGGTCCCAGTCGGTGTGACCCGTGTGGTCAAAGTCATTATCGTCGCAGTCGATGGGGGTGCGCAGCCACAGGTCGGGTTCGGCCGCGCAGCGCCAAGGTAGTGCGGCGGCCGGTAGCGGCGATTCGGGAACGCAAGGGACGGGCAGCCGCGGGGGGATGCAAAACTCTGGGATGCGGCCCGGGGTGAGCACGTTGGAGAAGGCGGGCTCAGGAGCCGAGGAGCGGAGTCGACCGAGGAGGCGCATCCTCCTAGTCTGGGGTTCAGCGCGGCGAACAGAAGCTTGCCTGCAACACAGAGAAAAAAGTTGAGTTTGGGCTCCTGGAGTCCAGTGGATCCCTCCCTAGATCCTCTGAAATCCTAGGTCCTAGTTCCTCTAATTCCTTACACATCTAGGGTTCCGGATCAGCACAAGCCTTTGGTGCATCTTCATGCCCATTCTGCCTTCCAGTTATCAAAACTAAATACATGAATATATAGAAATCAGACCTTTTCTTCTTCAGTCTCGCTGGGTCTGATTGCAAGAGCACAACGGATGACTTGCCTTTCACAGCTGGGGCTTGCTCCACCTTCAGCACTGCAGCTGGGACAGCGGCGCGCCTCTTTTATAGCATAGCCGGAGTCCCGCCCAGCTTTCCAAGAGCCCAATCCCAAGGGACAACGGACAGCCCGCCTTGCAGAGCATCTCGTCCTTCTAAGTCTCAGGCGGCTATGTGGGTGTCACAGGAGCTGGCTCTGGAACCTACCTTGGCTGTCCCTGAGCTTGAGCGCCACATACAGGCCTGGGAAATGCTGCAGGTGACTAGAGGCCACCCTGTCACCCTGCCAAAGAGAATTTGGCAGTTAAAAGTGTTTGTGGCCTCTCAGAGAAGGCGAGGAAGGATGAAGAAACGGACAGCTGAATTTGGCAACAGTAAATCTGCCCCCCCCCACTAGGCGCGTGATCTACACTCACGTTCCACTGGCTTCTATTTTTCCGTCCCCATTCATCACCATGTGCCGGTGGTGTACACCCGTTTCCAAGGACAAACTAAACTTGGCACGTCCGTTTAGGATGGGGTTACATGTAGACAGTTTTTGAAAAGCTGAAAATGCATTAGTCAGTCTACCCTTAACATATTTGGAAGACTTGTATTCAAGACTGGGCGGGCTGAAAGGTTGAATGAAGTAGTTCTGTACCTCATTTACTCAAAATCTGTGCAAGTCCTAAATCCCGGGTCCACACCTTATTTAGCCTTTGTCTCCCTCTGCTGGACTCTCTCTGATAGCACACGATCTGGGCTACCATATGCCTTGGACATTGGTGACCTGAGTGAATTAATGATATGCAAAATTTTCTGGATGACTATAAGCTAGGGCAAAAGATGGAAGTTCTGCTCAGATCCCTACAAATACTTAATTTTCCAAAGCTACCATGTTCTTTCTGCCCTAATATGGACCTACCCAGGAAACAAAATCTTCCACAAAACCAAAGGACACTCTTCGCAAGGCCTAACCTTTATTTGCAGAGGTGTGAAAGCTGAAATCTGAGGGACCTGAGGAAGCTCTGCAAAGGCTAAAGAGAGCGTGTTGATATGGAAGGCTGCAGCGTATCTGGCATATGGTATTTCCCAGTCTAAAATGCCCTTTCTCTGTTTGTTCTTTTGTTTTGTTTCTGGGGGAACAGTATAGGGGATGGTACCCTGGACTCACACACAGCAAACAAAGAATGCCATTGAACCACATCCCCAGGCCTATTTATTTATTTTGAGAGCGGGTTGGTCTTACTAAGTTGCCCGGGCTGACCTGGAATTCATTCTGTAGCCTAGGCAGGCTTTGAACTTGTAATCTGTCTCACCCTCTTGAAGGCTGGAAATACAGGCCTATGACACCAGCCCCTACTGACTAACTTTCTATAGGTATTATCCTATCAGGAACTGTCAGGGACTCCTGCAAGCCTCGGGGTCTGCGAGGGAATGATCTGTTCATCTGTGCAAGGTGAAGAACGAAGGCCGAATCAGCACCACTTCTGCAAACTTTTGCTGGGTCAAAACCTCCAGACTTTGACCTCAGGATTTAGTTTTCTTACACATTTCAACACAGAAAAACTTTGGGGAAAGGTCTCCACGTGACAATGATCACAATAAAGCTTTTGGTGTTGATACATAGGAACTCCCTAGCAAGATAGCAAAGCACCTGTGAGCTTTACAGTAAGAATGAGTTCTGTTGACTGTTGAACAGTGCTCAGGGCAAGGGCCTAGAGAGGAAGGATTTGGAATAAGCCTAAGGATAGATTCTGTTGGTGGAGGCTGCAGAGTACATGGGATGTCTTTCATAAGGAAGGGTCCTATTCACCGAGAGACAAAGCTTGGGATTAGAGCCTGGATTTTGGAGGACTCAGGAAACCTGGATCCTTAGACCAGGTTGCCAGACAACATTTGCTCCAGCCTCCTGGGAGGCCAGGCACTAGTCATTTCTTCCCTTTGAAGAAAACAGGACTGCATTAGTGTAGGAGGTTCTTCTGTTCATGTGTCGCTTTCATTGATTAATGAATAAAGAAACTGCTTTGGGCCTGATAGGGCAGAACTTAGGTAGGCAGATAAGACAGAACTGATTGCTGGAAAGAAGGGCAGAGTGGGAGACGCCATGGATCTTCTGCCTGAGGTGGACGCTGGTTAGAATCTTGCCGGTAAGCCACAGTCACGTGGCAATACGCAGATTAATAGAAATTGGTTAAATTAAGATGTAAGACTTAGCCATAAGAAACTAGAGCTAATGGGCCAAGTAGTGTTTTAATGAATACAGTTTCTGTGTGGTTATTTCAGGTGTAAGCCAGCCAGGCAGCTGGGACAAACAAAGGGGCCCCTCTTACAACACTGCATGTCGTGCAGCTTCTGGTTCCTCCAGGACTTTCCTTAAGCCATGACTCCTACAAGGAACCTTGGTCCAGCTCCTCCTCTGCAGTTCACCCTCACGCCCTCCAGTCTCAAGATTATGCAGCACTGTGGCATTTCACATGATGTTTTGGAAATCTTGCCTTGCTGCTTCTTCTTGTCAAATAGGCTGAGTTTCCTACTACAAAGTTCCTCGAGACATCTGTGGTGGTTTGAAAGAAAATGGCCCCCAAAGGGAGTGGCACTATTAGGTGGTGTGGCTTTGTTGGAGTAGATGTGGCCTTGTTGGAGGAAGTGTGCCACTGTTGGGGTAGGCTTTCATGCCTCCTATATGCTCAAGTCACACAGTGAAAAAGATCACTTCCTATTGCCTGTGAGTAAAGATGTAAGGACTCTCAGTCCCTGCTCCAGTACCAGGTCTGTCTGAATGCCTCCATTTTGTACTATGATGATAATGGACTAAACCTCTGAAAATGTAAGTTATTTCAATGGAGTGTTTCTCCTTTATAAGAGTTGCCATGGTCATGGTATCTCTTCACAGCAATAGAAACCTGAACTAAGAAGCTGGTACCAGAGACTAGGCTATTGTTGTGATAGACCTGACCATGCTTGTGTTTGGAGAGACTAATACTTTGGAAATTTGGGTTGGGAAAGCAGTGGAATGCTTTAAGTGCACCTAATGGGCCAAACCAGTATGAGCAAGGAAGGCGTGGTGCCAAGAATGACTTGAACTGTCAGGGCTGAGTCAAGAAGTTTCAGAGGAGAAGAATTTTAGTATGTTGCCTAGAGATGGTTCTTGGGCTATTTTAATGAAGAAAGTAGCTTGTCTGAAAAGTTTGCCTGAGGCTAAAGTGACAGTTTTGGGTTCATTTTCTTGGCATAGGAAATCTCAAAGCAGTCTAGTTGTGTGGTTACTAGTGTTAATTTTAATGAAGATGTATAATGGAAAGGAGCAAGAAAATGGAAATTTTGAGGGAAAAGTGGGCACCAGAAAGTGAAATGGAGCTAAATTTTGTGCTCGAGGAGATAAAGACATTAAGAAATGGAATAAAGGGAGTGGTGACCTCAGGGCAAGATCCCACCCACCTAGGTTCCAACTTGTGACAAGGAATTAAAGAAAAACTGGAAGCAGAGTGTGTGGCGCACACCTTTAATCCCAGCATTCAGAAGGCAGAGGCTGACGGATTTCCGAGTTTGAGGACCATCTGGTCTGCAGAGCAAGTTCTAAGACAGCCAAGCTTAGACAGTGAAGGTAACCATTGAAAATAGAAAGTTGGTGAAGATGTAATTGAACAAGGGGGTCATGTGCCAGCCCCAGTAAGCAGCTGAGCTTGGCAGCTTCAACCATGTGGTTTGGGAGTTTAAGACAGAAGAAATAGGCTGTGGGATTTGCCCCTAGGACTAAGGAAAGTCACTGAGACCAGGCATGTGTAAGGAGAGTCCCTGAACAGAGGCCAAGAGAGGCCATTGTGTGAAGCTGTGAAGTCGACAACTGGTTTGCCTTGGAACCCCGACGATGTTAGAGATGCCAAAGTCATGGGATATCCACCGAGGAGTGGAACCAGCTGAAGAGAAAGAAATGTGTTGCTGTCAATAAAACTGAAAGGACTTGGCAATCTGAAGAGCATTTTAATATCAAACAAGGAGACGCAGAATTTGGAGTTTGCCCAGCTGTCTTTTGGTCTTGCTTTGGTTCAGTACTTTCTCACTATGCTCTCTTCCCTACATTTTGGAATGGTAATGTATCTCCTGTGCCATTATATGTTGAAAGCTGTTAGGAATATTCTTAAGACGAGTCTCTCCATCGATGCAAATAATTCCAATCAGACCAAATTAGAATGAATCAATACCCATGTTTACTGCAGCACTCCCAGGTGGCCAGGAAAGCACGTTGGGAAAAGAGAGAGAGATGGGGCAGGGGAGGGGTGGGTGGGCACACAAAACCCAAAGACCATGTGTCCTTTTTCTCAGTGGCAGCCTAAATAGCCTGTGGGAGTGGTTCTGACCCTCCCTGAGGAGGGGGTCAGCACTTGGTGGGCTTTTCCAGAGGTAGAGTCTGGACCAAGGCAACTCCCAGGGGGAGGGGACTTGAGATGGAGCTTTCTGCTCCATTTGCATCCCATTGGCACCCCAAGGATGAATACCAGGGGCTGGAGTATCGCTTTCAATCAATCATGCCAGACTCCTTGGATATAGGGGTGTTAGAGGGCTGGGGTCTCACTTTTAATCAAATATCCCAGAGTCCCTGGATATAGGGGCATCCACTCAGGTCTGGCTACTTCCTGCAGGCATGGGGTGACATGGGAGGGGAGAGAACTGGGAAGGTGGGCTCACACTTGGTGAGAGGATTGACTGGAATGGCATTTGGTTTACTCTCATCCTAGAGTCCTCAGGCAGCTGCTTTTTGAGGGAGATGAGAAGGCAGGTGGCTAGGAGAAAAAAAATGTTATTATTGGCCCTATAAAATGGGGCTAGCCATGGGAAATCATTAACTGCCACAAAGAATGTGACAGGGAAGTGCCCCAGTTGTTCAGGTGAGGCTCAGGTGTATAATTGGGACACAATAGCATATAAAACCAAATTTTAGTTGGTAGGTATCCTTGATCCACGAGAGGTGATCAAGGTACCGATGGCAAAGTCCCAGGAGCTGGTGCAGGTGTTTGGTATTGTCTGGAGAGCGCTTTGGGAGTCAGATTTGTCCCAGGCATCAGGCGTGACCTGTAAAATATGCTTGAAACTGGCTGGGGTTAAAATAGGCATAGCAAAAGGCTATTGCTTTAAAGGGAATTGGGAACTCTGGATTTTTTAAGATGTACCTAAAACCTGTTAGTCCTGGACTATGAAGCCTGTGAAAGAGGCACCTATCTATTTTTTCAGGAGTCTTAACAAATGAAGTAATGAGCTACCAGTGCCTTAAGTAATCAAATGCCATTAGACAGATCTGGAAGGGATAAATGAGCAAAAATGAGACAGTGTTTTTTAGCTATGCAGGCAATCCCAAATTTTCCCTTAGTCCTTGGAGAACATTAGCCTAGAAGCAGTGCTTGCCATTAGCTGCTGAGTACAAGAGGCCCAAAGATTTTCCCGTGAGAGGGGAATATTTAGTCTACCTGTCTTGGCAGGATGAGAAGATCGATTCCCCAGAAGGCATCCAGGAAGCTGAAGAGGTGAAAGGCCACTTTTTCTGTGTGTGTGGCTTTGCCAAACCCAGAGGCAAGCCTGGAGGTGAAATGTCCTTTGCAACCACATATCTTCTCGGAGGAGCTGGCATGTTTCTGTGTTAGAGGCTCTTTTGTTAAATGCCATACCCTCAGATCTGTAAAGGCACTGGAGAATTGGGTACCATTACCTATTATTTAAACTGGGCATATAAGCTAAATTTAGATGTGTATTTTATCCAATTAGTTACAGTTTACCAGTGCTAGTAAATGTAAGAAGATTAAAAGGAATATTTTAATAAGTCAAAGAATATTAGCACATGTGGGTACTCTTACCCAAGATGGTAGTGGGGTCAAAATGGTGGTTACTCACGTGTTTGTATTTTTTTTAGAGCTGTTTTAGTTTGGAATTATCTTAAAACAAGTTCACAGGGGCTGGAGAGATGGCTCAGAGGTTAAGAGCATTGCCTGCTCTTCCTAAAGTTCCTGAGTTCAATTCCCAGCAACCACATGGTGGCTCACAACCATCTATAATGGGGTCTGGTGCCCTCTTCTGGCCTACAGACATACACACAGACAGAATGTTGTATACATAAATAAATATTTTTAAAAAAACAAGTTCACATGTACACAGAAACATAAATCCACATACTTACACAGACACACTGTGACCGCATCATCCTAAGAGACAGACAAAATGCTTCTAAAAACCTGTGTCAGCTGACCAGCTGACCAACTTAAAATCCTGGTAGTTAGGTGGCAGAAGCCAGGAGAGTGGGGGGGGGGGGCAGATCCGTTTTAGCGAATCTCAGCATGAGAAGAACAGCAGAGGAGCAGGACATAGAAGCAAGGGTGGGACACGTTTAGAAATTATGGGCTCTGGAGCCTTGTTTGCTTTAGATGTTAGATAACCCCAATTTAAAAGGATTTTTGTAAAAGGCTGCCCAAGGGTGTTTGAATAATCAGCTTGGAATCGCAAGGACCTATTAGAAACCCATGCCTATTGGAACTCAAGCCTGTCGCAAAGCGTCCACCAGACAGAATGCTTGAATCAAAACAGGGGTGCATTAGAAATGAGTGGGGATGTCTCCAAACACACCCAAGTCTCATTTCAGCAAGGTATGGCTCGCCACGTGGGTTGAACTTCCGGCAAGGCCAAGACTTCAACGGAAAGCCCGAAAATCGAATGGGTCCCCGTCCTACTCCAAAAGGGGAACTAACCCAGTCGAAGCCAACCTTGCCTGTTGGAGAGTGCACTAAGGACATTTACCAGCATGTGGCGATGAGCCTGTGGGAAAAACAGACCCCCTTGGTGGGAAACCTCCATAATGTTAGGAATATTCTTAAAAGGAGTCTCTCCACCAATGCAAAAATTCCAATTAGACCAAATTAGACTGGATCAATGCCCATGTTTACTGCAGCACTCCTGGGTAGCTGGGAAAGCATGGTGGGGAAAGAGAGAGACCGACGGGGGGGGGGGGGGGTCAGGGGCATGCAAACCCTAAAGACCACATGTTCTTTTTCTTGGCCGCAACCTAAATAGCCGGTGGGAAAAGTCCTGACGGCTTTTCCAGAGGTGGAGTCCGGACTAAGGCAACTCCCAGGGGGAAGGAGCTTAAGGTGGAGTTTTCTGCCCCATTGGTGCCCCAAGGATGAATGCCAGGGACTGGGTGAAGCTTTCAATCAATCAGAAGTATGTAATTCACATTTTTTTTTAAATTTTGATTTTATAGGGCATTACAGTTAAGAGATTGTATGACTCTCAGAAGAGATTTTGAACTTTAGACTTTAAAAGTTTAAACTTTTATTTAAAGTTTGAGATTATTTTAGTCCATGGGAACTTTTGAAGTTGGACTGAATGCATTTTTACATTATGATATAGCAACAAGCCTTTAGGGGCCATGGGAGTAGAATATGGTGGTTTGAATTGAAAATGACCCCCAAAGGGAAGGGTACTTTTAGGAGATGTGGCTTTGTTGGGGTAGGTATGGCCTTATTGGAGGAAGTATGTCACTTGGGTGTGGTCTTTGAGGTCTCATATATGCTCAGCCCATGCCCTGTGTCTCAGTGTCTACTTCCTGTTGCCTTCTGATCAAGATGTAGCCAGCACCATGTCTGCTTTCACGCCACCATGTCCTGCCCTGATGATAATGGACTGAATCTCTGAAAATGTGAGCTACCAGAATTGTTTTTCCTTTATAAGAGTTGCCGTGGTCATGGTTTTTCTTCACAGCAATAGAAACCCTAACTAAGCCAACACCATATATGTCATGAATTATAGGAACCAAAGTGAATAGTTGGAGAGAAGGAAGAAATGAGATAAATTGGAGCAACACAAAGTAATGAATGGCTGGGCACCTATGAATATATTTATAATATATACACATAGTCCATCTGCTACAGAGCCCCAAACTGCCTTCATTCCAGTTACCCTGGTCCAAGTTGTTAACCTAACATCTTACTCAGCCCCTTTCAATTCCAGCACCAGGGATACAGTCCTAGGCAAGTAGTAAGGGTTCAGTCAATATTTGATGAGTTATATTGCATTAAATTGATAGTAATCTATCATTCAGTTCTTATGACTGTCAGATGCTTCCAACTACTTATCTTACTAGTTACATTATTTGATTTCTTTCTTGTAATAAACCAGCAAGGCAGATGTTTCTGTTTGCCTGATGGGAAACTGAGGTGCACACTCAAGACCTTGTTTAGGGTCATTTGCCTGAACCTGGCCATACCTATTGAGTTCCAGCCTTCTTGCTAATTTCTGATTATTCCCTTCCTTCTTTCCCTATTCACTCTGGTCTCTATAATTGAGGTGTTGTGTGACTTATTGTTGCCCAAAATTTTGCTTGTTTGTTGAGACAGGGTCTCACATGATAGCGTTGGCTGGCTTAAATTTGTGGTGATCCTCCTGCCTTAGTTTCCTTAATGCTGGAATTAGAGACTTGCACCAACAAGCTTTGAGAAAATGTTTTTTGTTTGTTTGTTTGGTTGGTTTTTTGTTTTTGTTTTTGTTTTTAAGACAAGGTTTCTCTGTGTAACAATCCTGGCTATCCTGGAACTCACTTTTTTTTTTGATTTTTCGAGACAGGGTTTCTCTGTGGCTTTGGAGCCTGTCCTGGAACTAGCTCTTGTAGACCAGGCTGGCCTTGAACTCACAGAGATCCACCTGCCTCTGCCTCCTGAGTGCTGGGATTAAAGGCGTGTGCCACTACCGCCCGGCTCTGGAACTCACTTTGTAGATTAGACTGGCCCCAAACTCAGAAACTCAGAAATCTGCCTGCCTCTGCCTCCAGGTTTGCTGGTATTAAAGGCATGTTCCACCATTGCCTGACTAAAATGCCCCTTCTTTAAACACCGGAGTCTATTCTTGTGCATTTCCTACTATCCTTTCTTTGGAAGAACTCATTATGTCCAAATCCTTAAACGTGAGGAAAAGTGAACTTCACTCTGTGTAAATATCAAATTCTTTGTTTCTTCTTCCCCCTTCCCCTACAAGAGAATCACATTTCTTTTGTAGATTCTTTTTGTGGTTGGTCAAGTATTGATCCATATGAACCCACCAGGGTCAGGGAGAAGTAACCATTTAGATAAAGCCAAATTCAGGCAGAGGTGCTTTGGGGGATCCCTGACCACCTTATTCCCTCTGGTTCATCAGGTCAGTTGTCTGGAGTCATTGACTAAGGGTTCTTCCTCTCTAGGACAGAGCACATTTGAACTGTGTCCTGAGATAGACTGGGAGAGCTTTGTAGTAAATTTTGTATTCAGTGAATTAATGGTGGAAACGGCTAATCAAATCAGTCCCTTTCCTTCCTCCTTGAAGAGCGACAGGCTTTTTCCTATCATTCTTTAAAAGATATTTAAGGTAACTATCTAGACTAACCTGTGGTTACATTTTAACAATCATTAGGCTTTCTCCTTTGATGTCAGACATTTGTTTCCCTCACGTAGGTACAATGTACACAGAACCGTTAATCATTTTTGCAAGCATGGTACTTACTTAACCCTTGAGATAATAGAAATCTAATACTCAAGCAACAGCTGAGGAAATGGAACTTTGTCATTCACAATATAAGAATATATGGCTGAACCATTGTAAAGGCCTGCTTGTGACTCCAAACCAGATTTTATCTTAGGGCTGGAGAGATGGCTCAGTGGTTAAGAGCCCTGGCTACTTGTCCAAAGGATCTGGGTTCTATTCTTAGCACCTACATGGCAGCTTATACCCATCTATAACCTTAATTCCAGGGGATATTAAGGTCATTAAACTTTGCCGGGCCTGACTGAGACACAGCAAGGCTCTAAGAATAAGGTGTCCAACATGGAGAGATTGACAGCTGGGACTTCCCGTTCTGGCGGTAGCTGTGATCGCTTTTCAGCCTGTGATAGAATACTAGGAGAATGAAAGGGTTTTTTGGCTCATGGTTTCAGAGGTTTTCATCCATAGTCAATGAATTGTTCTATCACCCTGGGCCCCAACGAGGCAGAATATCATGTTGAGGGTGTATGTGTGTTGTGTGTGTATGTGTTGTGTGTGTGTGTGTTGTGTGTGTGAGGGGGGAAGTGGGAAGCTGTTTACTTCATGGAAACTTGAAGCAGAGAGCAGGGAAGGAACTGGACAAAAACCTCCCCCTCTGTAGGTGGTGAGGTCGATTAATAAATAACCAGACCAGCTCTATTCAAAAGATTTTAATAATTGAGGGAAAACTTACACCACCAAAGATCCCGCACATGCCAGGAGTGCAGAAAACCAAAGAGGAGAAACAAACGCACACAGATGTTTTATAGACTGTGTGTGGCCCTGGGGGGGGGGGGGACACACTCCACAGACAAGGTGATTGGCTGGGCTTCCCCTTCATCCCTCAATGCTGCATTTCCAATGACCCCCTCACTTCCAAGAGTTTCTATTATCTCCCCCATATGCTATTAGACTCGGAGGCCATGAATAAATTAATACATGTCAATATAAGAGCCCTCAGGATGCCACATCTCACAGTAGTGCAGCTCTAAACACTGCTACATGGTGCATCAGGAGGTTTGGTGGGGCATTTAATACCCAAACCAGGGGGGCAACTAACATTGGCACTCTATTTACATATGACATTGCTGAGGCACTGGCCCCCATGGGCAAGGGAAGCTGTGTGCTAGGACTAGAACTCACAAGACTCACAGCAAAGTGAGTCCACCATGTTGGTTGGTGGTACAGGGGAGTTGTCTGGATCTAAAACCATGAGTCTTGAACAGGAACAACTACAAAGCAACCCATGGTGGTAAATGTGTTGTTCTCAGCTAGTGGAACTGTTTGGGAAGGATTAGAGGTATGGCATTGTTGGACCGGATGTGGCCTTCTTGGAGGTGTGACACTGGGGATTGGCTTTTACATTAAAAAGCCCATGCAGACCTACTTTAACTCCCTTGTGCTTGTGCGCTCTCTTTTTCTCCCTCCCTCCCTCCCTCCCTCCCTCCCTCCCTCTCTCTCTCTCTCTCTCTCTCTCTCTGTCCATCCCTCCCTCCATTCCTCCCTCCCTCCATCTTTTGCATCAGATGTAAACTCCCAACTACTGCTGCTGTTCCATGCTTAACAGTCACAGACTAACCCTCTGAAACCGCAAACAAGACCTCAATGAAATCCTTCCTTTTATAAGTTGCCTGGGTCATGATGTTTCAACACAGCAATAGAACAGTAACTAAGGCACAGCATAACCCAGTGGGCCAGAGATAAAGGTCTCCATGCTCCACTAGGTTTTTCCCAGTTACGATGGACTCTGGCACAACCAGCAACTAAGAAGCCTACACTGATTAATATAAAACAGTTATCACTGTTCTTTTTAAGTTAAAGACTCAAACATAACGTCTTTGCACCCAAATAATATGAAGAGACCATCATCTATTACATACAGAGCCAACACATTTCGTTTATGTTTGGAAGATGTTTTGTACACATTTTCTTCAGCTTGTCTGTCATCACGGTACACAGAATAGGGTTCTAATATAATTTTGAAATACATTGTGAGTCAGCAGATCCCTCCAGAAGGTGTGATGTGTATGTACCTCCAAGCTGGATAGGTGACAGCATAGAGTGCTACAAGCAGTGTGACCCATCATCCCCAAGGAGCATTCATGTCCTAGAATCTGCCAACCCCGTGCTGCTGTGCAGAGTGATACCCGCTCTCCCCCACACCCCTTCCCATGGCAGAAAAAATTCCAGATACCACATCCCGAGGCTCTTGTCTGGATGGATCTCTGGCTGGCGACCACTCATCTTCTGCCATGGGACCTGTGGGCAAAAGTAGAATCATGAAATCAAGCACAGGTCAAAGCGTTATTTTCAACGTGGCGCTTTAGGCCACAATAAGCTTAGAAAGCCTAAAAAGCTACAAGATGTGTAAGTAGATCCAGTTGCTTAAAACACATACCAAGCAAACACAAAGTTAGAAGATGCACGGAAATTACAAAGTTACAGGATATGCAAGAAAAATGACACCAGCAAGCTGACTCCAGATGACTGGAAATGAGTTTATAAATTTGCTTGCCCAGGTTCAGGTGTAGACGAATTAAATGTGCAGATGAACTCCTGCCTCGAGAAGGTGATCCTTCCGGAGAGACACGGCAAAGCCTCTTTACACAGAAAGCAAGTAACGGTCACAGCTGGAGAATTCAGGTAGGCAGGCTTTTGAGTGGGTGACTCAAAAACACCAGTTGCCACATCAGCTCCAGCAAAGGTAAGGAAATGCAGATGTAAGGAGGCAAACGTAAGGAGAGGCTGCATGTAGTAGGATGAATACATGAGTTCCTTGAAAGTACAAAGTCCAATGTGTGGCCCATGAACTGCCTGCAGTCAAGGCCAGCTATGAAAGTGACTCAACACCAAATCAAATGTTCGGAGGTTTTTCTGTTGTTTTCTTGTTTTGTTTTCACATTTGTTGATTCAATTGAACAGTTATGAAGTGTGGACTTTGTAGAGGACAGTGTCACAAGCTAGAACACAGTTACTGATGTAGCAGCCTGGGGACAGTGTGCCTTCCCTCGGTGCCCTAACTTGATCTAACCTGGCACCTGAGTGGTTTTTTTTTTTTTTTTTTTTTTTTTTGGTTTTTTCGAGACAGGGTTTCTCTGTGGCTTTGGAGCCTGTCCTGGAACTAGCTCTTGTAGACCAGGCTGGTCTCGAACTCACAGAGATCCGCCTGCCTCTGCCTCCCGAGTGCTGGGATTAAAGGCGTGCGCCACCACCGCCCAGCATCCTGAGTGTTTCTATGGGAACCTCTGGGACCACTTAACCTGGCTTGGTTCAGCGCAGTCCACAGGAGCAGCTCGGCAGTACAGCTGAGCACTGGACACGAGGTGGACATCCTAGTCCCTGGGGATGTGCACATTGGGAGAGTTGTCAAGGAGGGGATGGAAGGACTTGCTATTTGGAACTTGTTTCTGGACCTATAGAGCAGTTAGTGTCCTAGAGGGCAGCCTGTGGTGGGATTTTGTTTGTGTTTTAACAAATAAAGCCTGCCTGAAGAAAGTAGAAGATTGAGAGATATCAAAAGATAATTTTGGGTTGGTAATGCAAGTTAAAATAAAAGGTGAATTAGGTGCAACACTTTGGACTCACCAAGATAGGATAGATAATGGAGTATTTTCTCTGAATTTGTCAAATGCAAATGAACTAGACATATTGTTGATGTATTCATTGCCTGTATATAGTGTATATAGTTATTGTACTTATTGTATATAGTTTTTATTCTAGTTATAACTTTTTTTAGTTTAGGCAGAAAAAGAAATGTGGTGATATTTTGTTTGTGCTTTAACAAAGCTTGTCTGAAGATCAGAGAAGCAGAGCAGCCAGCCACTAGTTCTTACCTCTACAAAGTCCTCAGACCGAATGGGGTATCCTGTCTCTCCCAGTCCTCAGACTGAATGCTGTCTCTATGAAACCTCAGACTGAATCCTGAGATCCTGACCCCTCCCCCACCTTATGTTCTTCTCCCTATCCAGCCACATCACTTCCTACATCTACTTCCCTAGTGCTGGGATAAAAGTGGGAACCACCACCACTTGGCTCTGTTTCTTTTTTAGACTGATTCAATCTTTTGTAGCCCAGGATGGCTTTGAACTCACAGAGATCTGCCTGCATCCTGAGTGCTGGGATTAAAGATGTGTGCCTCTATAGCTAACTAGTTTGACAAGCTCTGCGCTCTGATCTTCAGACAAGCTTTATTTGTTAAAACACAAATATCACCAAAGCAGTGATTATACCAGAGAGGTTAAACACCACACACACACACGCACACACTTGCGCACACACTTGGTCCAGTTGATCCAACTGATCCATGACGGAATCTTGACAAAGGGTCTTCAGCTATCTGTGAATACAGAATTCTGTTTTGCAGTCAGAGGAAAAGCAAAGCCTGGATGGACACCTTCCTCTTCATGTCCTCTTTCTTTTTACACTCCTATTGTTAAATGATTTTATAGACAAGGTGTATTGTTTACACGCTTATCTGTGTACCCTGCATATATCTGGTGCCCACAAAGGCCAGAAGAGGGCGCCAGAACACCTGAAACTGGAGTTAAAATTGCAAGCTGCCATGTAAGGGCATGAACTGAACCTGGGTCCATTGCTCTTGCCCCAAACATCCAAACTTCTTATCTCTGCCCTTTTCTTCCCACAAATATACTAGCTCTCTTCACTCCAATGTTTGGATTCTTGAGATAGTAAGTTGGTATTTAAGTGAGAATTTGATTTAAAAGAATATATTAGGATTGTACAGTGCTTAAAAGATGCCATCAGCTTTCTTCCATTGGCTCACCTGGAGTGGGAGAATCTGTTCTGGCACACAGGATGCTCTGGGGTGAAACTGACTTCCAGCCAGCTGCCATCACCTTCTCCATCTTCCTCACCTGGATAGAATCAGCCTACGTGCTGTGCCAGGCACTCGTGCCTCCATATGTAGTAGGGGACAGGGGAGTATATTCATGGGAAAATCTCTGAAGTGCCAATGGAAGCTGCCCACCCTGTCATACAATTGCCTGGGTGCCTCTCCTAGGTGGAATAGGTGGTCCTTAACCTAGCATACACTGGCTATGAGGGGTATAGAACTTCCAAATCCACCTTCAGAGGTAGAGACACAGTAAGCACGCACGCACACACACACACACACACACACACACACACACACAACACACACAGTAAAGATATTCCATTTTTTTACAGCTAAAGTTGTAAATCTTGTCACTTGTATAGACACACACACACGAGATCAAATCAAACTTTCCAGGGCTGTGAAACACAAGCGGGTGTAAAGGAAGAAATCTAAAAGCTCCATGCAGTGTAGCGGAGAGACAACTGTACAAAATTAAGAGCCAGATTCTGTCCCCACACTTCAAACTGGCAACTCGTAGTTCCCTGCAAGGAAACTATGCCTGCGTTTACTCTCACCCCCCAAGGTATAGCAAAGCAGACAGAACCAAGTTCAATTCCTTAGAACAATACCTGAGATGTAATCCTTCTTAAATGCCAGTTAAATATGCTCCAAGAAGAAAGCTTAAAGGCTTGGCTACCGGTTCATCAATAGCCTGTCCACTTCTAAAGAGTCACATCTCTGCTAGTGTCTCTCTCAAGCCAAGGAGCCAAGTCTTCCAGTGTCAGGGAAATCAATCACTGCCCATTAACACCCAGGCTTGAAACTGAGAGCTACAGGGGCTCCTCCATCCCACACTCTTTGAAGAAAATAATTTCCAGTTTGATGCCCTAAGAATTACTGTTATCTGCCTTTACCTAACTCACATATGCAGTATTCAAAAAAATTAACATTCCCTTCAAAAAATGCTTCACGATAATATTCTAGGACAAAGAGTTTGCGTTCTCTAAAGGGTAAGTCAGTAGTTAACCTTGCTGGCTGTGTATGCTTCACTGCTGTTGGGGATGGTAAACCGTAAAACCAGGTAAGAGTCAGGTAGGCAGGCCGAAATTGTTTCATGTGAGCTAAGAGTATATTAAATATTTTAAATATTTTAAAAATTTAACATGTTCAGAAACAAACCTAAGACACAATAAATGATAGATTATTTTTCATGGCCTATAAAATCCAAAGGGGCTGGAGACATGGGATAGTCAAAAACATGTCACACTCTTACAGAGGACCCAAGTTTAGTTCCCAGCACCTACATTGGGTGGCTCACAACAGCTGTAAGTCCATCTCCAAGGGCGTAGACTTCATCTTCTGGCCTCCATGGGGCAATTGCATTCATGTAGGCACATAACCTTATAGACACCCACTTACAGCTAATTAAAACTAAAAATAAATAGTTAAAAAGATGTTGAAATATTTGAAACGTTTATTAGAGAAAAAAATTGACTGTAGAAAAAGTTTGTTCTTAAAATGTCCAGTTTTCCGGACTCACAAGATGTCAGAAGAAAAAAAAATAAGTATCTTCTCCCATTTTCTTCAGTACACACAAATCTGGTTTACTTTTTCAAAATAACACCAATCATTTTCAAGGATGAAAAAAAAAAGTTGCTTGACAAAACATCAGTTCCTAATTAAAAGCAGGCCAACAAACTGGAATGAGAAAGTTTCTTCATCTGTGTCTACTAAAACTACAGCCTGCACCTTTTTAAAGGCCAAATAACTTCTAAAGTCCAGAAAGAAGGAAACATGCGCACGCGCGCTCTCTCTATTTCAACCTGGTAGCAGAGGTTTTTAACTATTGTAACAATGCCACCAATGGGGCTAAGGAGAATCTACATAACAGGGTTGGACATCCTGATGGAGGCTTGTGTGTTGTGCACACCTGTGATACAAAAAGTTCTTATGCAAAAAATTTTCTGGTGTGGGAATAGGGAGTCCAATCCCCTTAGAGGACAGGGAAGAAGTTCCCCAGATTTCTCCGGTGTCCCCCTTTCTAGTACTTACTTGAGTCCTGAGGCAAAGAAGCCGGACCAGCCACATCATCAGTGCACAGAGGGACAGCACACAGCGCTCGCTCCGGTGGGAAAGCTCACTTCCAGCAGGACTGCATGCTCTAAAATGTTGCTCCCCAAATGGAATGCAGAGCGTGAGTGTCTCTCCGAGTCAGAGCCTTCAGCATTAAATAGCCCGGTAGCTTTCTTCCGGCTCCACTGTTGTCTCCCGACCCGACCGGCCCATGTGTTCCCTGTTGGCTAGTCTGATTGCCTCCTCGTTTTGAAGCTCACTTACTTCAGCCCTGATAATCCTTCCAAGTTTCATTTTGGTTTCTCCTGGTGGATCAAAATAAGAGTCTCTGGCAATTATCCAGATCACATTCTTCTCAAACGAGTCAACAGACTGAGTCACTTCAAATTTCTTTGGGCCAGGTATTGAATAATTTTGCTTTATGCCCAGCTTCAAATGAAGGACAATTGGATAATCTGATGGCAATCCATGGGCATATCTGGCATTTTCAGTCTCAAATTCTCTGTCATCAGGCCACATAATGAGCTGGGGATGTGGCCAAGTCTAGAACGTATTTAGCATGCATAAAATCTTGGGTTCAACCCTTGACATCACATAGCACACAAAATACTGAAAAATCAGGACATGTTAATGATCTGCCTCTAAAATTATTGCAATCAGTTCTGTGGTCAAGTTCAAAGGAAACTTCTAGAAGTAATCACTATTTTTGAATCCAGCTTCTTCAAGTCTTCCAGATTTTGAGGGTCTGAGCCCCCCCTTAGGAAACTGATGAAAGCTA
The DNA here is from genome assembly GCF_903992535.2 of Arvicola amphibius. NCBI lineage: Eukaryota > Metazoa > Chordata > Mammalia > Rodentia > Cricetidae > Arvicola > Arvicola amphibius. Next base: position 136,349,293 of record NC_052049.1, on the reverse strand, counting down.
CAAACCTTTCTATATATCCACATTTACATATAGGCATTTCAGTCCAGAGATTAGCCCAGGCAGCATACAACGGCACGTATGGTGGCAGTAATATCTGCATACATGTTCTCTATATGGCCAATGCATGTTTAAAGCTAGCTTTTCAATCATAGTTTACTAACATGAAGATTATAGAGCATATTCAATCCTCACAACAACCCTGTGAGGTAGGTATCATTATCCCAATTTTACCCATGAGGAAACCAAAGCCCAAAGATATCAGGAGGTTTTCCAACATGTACGTGGCCCAGAACAAGGACACTGACGTGTACTCAGTTCAAGTGCAGAGTGTTTAGGGTAGGGATCAGGGCTTCTGCTATCCCCCAAGGGGAAACTCAGTGGCAGAGAAAGCCTCCTCCCCCCCTCCGGGATTCTATAAAGTTACAGGCCATTCTCCAAGGACTGCCAACAGCCAGCTTGTCATTTGACATTGCTGACTTTGAAATAGAGAATCTAAACTCCATTTCAAACCAAACGCAACCTGAAATTAGCAGCAACAAGTCACCCAGGTTCGTTAGGGGGTTTGAGACTTCCTTTTTCACAGTAGCTGTGAAATACTTCATAGAAGACAGCAGAGTGTTGGGAGCAGAGACAAAGGAAAGGAGTCATTCACCCAGGGGAAAAATACAAGAACTGGAAGACAAACTCCCCAACTTTATGAAGGATTCAGATGTCGGGAAATCTGCATACTGCCTGTATACACCATCATCCAGAGAAATCAAGGGAGGAAGCCATAAGCTAGTCATGTGCCAGACCACGCTTAGGGGATTCAGCTCTTCTTATGACATCTGCTTGAAGAAACAAAGATAGGGTAACATACAGCTTGATGCCAACACTAAGCTTGTGTACCCGGGTTGGGTCCTTGGCAACTAGATGCTGTCCAAGAACCGTGGCAATCTGAACGTTTCAAAGGCCCATGGCCAAAGAGAAAAAAACCATGGTGATGCTGCCACGTGAGTGGCTACCCCTCTCCAACACCATCCCTCATTACAGAACCATGAACAGCAAACATTCCTCAAGCCCTTGGGTAAAATGACAGTAAATACCACTAACAGTAGTGCCTGTCTGTGCTTTGGTTTCCATTGATTTTGAACTCTGGCCAGGAAACCTGTCCATTGACGGGACCGTGGCAGGAGTTTCCCAGACCAAATCAACCACTAGGCTCCCGAAACTCCGGAAGCTCGCAACTCATTTCTCAGGGCCTGCTTTACAGTTCCAAACTAGATGGAACATGATCCTTGGGCTCCCTCATATCCTGTATGTACTGTGTGTATAGGTCTTCAGAACTCAGAAAATAGCACACATACACCCCCCCCCCCAAAAAAAAAGACCCTAGGGGTGAAAACCTAGCAGCTTTTGTCCACCATGTCCCCAGCCTCAGCAAGGACCCCCTCCACCTCTCAACAATATCTTCTCCTACAAGAGTAAGGTTTCATCGTGCTACTCGGGTTTCCCAGCCGGCAGGAGCCCAGGCATTATAGGCCAAATTCTTTGCCTTTGCTTTCTGGTTTCGTTAGTTTGGGGATACAAGGTGGCTTTTCCCCCACCTCCTATAAGGCTTACATGTTTCTCCCCTCCCCCCTTCATGACGACCACAATAAAAGACAAGGTGAGCTGCTACTAGACAAGTCACGGCAACATGGAGGGCGCTTCAAGACAGAGATACACAGCTCTCCCTGTCAGTGATCGTGGGCACAACCACGACCCAGGGCTCCTCCCACCCAGCTCATTCCAGTTGCCTGTTCTGTGTTTGTAACAGTCCCGGCTATTGGCCAAAGGCCACCAACAACGATGCTGTGAGTCCCTTGGCTGACATTTGCTGAGATAGCACCGCCTTCAGTTGGGGGACTTTGGGTATCTTTGCCCCTCTCCTCCTCTATGCACAGGAAAGGCAGTCAGTGGAGCCACGCATTCATTCTTTCTACAAAAGGCACTCCTTCCACCATGCAACAGGAGACTGCCGCAGCGATCCCTGTGCCTACTCAGCACTTGGCAAGGGTTTGAAGGGAAGGAGGAGGAGGACAGGAAGAAAGTAGAGGGAGAGGAAAAGGTTTCATCTTTCCTGGTTCTCTAGCTTCATAGCACATTCTGGGCTTCCTCCCCCTTGTTCTTTTTATTGGGGCGTTCCTCTTTTTCTCGATTTCATCTTCCCCTGACCCCCATCATCTCTGTTGCTGGAGCCTGACTTCTCTGCCATTTTTAATTCCCTATCTATATTCTTATCTGGGTTTCTGCTTTGATACTTTTCTGACTTTTTTTTTTCTTCATTTTTTTCTGAATACAGTTTTTCTTTAAGGCAAGGATCAGACCGACTTAAGTTTTTATGTGAAAGGGAAGCAGTAGCCATGAAGGGCTTCATCTAAGCACTCAGAGAGGCAGTGTCCATTGGTCCACAAGTGACTCACTCTCTTCTGTGACATGGGCGTCACTCAGAAGCTCTTCCAGTTACCATCAACCTAGAAACTCACATCCACATTGGGCTTTCATCCCATTCTCTCTCATCACAGTCTCATCTCCAGCAGAGCTGGGTACCACTTGGAGCTCCTTCTTAGATCTCATCTGGGCTCTGAAGCTTATTGCTTTCCATTTATGGATGGGGAAGCTCAGCCAATCACATCTGGCTAAGGTGTTGCCACCTGGAGCCAGGTAGATAAGTGGGGGTAGATAGGTGCGCGCTCTCTGCTCTCTGTGTGGTGCTCGCCTGACCCGTTAGGATTTCGGACCTTTTACTCTGGTCGCGTGAGTTTCCCTGTTTTTCAATTATTAAATTATCTGTTGTTTTGAGCTGGTCTGGTTATTTTAGCGTACCGATCAAATACGCCTTCAACAACAATTTATGGTCTCAGCTAGAGAGGATTTGGCATATGACCCCAGGTTCCCACCTGTCTGTGACACTCCATCATTGAGCCCAGAGGACAGAGTTCCAGATGAGGCAGGGAACCTAGTACCCACTAACCTCAGGCATTTTTTGGTGATGTTAAAGGATACCAGAGAGAAAAGAAACAATCAAAAATGAAAGAAGGCTTTCTAATTCTGGAAGGTGGGTAATTGACGGAAATGTAGTGGCCAGACATTAGAAGACGACCTAGGGGTGTGTGGTGTGGTGCATGGAAACTGTGGACCTAACAAAGACTCGTGCATCAGCTGCGCCCCAACTCCCACAGCTTGGTGCCACATCCTGGACCACAACAGTTAGAGGGTATTCAGTTCCCGCAAGCTTAAATCCCAAATTCTTAAGAGTCCTTAGAATTATATCTAAACTGCTGTTTCATCTTCTCTGCAGTAAGTATTGTTTCCTTTTTTTTTCGGGATCACTTGGAATTGAAAACATAAATCTACAAAGAGAAGAATTTTTGTCCTCATCCCTTGAGGTCATGACACCCAACAACATACATGGTCAATCTTCTCTGATCAATACCACCACACATGTGGCTATTCATAGATAGGTCTAAGCTATTTTAAAATGAGATTTAAGAATGACCACACCAAAGGATAAAGATAGCGTTTCTTAACAGCCCTGCTGCCTTTGACTGGGAACACCATTTCATTTTTCCAGTTTGTGGCTTCAGAAAGGACACCTCCCCCTTTTCTGTTCCACAGTGCCTGTTAACTCTGGGGTTTCCGCACCCAGACTGAAGTCTAAAATCATTCCAGGATTTCAACTTAAGATTTTCATAAATGACTGTCTCCAGCTTCAGAGCTTCATGCAAGCCATACAGCCACCCTAAAGGACAAAAGGAAGTTTCCCTCCAGGGGCATAAGTTCTGGAGGATAATATTCTTTAATCCTCTCGTCCTTGTAATATTCTTGTTAAAGTGACTTCAAATGACATCAAAGTGACTTAAGAGTCACTTTTTTTTCTTCCTGTCTAGAAAGAATGCCTCTCAATTGAGGTCAGGGATTTGATATAAAAAGGAGCAAAGGAGACGTGGGTTAGCCAGAAACCCCTAGGCTCCTAGGTCTTGGCTGAGCCCTAAGAACTAGGGACAGGAGCTGAGCTGTGTAGGGTAAAACGACAGACCCTTGGAAAGTTCCTTCTGGGCTTCACTCAAGTGAAATAACTCAAAAGGCAGGAGGCATGCCAGCTCTCTTGTCAGAAAAACCTGGCTCAACATCTTCAGCCTTGTGCTTCAGAGAAGGCATCTGTGGAGCTGTCAGTGCAAGTCAGGAGCCCACAGAAGAACACCACACGTCCCAGTTTCATATCCCTTTTCTGGGACGGCTTTGAAATGTTTCCAAACATCGCTCCAAAAGGCCACCACGCAAGTCAGTAACATTATTTAACAGAATTCGCACAGTGCCTACCTAATCTTGCCCTAAGGCCACTGTCACCACAAGAATATATACCTCTGCAACCGTTCAAGGTCTTGGTAACAGTTTAGGGTTTGGGAAGATGGGCTTCCCCACCCTGCCCCCACTGCCCACCAGAGCCTTATGGAGGCTAGCGGCTGCATCCTTGGTGGGGCCAGCCTAACTGAAAGGCACTGGGCTGGAATGGCCAACGCCTTCCAACCGCCCCTGAAGGGTTTTCCCGTTCCAATTACTAGGATGCCTGGGACTGGCTGGGACTTCCGGTGCCGCCTGCCGAGGGTGGAGCCAATGGCTAGGCTTTCCAGTAGACTCCAAGCGTGCGCACGTGCATTCCTGTCTGTTTTATCAGTGCAGTTGATCAGCGGAGCTCAGGAAAAGTTGGTGGTAGTGGCCGGCACTTCATGAGGCCGTCGGGAACCTCTCACGGGCTCAGAGACCTCGAGAGGGGGGTTTTGAAATCAGGGCCTGAGCTTGAGCACACTATACCCAAGCTGTGAGACTGGCCCCACCCCTTTCTTAGAGCCTCATACTCTTTGACAGAGTTGGGCCATCTGGGACTCTTCTGGATCAAGGCGTCGGGGAAAGGGGGCTGCCCAAGTCTCAGCAGGAATCTCCTACGCCCTGTTGTCGGGAGCCTCTTGCCAGCCTGCCCTTACCTAGCTCAGAGGTCCTGCTGGGGCTTCCTTGTTCTGGCGCAGCAGGGGCAGCTTGCCACCATGTTTCAGGTCCTCTTCCATCTTTCCTAGCATGTTCTATGGTGTTCTTTACCAGACCTCTCCAAGCCACATTTACTGTATCTTTGGCGTTGACGGTTGGTCATTCTTTTAAGCCCAAATGCCTTTTGTGAACTAGATAGAGCTCTATACCTGCTGCTAGGTGCAGAGATTTGTGTAATGCTATTTCTTAAACACATACGTTTAATAAGTTTCATCTTTCTAAATGCGTTTTTACTCGCACATTTCTTGGCTGCAGTCTTAATAAACATTCTCTTTGCTATTTAGCTTACAACAGCCGCATGGTTGAGTTCTTTGAACACCAATCTCACAACACACATCCTGCAAGATTGAAGCTCCTTTTACAAACGCTGATTATTTCACACCCTCCAAGACAATTGATTTGGGTTTCTTACACTTAGTTACAATTTCTAGCCAGAGAGAGCAGTGGCCAGACAGCAAGAATTCGATTGTGATGAGGAATAGTTTTCATTTTCTTTTTTTACAATGTGTTTTCCACAGTGTAAGTACATTAAAGATATTTTCAGTTTCAAGTGAGAAACTATGGGATCAGGCAAGATTAGAGCCAACTGATGATTTAAGAGAACCCAGCCAGCCTTCCAACCTTCCTTCACTGTGGTCTCAGCAAGAATTGGAAAGGAGGCCATGGAAGCTGGCAGAGAGGCTAGGCAGTGGGCAGGCTTAGTAGTGGTTCTGATGGTGGTTTGGAAGGCAGGGAAATTTGTTTCCTTAGAGGTTCCTAACCAAGGGGCCAGCCAGTCCACCTTGCTCACTCACTCATACTCCTAAGCCAAGCAGTAGGAAGTGAATTGGGAGCAGATGGCATTGTGTCATTAAGGGTTCATCTACAGGCTGGTCAGTCCCTGGTTATGTTTGGTCTTTAGGCTACTTTCCTTAATTTTATTTGTGGGTCTAAGACCTAAACTCCAAGCTCACTAGAGCGTGTGGAATGTTTGGAAGTGTCTAGAGACTTTGAAATCAGAAAGGACTGGCTTTCCTCCAAATCACACACCTGCTAAGTGTGTGACCTGGGTAAATTCTGGAAACGCAGAGCCTCTGGGTCTGCACCCACCACATAACAAGAACGTGTGAAAATTAACATCTACCACAACAGGAAGGAGAGTCAGTAATCATTTCTACCTCCTCCACCCCTGTCTATGTAACTGTAGCCCCAAACCCAGGCTGATCTGACTGCTTCTACACCCTCCAGTCATTACAACCCTAGGACTCAGCAGCCTTCCTTAACCCCAGTCAAAATCTCACCCTTCCATGGCGAGAAGGCCCTAGTGGGAAAGCCTATTTTGGTAGGGACCTCTGCCTGAAGTCCCGCCTCCCCAACAGGGTCCCATGGCCCACCTCCAATACTACTTTTAAATACCCCATCCTCTCCTCTGTGACCCCAAGGGGTACCTTTCTTGCCGTGACATTTCCTTGATTTTCACAAACACAGAGCCACAACAAACTCTGGCACCGGTCCCCTTCCCAGCAAGGCTGCTCACAGTCAAGTGCCACTCTACAACATCTTGGGGGCCTGTTTCTCCACTTGTTATATCTCTCCATCTCTGGTGCCAGCAGGGACAGCTTCTTTAACCTCTCAAGTCTGATCTGGCCCCTCGTGTCCTCTAAGGGGTCTGATGACAGGTGTTTAACAGTCTGAGAGAGGCACCTCCAGCTTAGCTTGCCAAATGAAGTTTCAGGGGTCAGGACCTGGGACTCCTCAGATACAAACAGTCCATGGGAAACAGTCTTTGGTGGGGCCTTGGAGGCCCACTGTCTTGGAGGATCAATCTGTTTGCCCCAGCCGGGTGTGCTGAGTAGCTGGATAACTATGTGAACACATGGCCATTGGTGGGGAAAGAAGGGACAACCCATGGGTTGGAGGATCTTTCAGCCTTTTGGTTACTAGTAAAACACAGATTCAGCCTCGAGTATCAGGAACTTGGAGAGCATTATGAATGAGAATGAAAAAATATGACTTGGAAAGGAGAGGGAACACACAGAGGAGAAAGACAAACTTTCAAAGGGTATCTGTCAAATGGTAAACATAAGGCAGGCCGAATGGCACTGACAGCCATGCATTAATTTCCCCACATTGTAAGTGGCTGGATTCTCCTTTCAAAAGATACTGGGAATAGGTAACTTTTTTCTTTATACATTTGATATGTTGCTTACGAAGAGCTACACTTCAAATAAGATGTTCCTGAAACATATGAACAAGAGCAAATACCTACATGTGCACATACATACACAAGAAGATGGAATAATCTTAGCCCAGGATGTAGAAACTATGCCCCAAATGGAAACACACAACATAGCAGCTGTCTTTATTACACAAAAACTCTGTTCGAAATTCAAAGAGAACTTGACTTTTAAAATAGAATGTAATGAGTTATTCAAAAATACCACCTCATAAATCTTTGCTGGGGTCTCAAAAACAGACAAAATCTTCACATTCACATATGAAAGCCAGCATCTCACGCAGCTAAGAATATCACTCTGCCCTCACAGATAATGTCTAACTTCCCCCACCGGGAAGCAACATATGACGGGGCTGAGAGCTCAGGACCATTCTGGGACCAAGGACCAGGGTCCTGTAGTAGGCACACAAAGATGGGATTCTGGGAATTCAGTCCTCAGACTATACAAGAGCTCGTATGTCAGATGGGCTTCAGGGAAGCTGCCTCTGCCAGGAAAGAGAGCAGGATGAGAGGCACGGCTGGAAGCTCTGGTTAGCATCCAGCAACAGAAGAAGCAAGGAAATATGGAGGGTTCCTTTGCTCTCCTAAGGAGGGGAAACATGCACAGAGACACGGTGAAAGGAACGGGCTGAGTGATGTTCAATATTTGATAAGCAGGTTCAACTATTGAAGGTACCACTTCTGCTGAAAGATGTTATTTTTGCCAGCAACAGTTATTAGATGAGCCTTTTAATGAAGTCCTCGAATTTTAGGGCACTTGGAACTGATTAGTCCCCAACTCCTCTCAAACAGTGTTTCTGGCTCAAGCTCAAAAATCCTTGGAGAGTTAGAGTGGGGGCATTGCCCATCACCCAGGCCCCATTTCCCATCCCTCATCTTTCTGGTGTATACTAGTTAGATAAACCTGTATTGCACCTGTGTCTATTCCTTGATAACATGTCCATGTGCATGCACCCCCATATGCCCACACACAGATACATGTATACACTAAGACAGCTCAGCAGAAATTATACAGACTTGGAAAGAGTAAGTTAAATAATGGAAGATAGTTGCTTTCCTTTGAAGAGCGCATATGTTACTATGAAACAGCGAGAACTTAGTGATATAAGACTTGCTTTATTGAAGTTTCTCACCTGTAATTGGAGCCACCACAATGATTCCTAGAAAGATGCCCTACCCAACTTCATGACCCTGGAAGTCCCAGAATAAACACTGCCAAGGGCTTGAGGCCTTTGAAGTCCACAGAACTTGCTAGTTAGGTAGGAAGGATCCATATCTCAGAGATGATGGTGAAGGATGGAAGCCGTTAGTCAGGAACCAAGTCTTGGGCTATATTCCCTGGAAAGGCGGGATGTGTGAAGAAGATATTGGGGCAACACAATACACAAGATTGTGGTTCCAACTGCAGAACTATGGGGTGGAATCAAGTGAGAGAAAGTTTAGAGTGTCTTCCATAAGGAGTCTGTGCAAGGCTTAATGAGCAGAGGTCAAAGTGGCTTTGGGGTGATCCCATCTTCCTGTCCCTGGGAATGGTACCTAGGGAGGACAAGGAACAGCACTTTCAGTGAAATGCAGATTTCTTATGGAGGTGGCATTGAGTTTGTTGACTTACGTTGGAGGCAGATGTAAAAGCTTTTAGCTCATTCTTTTTAAAAAAAAAATAGAAAAGGGGGAAAATAGGGAGCTAGAGAAATGACTAAGCAGTTAGGAGCACTGGCTGCTCTCCCAGAGGTCCTGAGTTCAATTCCCAGGAACCATGTGGTAGCTCAACTCACAACCATCTGTAATAGGATCTGATTACCTTTCCTGGTATGGAGAAAAACAAAGCACTCATATACATAAAATAAATGTAAAAAATAATAACCTTATCATTTGAATAACCTTATCTCTTGAACCCTAGAAAGGAAGAGAGAAAATAAAGACTGTAGCTTAATGGCACCATAAGCAAAGACATTGAGTTTGCTATCCAACATTTGAAGGGCAGAGGAGGGGCAAAACACATATATTCAGCAAGATACACAGAAAAGCTCATAAGCTGAGAGAATACATATCCCAAAGGTTACCATATAGTCAAAACAGAGGAAGTTGGGGAAAACAAGCACAGCAGCATGGAGGTATGGAAATGAGATTGCCCAAAAGACAGGTGGGGAGTTGGTGCAGGAAAAGCAGGTGGGAGGCCGAAAACAGAATCTCAAAGCAATAAAATGGGACAGGGCTTCTGGAGATGTGTGCCTACCATGCAGGAAGAATAAAGAAGGCACACTACAGAGTGTGGGAAGGGAAAGAAAAAGAAGGCAGACGTAATGTTCTAGCAGGCTGCCAGCATGCCGGATCTGGGCAGGCTCAGACTTCACTGACCCTGGAGCTTCTCTAATCAAGACAAGCCTGGGAAGTGGAAGCAGGGTTAAGGCCATGTTCCAAGGGTCTGACTAAAGAGCCAGGGGTGGAAAAGTGACAGAGGACATTTTGCTTCCAGAGCAGCTAGGTGACATTGGGTGAAATACTTAAAAAAACCTGTGTCCCATTTTCCTCAACTGTAAAATGAAGATGAAGTAGCAATGCCAAGTCCCTAGGGATGCTGGACAGGTAAAATAAGATCCTTAGATGAAGACTGCAAGAGTTAACTGATCCCTGGTTCTCAATGTTCATAACGTCACTGTTCCTTCCTCAGATCAGGCACTGCCTCTCCCAGCCACAATCCTGGTACCCATTGTGATGTCATATACTTTCAAAGACCCCACTGTAGCTTTTCTTACTTCCTGGAGGGAAGGTGGCTGTGAAGAAAGGGCCTAAGGACAAGTGTCAGTGGGGCTTGAAGGTGTTTGTGGTCAGTACTCAGATGGAGAAGCCCCCTGCTGCTGTGGAAGCCCACCTTGCCAGCTCTACCCTACACTTGCTTCTCCGAGTTATAGTGTACCAGAGTGGTTGGTGCCACCTCTAGGACTAACTTGGACCTCCTTTAAAAGGCTGTCCTAAAGGCCAGCTATGCAATAGGGAAGTCTATTTGGGGTCTTTCATGGCCAATTAGCCAGCTCCCTCCACGACCCGGGGCCCCTTCCTAGCTTACGGGTGATGACCAAAGCTTGGGCCCTCCTCTGCCTTCCAAATGCAAAAATCATGCTCTCCTGCTTTCTCTGCAGGGCTCAAATGGCTTGTGTGAAGGATAGGAAATTTTCTGAGCTTGAAGGTGTCCTGGCATTTTCACTAGTAGGGATCCTTTTGCCTTCTCCTTAAAGAGGGCCCTGAATGACAAGTTTCACTTGTGTGACAGAGGGTCCCTGCTTGCTGGGGAAGGCTTTTGAAGATGAAAAGGACTGGTCACAAGATCACTTCAGGTACATGCAATGAGACACATTATAGCTTGTCAGTTGCTCGTGCTGTCTTTTCCAAGGAAGAAACTAGAGAGTCTGGCTACTGGGCCAAAGAGAAGGGCCTGGGTAGACTGTACTTGAGCTCACAGGCTTCTGTCCGCTCTTGTTCTTGAGAAAAGCTCTATGTAGCCCTCAAGAGTGTGTGTGAAGAACCGGGAGAGGGCGTGGGATGTGTCCTTGGTGGGGGACACAGATTGGATCCAATACAGGCATTTCAGAGGAGATGTAAGTGTCTACATGAGAAACTGTTCCACATAAGGAATGAGAGATAAATCCCTAAAGCTGTGTCATGCAAGAGGTCTAGTGAGGGGCACGTAGGCTGGGCATTGGTAATTACAAAAATGGAGACCTAGGAGTGCTTCAAGATTGGTGCCAAGAGTCCTGAGTCTCATGTAGCTCAATGCCTGGACAACATATTCTTTTAAGTGTTGAATGAATGAATGAATGGGTGGATGGGTGGATGAAAGAGGGTGGGCTAATGAAGTTTCTCAAAACCTGTCCAAAGCAATGTCTCTCATTTAATAATAAAGGGCTCCTCTATGGAGCCCTAAAAGGGCAATGGAATGAACTCTCCACAGACACCCAGCTGCTACCCCCAAAAGGAAACTTCTAAAGCCCCCAGAGTAAGCCAGCATTCAGCCTTCTCAACTTGGCAGCTTCGGGAACCTTGAGAAGGTTTGGAGATCCACAGAACTACCAGGGCTATCTTATCACTTTCAACCCCTAGTGTCTCCTCCTCTGTGTTGAGCATACAGTCATCAATTTTACTCGTGATACTATGGAGAAAGCTACCCGTGTTTACACAGGACTCTCGTTGTAAGCTGGATGCCTCGGCTCTTTGGATGCTTCTGCTGTGCAGGAGGCAGGAGGTTTGAGGCAGCCAATCTGTTGACAGCCCTGCTCTGCCTGGATCACAGGGACTATTGCTACCAAAGAGCAGGGGATCGTGCCGATTCCTGCACCGTCTCCTCACTCCATATGCCTGCACTATCCGTTTCTCTCACAGTTCATGTTCACACCCATTGCTTTCTGGCAATGCCCTCTTGTTCTCACCACTTCTGCTTGAAATGCTGGAGGGGAAATTTTAACCTCCCCTGGAAGCATCAATGGACTAGCCTCTTGGGATAATTACTACCAAAATTACTAGCCAAGAAGTAGGTGAAGCCTTCCTAAGCGGAAGAGCTGCACATTTAATGACCATAAACTTACCTGTAAATACACGCCAGCTATTATCAAACCTGAGAAGGGGAGACTGACAGAAAAACAGGCTGCAATCCGTGTCAGGTTTTCAAGCCTGATAGCGCCGTGCTTTAATAAAACTGAAAATAAAACAGAAAATAATTACCAAGTTTTGTTGCAAATTTATTGGCTAATTCATGTTTTATGTTTTAAAATTAGATTAAATATTTTTTATTTATAATTAGAAAAAAAGATGAAGAAACTTTTTTGAAAAATATTATGCAAACTCTGAAAAGGTATTTCAAGGAACCCAAGGAAACCACAGATAACCATGCCAGAAAGATGATGGGAGGAAAATCTGGAAGCTACACTCTGACTACTGGGAGCATGAGAAGTGGCAATGGTGATTCAAGGAGGACAGAAGGGGAGGGGAGGGAAGCAGTTATGAGTTTGGGTTACTACCTCTACCTCTACCTCTACCTCTACCTCTACCTCTACCTCTACGTCTGGCTGGATGTTGGTCAGCAAGACCCAGCGATACCAGGCAAACATGATGCTCCTTTGAGTTTTTCAGTCTGTGATCACATTGCCAGCTCTGTGAAGATGCCCTGCATCTGGGGTCACACGTGGGGCTGACTGTACCTCTGTGTGTGATAGCTGAAAGACACAGCTCTGAGCCTGATGTCATGTCAATAACGACAGAGTCTTAAGAAGATTCGGGGAACAGGCTGGGACATGGATTCTGACAGGCATGAGGACAGGCTAGAAGCTGGCCAACAGGGCAAAGAAGGAAGCTGTAGTCCTACCCCTGTCGTCAAATCGATCCTTTCTCTAGACTGGCCTGGTACAAAATTCTTGGAGAGAATTTGGTTGAGAGAGGAAGCAGACAATACTGATGTATGCCAAGGGTAGATGCAGAAACATGTTCAGCACCAACCTCAAAGCAAACAGTAGACTGTGTTCACCCAGCAGACCGGGAGGAAAGAAAGAAACACACTTGCAGAAGGGATGGTGAAGAGACTGAACCCAGCAAGGCCAGGGAAAGCCAAGACTGACACTGTCCACATAGCAAACAGCACGCGAGGTGTTGGCCACTATATCATGGTCCTCAGAACAAACCACACACCCAGACAGCACAGGCAGGATTGGCAAGAGTCTTGGCAAAGACCCTGTGAGAGAAGAAGAGGGAGGAACGAGGCACAAGAGAGAGTAGTTTACTGTGTGAATGATGTGGAAATGGGAATGAACAGAGGAATCAGATCCAAAGATTGGAAATTGGTATTCCTCTCCCTTTGCCAGAACAATTCCCCAATGGTTCTTTTAGATATGCTAAGAGAGGGAGGGGAAGAAAGACCTGGATGAGGAGTCGGGGGCTTGCAGAAGGCCACCATACCTTCAAGAGTGTCTAGCAGGACTCTCAGGACTCAACATGGGGTTGCAGTCACAACTGTGGGTTCTCTCCAGAATTCAGAGCTAAATCAAAGGTCAGGGCTCAGGCACAATGGCCAGTCTCCTTCCCAAGGGAGTCTCTAGGGTGCACAGTCTTCTGGCATCCAGGAACAGTAATATCTGTGAGAGGATTCTCAACAGAGGGAGTTCACTGCAGATCCTGGGCCCAGAGATTCCATTGGATGCTGGTCCCCAGATGACCCTGTATCTCCTTGGCGATAAGGTCTCAGACACAGGGGGAAAGCAGCTGACAGCAATCCCACTGTGGGCACACACATAGGTGTGAACCTCGGTGATCTGAGTTGGCCTCCCACTGTCCTAGAAGGGCCAACCTCAGCCAGGCTGAGTTTTGAAACTGAACACTCTAGGGCTTGTGGATGAACTCTTTTCTGAACCAGATGCTCTGGAGAGTGCTGCCTGCTGTGGTCCCCACAAGCCTTCCTCCAGTCCAGCTAAAGAGCTGCCCTGGCACCCTAGCCCTCAGCCCATTCCCAGGACTGGAAATGCTGATAAGTTGTTCTGCCTTAGGAAAGGTTCTGAAGTCTTCCCACTGAGGCCTCACATGGAGAAAAATCCTGGTGTCTGTTTGGAAACTGACACCCCCCACCCCATTGTTCTACCCCTGCCTAACCATGACCTTGGAAACTTGGCTGCCTCTGGGATCACCTCTCCCTTCGAAGCAGCTCAAGACATTCCTGCCAAGGTTATCTCAGGCCTTCCTGCCAGGCTGAAAGGAGGCCAGTCTGAAAGGGGACATCCAAGTGCCCTACTCTTCCTAAGCTTGTTGAGTTTTCAGAGCCATTGCTCCTTCCACATCTTCTCTGTCAATCTTCTGAAAGGATCTAGGCCCACGCTGTAATGAAACCAGCTGTGTGGCTTCTGTTTCAGAGGCTCTTTTCCCAAGACTGATTCCCTCATGGTAAGGTCTGGAGAAGCCAGAATTAACCCCTCCACTTTGATTCCTCTCACACCATGTTAGGTAGACCTCGACTTCCTTCATTTCCCTCCCTTCCTCCCTCGCTCTGTCTGTATCTCTCTCTCTCTCTGGAGGTGGAGGCCCAAGCCTTCATTCATCTGTTGGCAATGGGGTTGGGCAGAGTCAAGTCTTCATGGTATTTCTGACTGAAGTCTCCCCTAGGACAGGCTGTCATTAGCCCAGTTTTCTAGAATCAGCAAGGGGCTCCTGTGATTCACATGCTGATGCCAAGTGAAAGCAGGAAAATGGCATCCTGAGGTGATGATGCTCAGGATCCCCTCACAGTTACTGTGTTTCAGGACAGAATTAGGATTTCTTCCGGCAAGGGCCTCTCAGGAAGGGGCAAGAGTTTATGGGTCCAGAGTCATGTTTTAGTGAAAGGAAACAAAGAAAAAATGAAGTGCGGGTGGGGGGACGGTGGGGGCAACCGTGTCTGCCCAAAGAAGTGTAGCCTTAGGCCCAGGCCTCTGTGGCTCACGGAGGCTTCTGTATGAGTCCTGTTGCTAGGTGTAGAGATGGGGATATCCCATGCAGACCACCACATACCTAACGACTTCATTGTCCTTTCCCACCATGATGATAAAAACAAGGAAGGGTTTAGAATAGCCATTTCCACAAACTGAGAATGCCACCATTCTGATGAGAGTCTCTTTTCCCTGTTGTCTCTGCTCTGATAAAACATCATTGGATGAGTTCTCTGAGGTGGATTTCAAGGCTCAGCTTCTCCCTGGGGTTCGGGGGAAACCCCAGTCTTCTCCCAGAGGCTACCCCAGTGCTTTACTTCTTGTCTCGCAATTGACTTTGGCCATCAGTACGATGGGGGAGCTTGCCTTGCTCATGGTGTCTTGCAAGTTCCTGGTTTGTAAACATTGCCTCTGTCCCCTATGAACTCCTCCTCCCATCTGATCATCCTGTTTTCTCTGCCCTTCTCAGTACTCACTTGGGTATGTTTACAAAAGAATTGGTGTCTTGCCCGAGTAGCTGGCTGTTTCTTAGGTCCAAGGCTTGAGCCTCAGAAGTGGAGCTCCGATGGCATGTTCAGATGCTCCCATAGGAAGGGCTGGTTTAGCTCTCCAACAGAGTGACCTTGGCTTCATTCTTCAAAGTCCTGCAGTGCTGTCACATAGACCATGTTTCCATTGGTCGAGGAACCACTCAGTTCATGAGTCTCGATGAAGACTCCAGATGGGTTTACTCTGTTCTTCTAGGCCACAGTCTTGGAAGATTTCTAGGGCACTGGCAGTGCATGAGCAGTGAGAATGAGAACATAGTGTCCTCATATTGGCCTTGGGTTGCCAGCTCTGCTTGTGTAGCTGGCTAACAGGTACCGGCCTCCTCAGGCCTAGCTGCCTTTCATTGCTAATGTTCTGTTGTTTCCTGAGCCAAAATGTGAGGCACTTATTGGTGTCACTAGCAGAAATGAGAAAACACTCCATGAGAGTCAGAAAATCACAGAGAGGACCAAATGCAGGAAAGACCCACGAAGGGGTTCTCTACATGGGTTAAGTAAATATTTTGGGAGTAAAATACACATAAAAGATGGAACCATAAAGGAAAATAAAAGGCACTGATATGGATTCCAGGAGTATAACAGTGGCCCAGAGCCTGCCACCAAAAAAAAAAAAAAAAAAAATCAGTGTATTACACGCTGTATAGAGAATGAAGAAGGCAAAAACATTGTTATCTAACCTGACTTCTGCAAGTGAACACACGATGTCTTTCAACAATGGAAACTCTGAAAAATGCAAAACTTTAATAAGAATTTGTCCCTAGCTTGATAAAGGCATTTGTGAAGGAACTCAAGGACAACATGACACTCATTGGTGAAATCTTTCTCCTAAGGTGGAAACACAAGGTTTCTCACTTTCATCAATGCTATTGAACATTGTAATGGAAGTTCTAGCCAGACATATCATAAGGGTGTAAGCACAGACTCATGCGCGCGCGCACACACACACACAGTGCATGTAAAGTTGAAAGTCAGGTAACTTTCCATTCCTGGAAGAGGTGATTTCTTCTTGATATCACAGAAATCTGAAAAGTCCTCAGAGTTTCTGCGTATAAAATAGAAATCAGTGGTATTCTGTCTTCTAGCAATAAGCAACCCCAAAAGGACATTTAGCCAGGTGTGGGGAGTACTTAGATACAGAAAGCTACAAAGTGCTGCCAGAAGAAATAAGAAAGGCATCTAGAAATGGAGCAATATTCCAGGTTCCTACAAGACCACCAAAGTTTGCAATAATCACAATTATACCCAGAGAGAGGTACAAATTGAGCAGATCCCTAATCAAATTCCCCCATGACCTTTTTGCACAAATGTCGGGCTTCATGGGGATCTGTAGCCAACCCCAAATAAAAAACTATTGGAAAGGAATCATAAAGACGGAATCACGCTTCCTGATTTCAAAACCGCTTAAAACCAAAGAATCCAAACCTGGAGATGAGGCAAGATAAGACACAGACATCAGGAGACTCGTTGACCAAGAACTTGCTTCAATGAGCCAACTTCCACAGGCAAAGCAGTCTCAACCCTCACTTTTTAAACTGGCCAGGCACAATGGATAGGCATCCCATGTGTGCCTCTGAAAGCCTGTATCAACAGCAGGTTTAGAGATTATCACACTGAGCCTCTGGGGGCACTCGGAACCACAAAACCTCTATGACTCCCAGTGTTCTTGTCCAATAGCCATGGACTGTCCTGCTCAGAGAGACAGACCTGCTCAGTATGGCTGGACAGGCCTCCATTACAGTAGTGAACAAGAAACTCAACGTTTTTGTTTTTTGGGGGAGGGATGCTTGTTTTCCTATGCTATTTCAGCTATATGTAGAAAGAAATTCTCATTACCAATTACTATTTCTAGGTCTCCACTAAGGTTGTTGTATAAGATTGGGTTGGCACCCTCACATGCCAGGGCACTGTCAGACCAACACATAAGTCACTGAGCTCTCTCAACCCAAACCACATTTGTCCTGCTGATCTTTGCTAGGTAAGCCCATCTCAGCAATCCTTGTCGGTTGCCTCTCAAGTCTGTCATCACTGATTGTAAACAACCGAGTCTCTGTAGAGCCTGTCTAAGTCCAATGCTTTAGTCCTCTAGCTTTGGATGGGCTTTACTTGGTGATTTTCGAGGCCCATATCTTCTGCAGACCCCTTGGATATGGTGATTTGAAGGAACATTGCTTCTGGTTACTGATCCTAGGAACCCTCCCACTCTGCAGATTGCATTGTTTTACTCTTTTTTGCTCTTATTTCAACTGCTGGTTTCCTCTATATGGTTAATGGCTGTATAAATCTATGAGGACATGATTCATGAAGAACAGACTTAGCAAAGGCCTAATAAGTGACCAGCAAAACAAGCTTGAGGACTGAGCACTGGAAATTGTTTAGATAGTGACCAATTTTTGATATAGATGCTCCAAGGAGCCCTGGCCTCTGTGTGCTCTGGACTCTGAGGTAGGACCCAAGGGCGGAATGGCCCACTCTGCTTGATGGCCACAGCACAACAGATATTTTGTTGTCTGAACACATGAATGAATGAATGAATGAATGAATGAATGAATGAATGAAAATAAGAAGAGGATAAAAGCATTTAGAGAATTGCATATCTAATGTACTAAACTTAGTGATAGTGATTCTTGCTCAAGTCCCTCAGAAGTCACTAGGAACAAACTACCACCACACCTTTAAGGTTGCAGAGGGAGGAGGAGTGCCTTCTGAGTGGCAGCTTTGGAAATGTTGATGACGCACACAGGTCCATGGAGAAAACCTGGAAACATTGGAGTTAAATCCTCCAACACCTGGAAAGAAATTTCAAAGAACCAAAGTGAAATCCCTGATAACCACCCCAGAAGGATGATGGGAGGCCTATCAGAGAATGTACTGGACAACAAACAGAGGCTACACACTGACTGCTGGTACCATGGGGGCTGGCAATAGTCACTCAAGGAGGACAGAAGGGGAGGGAGGTAGCTATGAGTTTGGGTTACTACCTCTACCTCTGGCTGTGTGTCAGTCACCAAGACCCAGCGATACCAGGCAAACATGATGCTCCTTTGAGTTTTTCAGTCTGTGATCACATTGCCAGCTCTGTGAAGATGCCCTGCATCTGGGGTCACACGTGGGGCTGACTGCACCTCTGTGTGTGATAGCTGAAAGACACAGCTCTGAGCCTGATGTCATGTCAATAACGACAGAGTCTTAAGAAGATTCGGGGAACAGGCTGGGACATGGATTCTGACAGGCATGAGGACAGGCTAGAAGCTGGCCAACAGGGCAAAGAAGGAAGCTGTAGTCCTACCCCTGTCGTCAAATCGATCCTTTCTCTAGACTGGCCTGGTACAAAATTCTTGGAGAGAATTTGGTTGAGAGAGGAAGCAGACAATACTGATGTATGCCAAGGGTAGATGCAGAAACACGTTCAGCACCAACCTCAAAGCAAACAGTAGACTGTGTTCACCCAGCAGACCGGGAGGAAAGAAAGAAACACACTTGCAGAAGGGATGGTGAAGAGACTGAACCCAGCAAGGCCAGGGAAAGCCAAGACTGACACTGTCCACATAGCAAACAGCACGCGAGGTGTTGGCCACTATATCATGGTCCTCAGAACAAACCACACACCCAGACAGCACAGGCAGGATTGGCAAGAGTCTTGGCAAAGACCCTGTGAGAGAAGAAGAGGGAGGAACGAGGCACAAGAGAGAGTAGTTTACTGTGTGAATGATGTGGAAATGGGAATGAACAGAGGAATCAGATCCAAAGATTGGAAATTGGTATTCCTCTCCCTTTGCCAGAACAATTCCCCAATGGTTCTTTTAGATATGCTAAGAGAGGGAGGGGAAGAAAGACCTGGATGAGGAGTCGGGGGCTTGCAGAAGGCCACCATACCTTCAAGAGTGTCTAGCAGGACTCTCAGGACTCAACATGGGGTTGCAGTCACAACTGTGGGTTCTCTCCAGAATTCAGAGCTAAATCAAAGGTCAGGGCTCAGGCACAATGGCCAGTCTCCTTCCCAAGGGAGTCTCTAGGGTGCACAGTCTTCTGGCATCCAGGAACAGTAATATCTGTGAGAGGATTCTCAACAGAGGGAGTTCACTGCAGATCCTGGGCCCAGAGATTCCATTGGATGCTGGTCCCCAGATGACCCTGTATCTCCTTGGCGATAAGGTCTCAGACACAGGGGGAAAGCAGCTGACAGCAATCCCACTGTGGGCACACACATAGGTGTGAACCTCGGTGATCTGAGTTGGCCTCCCACTGTCCTAGAAGGGCCAACCTCAGCCAGGCTGAGTTTTGAAACTGAACACTCTAGGGCTTGTGGATGAACTCTTTTCTGAACCAGATGCTCTGGAGAGTGCTGCCTGCTGTGGTCCCCACAAGCCTTCCTCCAGTCCAGCTAAAGAGCTGCCCTGGCACCCTAGCCCTCAGCCCATTCCCAGGACTGGAAATGCTGATAAGTTGTTCTGCCTTAGGAAAGGTTCTGAAGTCTTCCCACTGAGGCCTCACATGGAGAAAAATCCTGGTGTCTGTTTGGAAACTGACACCCCCCACCCCATTGTTCTACCCCTGCCTAACCATGACCTTGGAAACTTGGCTGCCTCTGGGATCACCTCTCCCTTCGAAGCAGCTCAAGACATTCCTGCCAAGGTTATCTCAGGCCTTCCTGCCAGGCTGAAAGGAGGCCAGTCTGAAAGGGGACATCCAAGTGCCCTACTCTTCCTAAGCTTGTTGAGTTTTCAGAGCCATTGCTCTCTTCACATCTCCACTGTTAATCGTTTGAAAGGATCTAGGGCCACGCTGAGTTGGAACCCGCTGTGTGGATTCTGTTTCAGAAGCTCCTCTCTCAAGACTGACTCCCTCATAGTGTGGTCTGGAGAAGCCAATTGCCCCCCTACTTCTTCCATGCCTCTCGGACCATCTTAGATAGTCCTCGTCTCCCTGCATTTCCCTCTCTCTCTTTTTTCTCTGTCTCTCTCTGTCTCTCTCTGTCTCTGTCCCTCTCTCTCTTTCTTTCTCTTTCCCTGGAGGTGGAGGCTCAAGACTTCATTCATCTGTTGGAAATGGGGTTGGGCAGAGTCAAGTCTTCATGGTATTTCTGACTAAAGTCTCCCCTAGGACAGGCTGTCATTAGCCCAGTTTTCTAAAATCAGCAAAGGGCTCCTGATTCAGATGCTGATGCCAAGTGAAAGCAGGAAAATGGCATCCTGAGGTGATGATGCTCAGGATCCTCTCACAGTTACTGTGTTTCAGGACAGAATTGGGATTTTCTTTGGCGAGGGCCTCTCAGTAGGCAATTTCATCACAGCCACTTTGTTGATCTAGTAGCTATAGATTTGCATTTCTGTTGCTGCTCATACCTTATTCCTAGTACTTGCTCTCTCTCCCAGGGCTTCTTTGAATTCCATGGTTGCTGGTATGATTATCACTGAGCAGCAACATGGAGTTACTTCTCCAAACTGCTGTCAAATCATGAAAAATCAAGAATTTTGAGAAATGACCTTAAAAGACTAGCTCTTACTATTTCTAAAATGCCCTTTGAAACTCATGTGATAGCGTGTTTCTCTCACCAGATGAACATGTAGATCAACGTAGAGAAATCTAGAAAGAATATTCACATAAAGACAGTTGATGTCCAATACAGCTGACAGGACCTCTTAATGAAAAACGAATTGTTGTTTTCACAGTGGTGTTGGAACAGCTCAGCTGGGCAGTCATATGGACCAGGGTGAACTGGAGCATTAGCAGACATCAATGCTGTGGATACGAGAATTCAAACCGGAAGTTTCCAGGAAATCTTTATAAGCTTGGATTTAGCAGTGGTTTCTTAGACATGACACCAAATAATGAAAAACATAGAGTAGCATTGAAGTTTAAACTTTCTATGTCTCCCGGCACCCTGAGAAGACAATGCCTTCACCTGAAATCTGCCTTCTCATCATAGGGAGGAGAAGTCTGGTTCCTCAAGGCCTAAAGAACTATAACTCAAGAGAAGAAACGTCAAGCACTTCTCAAAAGATGACTCACAAGGGGCTAAAACCGTATGGAAATGTGTTCCCAGCCTTTAGTCTTTGTGGAAATTCAAAGGAAGACCATGGGTACTGCCACTTCACACCTGCTAAGACAGCCATAGCCAAAACAGAAAATGACTGCTGCTGGCAAGGATGTGGAAAAACCTGGGTTCTTGCCCAGGACAGGATAAAGGCAAAAGTCTAGGAACTGTAACCAAAGGCTGGGAGGTGTGTCGATACTCTGAGCATAGCGTGACACCTATGTGATGATGTCTGGACTCCAAAGCTGAAGCAGGCGGGCATTCAAAGAGAAATGCAAGTGCAAATGTTTAGCGCTGTGGCAGTATCTGCTCTAGTCAACCAGCATAAGCAGCCTTGCTGTTCATTAGTGAATCAACAGGTAAACAAAACCCAAGCTCTCTGTTCCCTCGCCAAACAGAATGGTATTTGCATGTTGACACACAGTGATAATATGGGTGGAACTCGCAAGCATTACAGAAGACGGACACAAAAGGCCATAGTTCACGGCACAATTTTGTGGAGGGCAGCACCTAAGGGAACCCGTGGGCACCAGCAGTGGACCAACAGGAAGAGAAGGGCGCTGATTGGGGACGGTCATGAAGGACTATTCAAGGGCTGTTGGCTTCCTCTTTGTAATGGTGGAAAAGGCCTGGAACGTGATGGAGACTCTCAAATTGTAGATATCCTAACTGTCACGATGGCCTCTTTTATAGTTTGTATGTTTTTCCTCTTTTTTTTTTTAAATAATTACTCAGAGTAAGAAGAGACAAGATAGAGACCTGAGTTTGTTGGGAAAACATTGCAGATACTACAAACTGTGGAAGGAACGGTTTCTGGAAATTTCCTGGATAGCTGGAATGCCCGGACTGCTGCTGTCCACAGTTGCACGCTACTTCTGCAACTGGTTCAAAACCCTTGAGGCTCTTCAGTCTCCTCCCGTCCGTGAGGGTTGGGCTCGGGTTGGGCTCCATGAGAAAGAGAAGCATGCTGGGGGTACTTTGATAGCAACCAGTTTCAAAAGGAAAGAATGAGCTGTCAGTAGCCTGTCCTTGGTGCATGGGTGTCTGAACCCAGCACCACTGTCCTGAGACCCCTAGGGAATTTTATGGCTTTCATCAGCGGTGTCTGAAAGCATGTTAAGTAGGTTATAGGTCCTTACCTCTGACAATCTCTCAGAGCCAAACTCAAAAATAGTGTCTTCTAGAAGTATCTATTACATTAATTACAGTTGGTTCAAAGGGGCCAGCTCAGAAAATTAATTTCTTAAGGAGCCTCCTACCTGAAAGGGGACCCTCTAGAAAATAGTGGCAAAAAGATTGGCAGCTCAGGAACCTCGGTAGCTGAGAATTTGAAATGGGCCCACGCTGTCCTGTAGGTGATGTGGCTGAAAAGGCTTGGGGACTGTGGAGTGAGTAGGCCATGTGAGGGAATCAGAATTCTGAGAGGCAAAGACCACAGGAAGTGGATGAGACTTCTAGTTTATTTCACGCTGAGTAATGCTTCCCAGGGAGATATGGCTTAGGCAAAGACTACTTCTTGTGTCTTTGGGGAGCTCCCAGTCTTCAGGAGACAGATTTACTGTTTCCCAATGCAGGCAGGGGCTATCAGAAGACAGCCTTGGTTTCCCAGCTGCCTAGGAAATCCAGTCTGGGAGGTCTTCTGCTCCCTTGCTCCGGTCCTCCTCTCACTGCCCAAACAAGCGCCATGCGTGTCTTCTGTCTCATTTCCTTTCTGTCCTCCCGCAGTCCAGCTGAAGCATTCTGTGCTTTAGAGAAAACAATGCCACTACCACAGGCCTTTCCGTGTGGCTCAGTCAGGGCTAGGATGGCTGAGGATGGGCTTCTTACATCAGTTTCTTGCCCAATGGTACAAATGATTTTGCTTTCAAATAAGATAAGGGATTTTGACTTTAGATTTCAATGGTTTTAAGATCTACATGAATCTCTGAGGATTATCTCATGTCTGATGAGCCCTTCATGTTGGCTCTTGGAATTATTTTGCTATAGATCTGGTGTGAGCAGAGATGCCAACCTGTTGACGGGAGGGGTGTGTGTGTGTGTGTGTGTGTGTGTGTGTGGCAGGAGAGAGGTCCTAAAACCAGAACTAAAGAAAGTCATGTTGGATCTGAGAGGAAGAAGAATTACTGTATGTGGGAGAAGCCAGCCTTTCAGAAGTCTTGTGGGAATTCAAGGTCCTTCTTGACTCTGATCATATGTGGTGAGATTTGGATTAGGCATAAAACAATGGGTCTTGAGGCCAGTTTGAAAGGACAGAGTGTCTGCTAGTATCTTGCCCAGCTCAAAAGGGAAATTTCCAACGACATTTGTTTTTCTCCCCGCTTTGGTTCTTAGATCATCTCTGAGTTCATCACAATTTCAGAGACCAAGAGAAAGACTAAGCAAGAGAAGCAGAGAAGGGAGTGTCAGGGAAGAAAGAGGGGGGAGGAGAAGACACCCTGGGCAAAAGTTTCAGACGGAAGGCTAAGACTGAAGAACATAAGGGCAGGACTGGCTGAGCCTTCTGCCCTTGTTAGCACAGCAAGGAAAATGAAATGTCTCTTGCTCTTTGTTTTGTTTTCTTTTCCCTACCCCAACTTCAAACCCACTCTCCCCTGCCATTAGATTCTTTTGTTTGTTTTCAACTCAAGGCTAAATACTTACTCCCGGGAGAGTAGATTCATGAGAGTAAAATGTCAGGTGCAATGCCATAATTGCCCTGAAGAAAGCTCCGCGTCATTTGGTTGATCCTCCTGATAGTTGTTGAGACACTTTCTCATCCCTTTCCATCCCCAAACCAAATAGGCTCTGAGTAGCCCAAGTCTACCAACAGGTCTGAAAGGGTTTTAAACTTCACAGACTTGAGAAAATGAAGTGACTGCCAACAGTTCCAGTGCTTCCAGATTCAGCTTCTCTCGGGGCTTGGGGAGCAGGGCCACACCAAGATTACCAGTGTCTTTTGAAACACACATCTGAGTGGCAGAGATTCAAATGCTACCTCAATGCCCATAGTAATGATGAGGGCTTGACCATGAGAACCAGAGAGTTGAGGCTGTGGAGAAAGTTACTGAATTTCTTTCTACATCCATGGGAAACTGTAGAGCACACAAAACAGTTCCTCTTCCAAGAGAACGTAGGAATCAGTTCATCAAACCAAAATGCAAATAACAATGCAAACAACATGTATTAGTTCTGTTGCTATGATAAAAAAAATACCACAAACAAGGCCTCTTATGGCGGGGTGGAGGTGGGGGACTTATTTGAGCTTACAGTTCCATAGGGATAAGAGTTGATCATGGCAGGGAGGCAAGGCAAGAGGTGGCAGGCATGGTGGCAGGCTTAGAAAGCTGAACGTTCAATTCTTCAGTAGCAAGCAAGAGGCAGGGAGAGAGAGGGTGAACTGGAAGGGGCATGAGCCTTTAAATACTCAAGGCTGGCTCCCACTGACATAACTTCTTTTAAGCAAGGCTGCACCTCCTAAACCTTCCCAGTCACCAACTGGGAACCAAGTATACAATTAATGGAGTCCATGGGAAATATTTCTCATTCAAACCATGACAAGAATTTCTTCTAGGAACCAAGCCCCTAAAGCTTCATCTGAGTTTAGCGAATCTGTCTGTAATCCACTGCCTGAGTTCCCTGGAAGGGGCTAAATCAGAATGGCAGAAATCACCAGCCATGTGATTCCAGGTGACATTCTCGTCAATTGCTTAGAGCCTCTTCCCAGTTAAACTTTAGGGTTCTAAAGAGAGGAAAGGCCTTTTAGTGCTCTTCTCAGACCCTCCTCCCCTCTCACACGGTCTGAGCCTCAAGCACACCACAGACCCTCACCATCTAAGACCAGGTGTCTGCCTGCCCCTGCCCCTGCCCCTGCCCCTGCCCCTGCCCCTGCCCCTGCCCCTGCCCCTGCCCCTGCCCCTGCCCCTGTCCCTGCCCCTGCCCCTGCCCCTTGTTCTGTACTAAAAGCAAATGGCCCTTCCCTAACACTTCTCAGTGCTTGAGAAAATGGCCTCTTACTAGAATGTCTTTAGGGGAAAGATTGTGTCCTTTCAACAGAGAGAACCTACAGTGGCCATGTACCTCCTGAGGCTGGGATCAAAGATGTGGGAGACACGGCCCCTGCCATGTGAGCCTCTTTGGATGGAATGTAACTGCTATCAGGCTGAGGCTAGACTTTAGGGAGTTGATCAGTAGCCTCCAAATGAAGGCTAGTTTGGGGTTTTTGGTGTTCTCAGCTACCAGCTTCTAGGAAAGAGCCTGTAAAAGGGAATCTCTGGGCTCTGGTGGAAAGCGTCCTTTCTGTTGCTCAAAAATAGGGCCTGGGGCTGCTTCTCTTAAGATGGGTAGGGCTGAAGGGGACAGAAGGTTGGGTGGACATACAAGGTTAGATTTTCTTCCAGTATCTAGTAGATTTGAAGAGCAATAAGAAAGATTCTAGAGTGATCTGGGGAAGAATATCAATTCTGGAGGGGGTGGGGTGGCAGAGGAGTGTGCATGTGCATACGGAGATCAGAAGTTAATATTGGCTGTCTCCCTCATGTTTTTTTGTTTGTTTGTTTGTTTTTTGTTTTGTTTTTTTTGTTTTTCGAGACAGGGTTTCTCTGCAGCTTTGGAGCCTGTCGTGGAACTAGCTCCTGTAAGCCAGATTGGCCTTGAACTCAGAGAGATCCGTCTGCCTCTGCCTCCCAAGTGCTGGGATTAAAGGTGTGCCCCACCTCCGCCTGGCCTCCCCATTCTCTTTTGAGACTGAATCCAGAGTTTACCCACTGGCCACAATGACTGACCAGCAAATCTGAGGATCTTTCTTCCTCGGCTTCACAATGCTGGTACTGTAGACACACACTGCTGCATCCAGGTTTTTATGTGAGTGCTGAGGGTGGGCACTCAGGTCCCTCTCTCTGGCACTGCAGGCACTTGGCCAGCTGAGTCCTCTTCTCCCCACACCCACATAGGGCCACCTCTGATCCACTGGGACAATGCATGGGGAAAGGGAGTGAATGGGTCCTGCTCCGTGGGAATACTAAGGAGGTGTTTTGTCTTCATCCCCTAGCTTCCCAGAGGTCCTGCCTCTCTTAAGAAAACAACCCCCTCAAAAATAAGATATAGAAAAACTGATAAATTAGAAAACATGGAAGAAATAGATGAGATATGCAAAGAAGGAGTAAGAGACTGTTACGAATGTGTAGCCAGCAAATGGGGCAAGAAGCAAATGGGAAAAACAAGACTCCAGGATGAGATGAAGTGATATCAAGAATGAAGAGCGAAGGGGTGGCTGAAGGAAGGGCAAAAGCAAGAATAAGGAGACGGTAACGGCAGGGTCAGGAAATGCCCTTCAACACAGCAACTGGTCTCACCTCTATTTCCCCTTCTACTCCTTGCCCCTGCCTCGGCACCCTTCTGTTTTAATGCTCAGTCGGCAAACATCGAGGGCCCGACTCTGCAGTGAGCGAGGCCAGAAACAAAGGAGGGAATGAGCCTCGCTCCCTGCTCTGAAGTCTCCGGCTTAAGAATTTTGCAGAATCGTAACTCTGAGGGTGTCGTCCATGTGGTGAGGATCCCAACAATGCACGTGCAGTTGTGGTGCCCTCTGTCTACACCCGTATCACAGAATGATTGATGCCAGTCATCCCACATTTGGGTCCGCAGCACATGCACACCCCTGTTGGCTGAGACTTTTCTAGGGGCTATTTTAAAGAGTCTAGAGACGCAGATAGTAGTGGCTAAATATTCAGACCCTTGGGAAATCCGTGACTTGACCACAAGTATAAGCTGGAGGTTTGGGGATTGCTGGGCCAGAGGCCATGTCTTCATACATGTCCAGGTGCCTCCTTCACCTCTCCAGCATTAGTGTCTAGTCAGAGAATTAATGAATGCAAGTGGAGCTCGTTAGCAAAATTTAATAAAAAACATATCACTACCAAATTTCAGATCCTGGTCCCATCTTCTGTGGAACTTGTCCCCTTTGTTGTTGATGGCATCTCCTGGCCATAATGTTCCCTGGAGTCTATGAAATCTGGATGCTGTGTGCCAGGGTCATCTCATGACGTCAGCAGTTTCCAGAGCAGACCCTTTTCAGAGGCCCTGCCCATGCTAGTTGGTCCGATATAATTCCTTTTGACCTAACAGGCTCCCAAACTCTTCGGCAAGAAGTCACCTAACTAGAAAAGATGCAACAAGAAATCCTCCCATGCTTGCCTTCCCTGGTTGCTGCTTGATGGAGGACCGTGGTATGTGCTTTTTTCTGCTACCACAGGGGCATGTCTGGAATGACGCCAGAATCTTGGAGAGGGCTTCACTCTGCCTCCTTTTTTATGCACGGTCCTTTCCCGCTGTTGGCATCTCAGGCCAAAGATACAGAGGGCCTTTTTCTCTTGAGCTTCTATGACGTGTGGTTTATTGGCAGCTTGCCCCAAGCCTCTCATCACAGCCAAAGTACTTCCCAAGGCCTCTTTTTACTCAGCAAATGACTTCATGTTTTGCCTTGGCCTTCCTTGCCAAAGCCCTGGAGATGTGACAAGTGTAACACACCAAGGTGAAAAAGACCCACCATCCTTCATTTTGACCTTCAGCCTGCTGCCCCAGGAGAGCATGATGGCCAAGGCGAATGTTGCCTGTGTCGACAGGGATTTATACAGTGCCCTTTTCCAGGAAGAGGAAAGCCAGAAATAGATAAGCTGCGGGCTATTCTCATGCTGAATTTGGGGTATGCTAAACCATATCCCTAGAGCAGGGTTGGAATCCTTCCCCACTCCCACCCTGAAAATTAAATGTGGAACAAGGCTTTCTTGCTCTTTCATCTCCCCTTTCGATCTCTTTCTTCCACGCTCAGCTGTGGGGATCCCCTCCTACTATTATCCGTAAAATCGACTTGAAGCTGTCTTAGAAAGAGACCAAATACTTGATGCAAGGGTCAGTGAGCCCTGAGGTTTCAGGCTTCGCCTGCCATCTGAATCCTGGGTTGGGGTGTGTTGCATGAGGCTGATGGGGACCCATATATACCCCTTTCTCAAAGAGCTGGTGTCTCTTTTGAAGTCTCCAACTCATAGTTAGGTTTTGCGGCTCATTTCTTTTGTTTTGTGAGATTAAACTTAAGATGGTGGCATCTCTAGCCACTTGATCTTGGAGGAGGGCATGCTATAAACTTCTCTGGGGTTGGGTGTATCTGCTGGCCCCACCACAGTCTCCTTTGAGATGTCTGTCTTGAGCCCAGAGTCTTCATGTTCCAGCTCTCCCTCTCTAGAAACAACCTCCAGTTATGCTTTGGGAGACAGTCAGACCTATAGTGTTTACCGGGGAGGTAGGGGGATGGGAAGCATGGATTTAGCAGTTGTTTTTTTCGTTTTTGCTTATTCTCCTAAACTATTTGCCAAGGAAGGCTGCAGTGACCATAATAATAGCCTAACTTTCTCTCCCTAGAAGGGCTTGAATTCTCGACATATGGATGGTTTGGGCTGCTGTGAGAGGAAGGGCACCTCAAAATGAGTGTGTGTGAAGGAGGGGGCCTAGTGATTATGTGTCCTTTAAATGTGGCTCATTTTTATCTTTCCAGGGGCTCTTAAGTCCAGCGACACATGTGTCAACTGCCATGTTTGACACCCCTGGCAGAGACCAGGGTCACTTTGGACGATGTAAAGCAAGATACCAAATTATAAACATCTTATGCTTTCACTCCCTTATTTAAAAGGTAGATGAGAGACAGGGGTTCAAACTGTCACTTCCATATCTTATTCTGTCCCCTGCCTGTTCTGTGAACCAAAAGTTGGGCCTTTCTTCTCAGCCCTTCTCTTTGGGTCATTTTAGTTTTTCCTAAATGAACGATGGGGGGGGGGGCGGGAAGACCAATATTGATAAGATTCTCAAATACTTCCCCAAAAAATAAAAATGAGAAAATAAACAGTTTTAACATGATGCAGCAGAAAATATCTTAGAAAGAAAGAAAATACGTATGTAACTGGAGTCATTTCCAGGCCTCTGGTGCTCTTTAGCGTATCTGGAGAACCTGGACGATGGGCCTTGCTCTTGGGGTTCTGCCTTAGGGATAGAAGTGCTCTGTTAGAGTCAAGCTTGTGATAGGGATAAACAACAGCTTCCCAGCTTCCTCTCATGTGAGAAGACCTGTCATGAGGCCCTTGGAGAATCCCAGGCTATTTCATGTATTGGATGGGAACTGTGTGCAGGTGCTGTTGAAAAGGTTCAGGCTTCTGAAAGGGTAAAGTTTTCTGTTTTATCTGTTTTGACTTACACACAATGCACAGTCAGAGACTAGGCAGTGACCAATTACATCCAGACCACAGAACCAGTAACATTTCCCCAGGGCTGTCTCTTGATGTCTGTCACCTGTTCCTGTGGCTAGACTTGGAGGTGTCAACACTCCCTTAGCTTGTCTTGAGTTCCCCAACACAGCTTGAACGTATGGGTCCCTGGCTGGGGAGATGCAGGGGAGGGCAAAATGGATTTCTTCTTAAAGGTCGGCAAATAGCTTCTTGGGGCCTCTCTTCCCTGGGCCTCTTAGCTGACTCTCTGTAGCGCCTCCTAGTGTCTGTAAAGAGGAAATGACCCGTCGAACAGCTTCTGCTTGCAAGGCAGTGTTGTATAAAAAGGAGACAAGCAAAGAAAGGGGATTTTTAGGGTGGCCTTTGGAAACAAGATGAAGATAAAGGATTATTGACAGCAAGTTGGGGGGAAAGAATTCTCAAAATGAAAGATCTTGTTAGTGTTTAGGTGACACTGCTCAGATCTGAAGGACTCCCTTGTACTAGAAGACAGTCTTAGACCTATCCTCTGCACTGAAAATCCATTAGCTACAGGAAAGCTGACAAAATGCCAAGATGGCCGAATGAGAGAAATTGTCAAATGTCCCCTGCTCCCCTGACTCAGCTGTAATTTCAGAAGTCAGCTGGCCATACTGAGAGCCAGCCTGGTTATTCCAAGACTAGAGTTCATGGACAAATGAAAACTTAAAAGAAAAAAAAATGATGCCTCGTGGTTGATACCGTAGGTGGGGAATTGATGCCTCGTGGTTGATACCGTAGGTGGCTCTAGCAAAAAAGAAAACCTGGAGCACACACAATGTGCTCCAGGTTGTGCAAGGACGTACAAGACGTGGGTACGGGTTCTGCTCCCTGTACACCAATCTTTTGATTCATGCAGTAGTAGTTCTCTCCAAACCAGTCTCAAGTTGTCATTTTTATTTTAGAGCAAAGAACTTGTTAAGTGTAGACTATGGTACACACACACACACACACACACACACACACATCTCTGAGTCAATCTCACAGGATGCTGTGATGGCCTGGGTCTACAGCTTTCTCTTCATTCTCTAGGGAGGTTATGTTTTGTCTTTTGACATCATTGAACTCATAAATACCACACAGGATTCCAGCAAAATTTGGCTATGGTCTTTGAAAAGGCACCTCTAGATTTGTTGGAATATCTGGAAGCCCACCCTCTACTGCTCTACTGCTCAGGAGGGTCCAAGATCTCTGCCTGGCCTCTTTCCATTTGATTCTATTTCATTCTTCACATCCATCTCTCTGGTGCCCAGAGCCTTTGAGTTAGTCTCACAGTCGGTTACCAACACTGCCTCTCACCCCTCTTAGGGAAGGGACCAGATAACTTCAGTGAAACACACCTCTCATCCCTTGAGCCTCCCCAATCTCTCCTACATCTTGCCCAGGGGGAAGTTTGGCGATTAGAATCCTGGCCTAAAGTATACAGACGGCTGACAGTGACCCTACCTCAGGGCAAATGAAAAATGACCGCATTTCTCAAATCCATGACTGTGGCTGCATCCTTAGGGTCCTCACCCTTTCTGCTTAGGTATATACCACTCTCGAAGGAGAGGAACTTGCAGTTAACATGGGGCCCAGACTCATGGATTGCTTGTGCCCATTTGGGGGGAGTGGATTTTGGGGTTTGGGGGTTTCAGTGGGTTTGGGGATTTGGTTTTTCAAGATGGGGTTCTCCATGTAGCTCTGGCTGTTCTGGAACTTGCTTTTCAGACAGACTGACATGGAACTCACAGAGACCCACTGTCTCTGCTTACTGAGCACTGGGATTAAAGGCGTGCTGCTCCACTGCTTGGCGTGTGTGCTCTTCTCTATGAAATAAACTTGTTGGTTTGTCTGGGTCTCTAGCTCCCTTAGCTCACCATCATGAGCTGCATTCATGTTTCCTCTGTAGTGTTTTGCTTCTCCTCACTTTTTCCTGAGAAGAAAACACCTCAGCCGTCATCTGGAGAAAAAAAAAAAAAAAAAAAAAGGTTTGCCCTAAAAGCTGACATTCTGGAATCTGTTGTCGTTCGTCCACGGCTACACTCAGCTGTCTCCTCAAGCTGGCGTACATGTGGCAAGTCATGGTTATTGGTAGTGTGGCCTGCTTGGGTTTGGTTAGAAAGACTCAGGAAAGAGTCAGTGGGATCATATTCGAAGTCTCTGCTTTGTCCGCGGACTGTCTGTGTTGTCACACTGTCCCTAAAGTCTATTTGCTTGCTCTCTCAACTCCCCAGCTAGCACGACCCACTAAGATCTGGGCAGAAGTTCTGTCTTTTTAAAACTTGGAAAAGCACCTCTCCTTTGTCCTTTGGAATCCAATAAAAAGATTCCCTTTTCTTCCCCCTCTCTTTTGAATTTTTTCTTGTTGCCAAAGCAGAGGCATTCTAAGGATTGCATGGTACGATCGATGGGAACAATTCCAGAGCCGTGCCCTTCCCAGTGTGGCTCTCAACCCTCTCTGCTGACTCACCCCAGAGGCACCTGAAGATGATGAGAGTTTACTTAAGCTGTGGTAACCAACATGTCTTTGGTACCACCCCAAGATCTCTAAGAGCCCAAAAGATAATGACAGGCCTAGGATGTCTTGTTTTGTCTCATAGTCTTCTTGATTTTGCTCTTAAAGAAGTTTTCCTAAGGACCTCAAAGAAGTCCACCCCCAAAAGCCTGAAAGGTTAACTTTCCATGACTGTGGTCAGGACAGGGCACAGATGGATCTGCCTATGAACTGGGTGATAAAGGGCTGGGCTGAGGACAAAGGTCTCTTTTCCTTCGGGTTTTGCCACTTTGCTGGAAGAGCGAAAGGGTCTCCTAAACATTTTGATCTTCTGTTTGGTTCCTCACGGACAAGCTTGGAATAGCTTGCTAACTATGCAGTCTCTCGGACTAAAGCATTCCAAGGAGGAAGGTATGCAGTTCCTTGGTCCTTCTGACCTAAGGGTCTGACTTGCACCTGTGCTCCTTGCCTATGGTGCGGTGCATGTCTGACGCTAACATCCCTGCTGCCCATACTGATGCCTCTCCTTTTTTCAGTGTCTCCGTAAAGTTTTATTGGCAGACAGTCCTGCACATGCATCTTCATCCTTAGGTTGTTTGGGAATTCTGAGCAGTGGACCAAGGACCCCTCTGGCTCATGAAACACAAAATATTTGTTGCCTGACCCTGGGGAGGGAAGGTTTGCCTATCTGGGGTAGATGGTGGTAAGGGCTATGAAGGAAAATGAAGCCGGGAAAAGAGATGCAGGGAGACAGAGAGCAGGAAGGCTGCATCTTGCTACAAGCCACAAGGCTGCTGCTCATTAAGGAAACAGCCTGCGAGCAAATCCTTATTAAGGCTGTCATGTTAAGCACAGCCAACCCATTGCAGTGACCTAGTGACTGTTACAATCTTTGATTTAAACGGTGGAGCAGCTGATCTCAGGCACCTTGAAAAACCCAGAATCTTCTTGTGGGGAAGATAGCCCCCTCCCAGACATAGTTCTCTGTCTCGCTGATGGCTCTGGGATATATTTGCACTGCAAGGGTGAAGTACTGAGGAAAGGAGGCATGCTGCTGCCTTTCTAACAGATGGGGTGAGGTCACACCACTTCCAGTTTCTTAGCTAGAGCCCCAGCACCTGGGATAGAGGCTAGCCTCTCCAAACACGGAGGAAAGATTTTATGGTTCAGCTGAGACCAGCAGCTTGGTTGCCAGTTACCTTTAGATCTGGGGCTATGAAGCCACATTATCTAGTGTGTAGACACCACTGGGTTGTATATGCAGACAGATGTATGTAGGAGCTGTCTGGGGGGATTATTTCTGGAGAGATTGTTTTCTTCAGATAGCCAACAAAAATCCAAGATCTGAAAAGGTTTAGCACTAAAACTTGAGAGCTAAACCTTGGATTTCATCAACATAGAGCTCATCCTTGCCCTAGAGTGAGTATAAGTTTTCATAAAGGACTCCAGTGTCTTTTATTTGTGGGATAGAATGTGCGAGATTGTGTTGATACTGATAACCTGAGACATGGCCCACTGTTGTGAGGTTCACTGTGCACACGTACAAGGCAGACACAGCACGTTGGCTATTGCTGAACTCTAATCAACTGCTTGACTCTGCGAAGGCCCCTACACACACACACACACACACACACACACACACACACACACACACCGCCCTTTGGTGACCTCACCGGTAAAATCAGGGCTTGACCTCGTGGTTTTCTTCTGGAGTCTGGAGCCCCTCAATAGCCATAAACCAATCCAGTTATCTAAGGGAATGGCTAAATCCCACCTAGACCCCATAGTAAATGAAAGAGAAGTGAGAGAGAGAAGTGCTTTGGGCACAAAGTCTCTGGATCCACCGTTGCTTCCTGTTATGGTGTCCCCTTTACTCAGAAAGCTCCATGGTGCAGGAAGGAGGGCCCTGATCCAAAAGGCTGGTGGAGCAGACCTTGGTCCTTGGCAACTTTCCCTGCCCTAGCTCCAGGAGCAGAGGCCAAGGCTGGCCATTCTGCATGCCTGTGCCCTTCCCACAGCAAGCTATGTCGTCAGCGTCCAAGTTAGAACAAACCTTGCCTGTGTTTTTAGACCTGCATTACCTGTGATAGGCTGTGTGTGGGGTGGGAATGCCTGCCACTGGAGACACAGGGGTCTCATGGAAATCTCTAGGGCTAATAAAGCATCCCTTGATCTTGTACTTGAGCTTTGGTCTTGGTCTGTGAGCATCCTACCCCTGAACTTGAGGGAGAGGAAAGCAGGAGCCTCAGAAATGCAATCACACTGGGTTGAGTCAATGATATTCTCTACCATTTTCAAAAATAATACATCACAGGTTCATCTATCTTGTCTTGAAAACCTCCAAGGTAACTTTGGGATCATTGCCTAGTATCACTTAAGACCCCGAAATTTAGGGGAATGCATGAGAGTGAACACATTCTATGATGGGAAAATGTAGGACGAACCTTAGCAGTGCGCTATTCAGCCACCAGGGAAGAGATTTGGAGATGCCGAAGACAGTGGGGGAAGGAGTGTGCGTCCACCATGTTTTTCTGTACAAGATGCTGAGAGTATACCAGAAGAGCAGGAAATGGAGGCACCCGTTTTCCAGAGCTGCCACGCCTGCTCCGTGAGGACCAGTAGGACACAGGACACCTTGGGAGGTGGTGGACATTAAAGATAACAAGTGTCCATGGAGTCCCATGTAAATATCAGGACACCAACAAGAATTCAGAGTAGGAGATAAAAATGGCACCTTTGCCCTCTGTCTGTGCTGGAGTAGCTACCGTGGAGAGCCTCTCCTTTGTTTTCTGACCCTCCACACACGTCAGCCTGCTGCGTTCTTCTTTCCATTTCAGATGTCAGTTTGTTTGGATGTGTGGCTCTTTAGCTGACAGCTACATGTTAGTCTCTAAAACACTGCCCTGCTACAATCATGATAGTGACTATGCCCCACACAAACTCTTGTTTGGCTTACCTGCAAGTTACGTTATCTCTTTTTAAAGGAGTTTTATGCCGTGTTAATTGAAAACAGCTGCCCAAAAGTGCTTTTCCTTTACAAAAGAACTTGAAATTGCTTCATCCAATGTTTGGTGGGGTTTTTTGTTTGTTTGTTTGTTAAGAAATATAGAACATTAGTCTCAGTCACTGAAACCAATTCATTTTAAAATGAACTTATCTATTACATACAGGGCAGATAAAAACAGCTTGGATGCAAAGCAGGTAAATGAGTGTGTTGAGGGATTGACAGGTTAAACTGTCATGGCTTCTAAAGACCTGTGAGGGAATGCATCACCCCCAAACCTGAAATATCAGCCTTTAAATGTAAAGATTTCAAGAGGGATTAAAGAATTTATGCATATTGCACTTTGTCAGAAAACATTACACTTTTCAAAAGCCCTAGAACATTTATAAAAGTAAGCAAGTAGGAAAACAATAGGTTTTATGAGAATGGTTTTTTTTGTACAATATATAAAATTTAAAAATGGGTAGATAGAATTGCAGCTGCCCAGGCAAAACTATGAACTCCCTCAACTATTGAGTTCAAGAAGACATAGGGAAGGATGCCTTGCCGCTGTGTGTCACACCATAGTTTACCCCCACTGTCTGTGGACCCTGGCATGCTGCCACTTCTTGGCTACTGGGAATAGTCCTGGCATGTACATAGGTGCTCAGATATCTCTTCAAGATAAATAACCAGAAATGAGATAACTGGGTGCATGGGAACATGATGTTAAACCTTCTAGTGGACCATAACGTTCATTAGTTTTTATTACCAAACAATGATGCTGCCAAAAAACTTACATTTTGTTTACCCATTGGCTATTGTTTCTTTTCAGTGAAATTCATGTTGAGATGTAATTGCCAGTGTAGTAGTAATGAGAGAGGTGGGTTTTGGCAGACAGACAGACATTAGCAGGCTTGGAAGCCCTTGAGGGTGGGCCTGTCTGTTTTGGGATCCCACCTTTCATTTACCGTATGGAAAGGTTTGAGGGGGGAGGGTACTAGGGCTTTGTTAAGACCCATGGAGAGGTTACTTCCTCCTGGTCAGAATGATAGAAAGTGAGTTCTACCTCTGGCCCTAGGTGGAGACAGAACAACCTGACCTACCTCAAAGATTTAAATAGTGTACACTCTTGTGTCCTCTGCTGAGAACTAGCCCCAAATGGGCCTGTCAGTGAAGACCATCCTCAAGGGTGGAGGGTCCAGCCTTCTTCTTTTCTGAGGGATAAAACTTCGCAGTCATCTTCTTCCTCTTTCTGGTGCTTGTTCTCCTCTATCCTTTTTCTTTTCTGTTCCTCTTCCCTGGTGTTTCCCTTCTGTCTCTTTCCTGAGGACCTCCCTCTCCCTACTTCCTGATGTCTTCCTCCTGGCTTCTTTATGTTTGCCCTTACAGCTTATAGATCCCAGCAGTCTTTTAAGCAATATCAAAATTGCAAATGTACAGATGAAACCCACGCTGGGCTTTCTCAGTTTTCTCTGAAGATGCTTGCAGCCCCTCCATTGCCCGGAGTAGCAGAAAGTGTGGCCTCTTCCCTAGCTCCCTCTTCCCAACGCTGCCATGATTTGCGGCTTGACTGCCTTGTCAGTTTTTTCTCAAACTCAAGTAAAATGGCCGTCAAGTTTCCTTCTGAGTCCATTTTAAAATTATTTTATCAGTGAGACTAAGAACCCACAAAACACCTGATTTCTTGGTACCACTGGAACCTTTATGAGGGACTGATCTCTGCCTCGTGGGACCACTTTAGTCTCAAAATCAGTCTCAGACTAGATTAGTTCTTGGGAGAGCATGCTGAAAGTATCTGGTCTCTTTTGTCACCTTGCCCTGGCACACTCTTGCCGCGTGATGTCTCTACAGTGTCTCAGAGGAGACCCTCCCTGGATCCATCTTTGCTTTCTGTATAAAATGAGAGCTACAGATCTGGTTTCAGTCTTTTATAGGTGAATACCCAAGGTTTCCAGCACCATTTTCTAAAAAGCCCCCCCCCCCAGTGTCTATTTTTTACGCTTTTATCAAAGAGTAGATGTCTGGCTCTAGTCTATTCCATTGGTCTGTGTGTCTGGTTTTGTGCCGGTGCCGGGTTGTTTTGGTTGCTATGATTCTGGGTGTGAGAGAGAAGAGATAATGGTCCATCTTCAAGACAAAGGTGCCTTGAAGGGCAGCTGTCGGTGGACAGCAAACACTGCTGGGGTCTGCTAGTCTAGCCAGCCACTACCCAAAGGAAAAGTTTAGAGCAGAATATTATTAAGAGCCATGCTTGCCTAATGGCTTTACAAATTGGTCAAATTCATGCCTTCTAGAAGCTCTAAAATATAGGATATAAAATGTGCAGATGAACACACTCATGAACTTTGTTGAGAAAAATGTGTGAGGCGGTTGATATGTAAGATTTTTTACCACCACCCCATTTCTCAGCCAATGAGGAAGAAGGGGAAGGAAACTTCGGGGTTATAGAAGCCACTGTCTGTCCTCCGTCCGTTCACCAACCCCACCACCCGCTTATGTTTTCGGTTTGGTTTTTGGGGGTTTTTTAGGCTGGCACTCAGTCCTATTGAAACTAAAACCTACCTCCTTTTTGCTACATGGAGTCTCCTGAATTCATTATTATGAACTGTGGGGCCCCACCCTTCACAAATTGGGTGTCCTCTGGGATTTCTGTATTTGGGGAACCAATCCCTCAACCTCTGTTATATGCTTGGGCGGCAACAATGCCTGACTTTGGTCTGTCCCCAACCATCCAGAAAAGACCCAGAACAATTCTGAGAAGAAAATCAATGTCAGGGAACTCAGGAAGGTTTCTAGAAGGAAAAAAAGGGGGGGGGGGCGTCTCCAGAGCAACCAGACAACTTCGTACATGAACCAAGGCAGAAAACTTAGAATGTTAAGTACTGCCTTGGTAGCTGACAGTTTGGGGAGTTGAGAATGTGTGACTATCCAGGGAGAGCCCAAGAACCCTCCACTAAAAGAGACTAAGTAACTCCAGGGAGGACAGAGGCATGACTCTGACACAGACATACGATTCTCCCGAAGAGGGGCACTACACAGATGGGCAAATCCATGGGGGGGGGGGGGGTGAGGAAACTGCAGTGTGTGGGGGTGGAGTAAGAAGGAAAACTTAGACCAGCCAAAATCAAAATTCTAGGACTAGAGAATCAGAGGGGGAAATGAGGATATTTTTCCTCTGATGTCTCCTTGACAGTCCACTACAGAGACACGCTGAGCTTTTTAAGAGGAGGACCCCTAAGCCAAGAGAAGAGGAAAAATAGAAAATGATTAAAAATTGTTTCATTCAGCCAAAAGAACCCCGCCCCAAGACTTCTGCCTTTGCATCAAAATGTTGCTCAGTTAAGGACTGACTATGTCAGCTTCGTGTTAACAAAAGTCCTATCCTCCCAGAGTAAAATTAAATTAAGCCCTTGGTTGCTAAAAGAATTATCTCTCATCCATGTTCTCCTAAAAAAGAGGGGAGATTCAGATAAAAAGTCCCAGGATCCCCCATCTTGTTTGTACCTCATTATGTTCCTCAAAACAGAGGGCAAGGAGGCCTAGGAGCAGGAGCTGGGGGTCAGATCACAAGGGACCACAGCCCCTCGCAAACTCTCCTCTGCCCTCAGGAAGGAATTTGAGCAGTTCAAGAAAGAAATAGGAGCACTTTCCCTTCGCTCTAAAGAGCTCAGACTCATGTCCACCAGGGTTGCTTCTATGGAGGAACGAATGGATTTGTAAACACTCCGTGCATTAACAGTGAAGTTAGGACCTCCAAGAAGGACACCAAGCCCCCTTAGGAAGGTCCCCTGGATCTACAGAATAGCTGGGCTGATTTCTGGGACCTAGTTTTTACATGAGGGCTGAGATGGTGTCCAGTTTGACCATTGTTTCCAGGGGGAGAAGGAAGAATGATTAGAAGAACAGCTTTGGTTATCTGGGGATAACGCCTCATCTCAGAGGAGTCCCCGAGGCATAGCAAAAATTTCCAAATAGAGATCTTACATGGATGGGATTGAAATAATGCCAAGGACAGAGCTTGGATGCAAAAGCTCCCCATGTGAATTCTTTGGGGCACTAGGGACTTGACACTAATTCACAAAATATTTCTGAGACACTAGAGGAAAGGCCATCGAACTTTCCACAAAGGCCCAGGAAGACAAAGGAGAAAATGTTCTCAACTAGATCCAGAGGGGCCATCAGACTAAGGCCCCCTCAGGGTCCACCTTGGCCTGAAGACTGAAACACTTCCAAAGACAGATGCGTGACACAAAGGCCCACTGAGAGAGTTCAGAAAGGATTTGTGAAGAGGAACAAAAGATTGTGGTCTCTGTGGTGGCGAAAGAGGCAGTCAAAAGGAAACTAGACTATGATTCCTCTGAGAGATGGGGGAATGGCCCTAGATGCCCCCATCTGAGGGCTATAAAGGATACAAGGACTCCTAAGACATCAATTGATGGGAAAGTGAGAGACCATTAGAGAGAATGTCTAGAACAGAAAAAGGAGGAAGACATATAATCTTTATGACTTTCGATGAGGATTGGAGGGCTGAAGTTTTTTTTTTTTTAAGCTAGTACCACTGAGAGGTGGCACAGGCCAACCATGGGCGAAGGGGTGCAATTTCCACTGCCTGGCATCCTAGGGCATGGCCGGCTCAGGTTAGACCAGCCATAGAAGTAGTAGCTTCACCCACACCGGGCGTGGGGCCTGTCCTGGGGAAGCCATACCATGGGTGAGGGGAAGACGGGCAAATTTGAGGGCGGGACCAGACGGAAAGGAATTTACTTTCTGGTGGACTCCAGAGCTGTACACTGTTGTCTCCTACCCACCTGGTGTGTGGGGGCAGGGGCTAACCCTTCCAGGGAAAATTGACAGTGTCTGGGATAAAAGGGGAGGAATCACAAGATGTGGTTTCTTGAAAAGATTAGATTAGGAGAAGAGAACCATTGGAGAGCCTCTCTTGTCAGACCCTGAAGCAAGAACTAAGTGCCTAGAGCAAGACTTGACTGTGAGGTGGGGCTTGGTTTGAAAGGAAAGGAAAGAGAAAGAGATAACACAATCCCTAAGGAAGGTGGGGGCTAGAAGAACTGAACTTCTTGTGTATCTCCTTGTGCTCACAGGCAGAGAGAGGGGTGGATAATATCAGCTAGTGTGAGAACTGAGAACTCTTAACCAAACTGTCGGAGTCCTTAACCTTGACCCACAGCCCAATTAAGGAACCGTCTCTGTGCTCACAAACTTCTTGTTTAGTGTAGCGGATCTACAGGAGGCAACCCCAGGTATGCCTGCCAGAGTCTGAGAGGAGAGATCTCCTTTTCTTTGAAAGGGAAAATCCCAGAAATAGGACAAAAAGAGCAACGTTTCTGCCTTGTGTTGCTGCAGGACTTTGTCAAAGTTCCCACTCTCTCTGGCCAAATCTTAGAAAAAGTTGTGCGAGATTTTCCAACCTGTAGGAACAGTCCGATTATCGTAGATGGCCTTCCAATTGCTCCGAAAAATAGATCTAGTGTCTTGTAGATTACTCATCTCCTAAACTAGTGGTTCTCAACCTTCCTAATGGTGAAGCCCTTTAATACAGTTCCTCATGTGGCTTTGGACCCCCCCACACACACCATAAAATTATTTTCATTGCTGTTTAATAACTGTAATTTTGCTACTGTTATAAATCATAATGTAAATATCTGTGTTTCCCAATGGTCTTAAGTGACCCCTGTGAAAGGGTCTTTTTACCCCCAAAGGGGTCATGACCCACACTCTGAGAACCACTGTCCTAACTACCATGGAAAATGAGGCTGGTGGCCTCCAAAACCACACTGCAATTTGGTGAAAAATAAATATCTGATACATTAATGGCAGTGTTGCAGAAATCAGCCTAGCAAGAAACAAGCCCCACCGCTTAGACAGTTGGAGAACTCAACTTGAACGCCAGCAGCTAGCAAAGTCTTCACAAGCAAGACCCTGGTCCACCGGTACTTCCTTTTACATCATTAAAAGGCTCTCCTGCCTCATTTTTGAGATTTTCCATTTCCGGTGGGTTTGAATTTTAGCCGAGGTGACTGTGTACTGTGAGCAGGACTTACTCTGTAGAGAGCATGCTGACAGACACGCAAGTAATGGGGTTGGACTGCTGCTTCGCAAGTGTCTACTTCTCAAGCCAAAGAGGGTTTTTAGCCGGTGTAGGAGACCGGCAGGATCACAGAGGCAGAGTCCAGACAACTTTTGCTCATTGTAATCCTCTTCTGATGTCCTTATACCCTCATAAGGCGTCAGTTCCTAAGTCCTCTTGGCCCAAGGGCTGATAAACTAACAGCTGAAGCTTGATGGCATGTCATGAATTCAGGGACCAAACAAGAGTGCTGGAAGAAGCTAGACAGCGTAGCATGAGGAGAGATCCATTTAGTGGGAGGAGTGAGGATGCCCAGCTCCAGCGGTTGCTTTGAGAACTCCGGGAAGTGACTAGTTCTTATCTCCTCTTTGTAATTTGTCCTCCTCTTCTCTACTGGATCATATCCTTGACTCCCCCTGACTTGTACACACAGAGGCAGCAGTCTTCACTTAAGAAAAGACAGATGGCTCCTTTCTCAGCAGTTAGCAGGGCCAGTCCTCCTTCTGTTTTGGATATTACTGTAGTCAGGGAATCTATTTCATCTGGCATATGCCTAGACAATTACTGATTAATGGTGACCTATGAAGCAATGCCTCCTATCCCAGCCATAATCCCTAATCCAATCAATAATGGTATGAATTGGATGTCTCTTTTTGGCCAGATGTGTGCGACCAAGGGAAAGGCTAAGGTTTGGTTATTGGGGAGTATGTCCATATCAAGAGTGAGAAAGCCAAGGGGTAGGTACCTGTCCAGTGATTAGGTAAACTTAAGCATCTATTCCATATACAAAAGAATCCTTGATGAGGAAAAAACAAAACAAACAAACAAAAAAAAACAAAGCACACATACACACAAAAGCTATTTGTGTAGGGTGAATGTACAAGGCTTTGGTTGTCATGGGGTCATGGGTTTGGTCTCATTGGTCACGATCAATTGTTGCCTTTTTAGTTGTAACCCATGTAGGAGTCCTTCAAGACAGTTCAGTTCCCCTTCTGACAGGCTTTAACAGGGGGCTCTGTCAGTGACTGCATTGGTCAGTGGTCCTTGTGAGGGCAAATCCGAGGCGTTTCTAAAGAGAAAGCTGTCTTTTGTCGGGCGGGGGCTAGTTTGGCTGAGGAGGTAGCACACTGTGCTCAGGATCTGTTAAAGAGAGAGGATCGAGATCATGAGCCTGGTTTGGTTTGAGTTGGGTTGAGGGTGAGTCGTTTGGGTTACTCTTTCAGCAGATGAGGCCTAAAGTGTAAGAGTAGGTCTGCTCGGGAAAATCACAATGCTGTGTTTTTAGCTCTCCCATCCAGTACACTTTCCACATTTTCATTGGGAGAAAACCTCATCTGTTTGGCATGTGGGAGCAGGCAGAGGTACAGGGGCACAGTGGCAATGCCATCATCTGATTTAGGATTAGGGATGGAAGCAGGCTCATCAGGAGGAACTGGCTTAGGGGCATGAACTGGCTCCTTCGGTGGGATGGCAGCAGAGCAGATACTCTGGCTGTGGCCCTGTGATGGAGGTCTGTCCCTTGTGTGTACCGTAGGTGGGCCTTGCTGGGATTCACGTATCAAAATCAGTGTCTCAGAAGGAGACATGGGATGCATGGTAAGCACAAGGTGGGTAAAGGGTGCGACCTAGTACCACAGAGTTTAACAAGACATAGGTTAGTATTTTTTTTTAAAAAAAAAATGCAGTTGGAGAGATGGCTCAGTAGTTAAGAGCACTGGCTGTCCTTCCAAAGGTCCTGAGTTCAGTTCCCACCACGACATGGTGTCTCACAACCATCTATAATAGGATCCCATGTCTTCTTCTGGTGTGCAGGCACACATGTAGACAAAGCACTCATATACATGAATATTTTTTAAAGTAAAGGCAAACGAGTAATCCTCCTTTAATAGACTTACCAAATTTATAATGTAAAAATAAGGTTAGGACAATCTTTTGTGTCTAGTTGCGGTCACTGGGAATTGTTGCGGCCAGGAAAGTTAATATTACCAGAAGTTCCAATAAAGCACCCTGGCATCATGGCCCTAATTCCCAAGCTTCCCTCTTTGAAATCCTCAGGCTTCTGCCATGGGTAGACCAGGTGACTTTTAGGCTTGCAACTGGAGCGAGAGTAAAGAAATTCCCCCAAGTTTCGACCATGTGTTGTTGGTCAATCTCTAGTGTGACCAAAGCAAAGCTGAAGGCCTTAGAAGGGCTCCATTGCTTATAAAATGTGACCCAAGAGGCTGGTCAGGATGGAGTCTCATAGCCCAAGACTCCTTCTATTCTAGGGCACTGCCTCTTTTACCCACGTGTGTTGGATCCATGGAGTGGTACCCACCACTTTGACAGCAGGGAGCATAACCAGAATCACCATGTGAGGACTTTTTCACATGGATTGGAGGGGGCTCTTTTTTCCATTTTTTTCCCAGATTGTTTTCTCATTGGTGGGCATGTGCCCAATTTCCTAAGAGAATCAGGGACCTTTCTAGGGTCTCCAAGAGGATGTGGTAGAGGATTTTTCCTAGAGCCTGGAGGTGTGAGGACTTCTCCAGGCCAGCTTACCTGCCAGGGGTCTCCTTTCAATTCTCCTATTACCAAGGAAGGTCTCTGC
Source organism: Arvicola amphibius (assembly GCF_903992535.2). Lineage (NCBI taxonomy): Eukaryota > Metazoa > Chordata > Mammalia > Rodentia > Cricetidae > Arvicola > Arvicola amphibius. The sequence goes on along the minus strand of NC_052049.1, from coordinate 136,305,586 downwards.
TATTGGATCGTAAAAGAAGAATAAATCTGAGGGTTTCAGATCCAGAACAGGGCTTGGTGTAACATAACCCAAGGCAACTGGGAAAGCTTAACTGAAATAGTCTTGAGGGTCTAGTTCTCATGCTCAATTATCCCTGAACTTTGGAACCTATAAACAACATGGAGCTAAGTTTACCTCCAAAGTCTTGGTCAGAATATGAACTATTGCTGACACAATACCAGCCCAATGTCAGACCCGATGGTGAGATGCAGTCTTGTCTTATCATGGAATCCTCCCTCCCCCGCCTCTCTCTGCAAAGCCTAGGCCAACTCCTATGCTCTTTTGGTGCATGTGGGAAAGGCTTCAGCCCATCCTGAATAGGGTCAAACTAACCCCAACAGGCATTCCTCTGTAGCCTCTACAAGGCTTGGTTGACATCACTGAAGTTGATGTCTGTATATTCCAGAGGAGCTGCTCCTGTTGCTGATCCTGAACCCCAGGATCAGGCGCAAGCCCTTGGCTGGCATTGTTTTGTGTACATGCCCCACATCTAGCACTGATCTGGGCATATTGATTTCGGCGGCGGGTGGGGGGGAGGAGGACTTAGGTAAAAAATATGACTTAAAAGGTTTTCCATAGCAGTCTTTCCAAGCTGTGTTTTTATGGCATAGGCTACCACCATGTTAGAAAAAAAAGACCTCTTTTACTTTAATCCTGTCTTCATCCATGGCCCGTTGGTTTTCTTCTCTGGTATACTGTGGAGAAAGGAGAAATTCTGGTGCCAGTGAAATCTTGGAAGCTAGTTCCAGGCTTGTAAAGGAGTTTGACTCGTTGGCCAGTCTCCTTGGCTGACTGACGACCTAACTGGTTTCCTTTGCTGACAGGCTCAGTCCCTTTTTGGTGTCCTTTGCAGTACATTACTGCACCTGGGAAGGCTTCCAGGTTGTCATTAAAAGCTGGGAAATGTCTTCTTTATTTTAAAATGTCACCCCTGTGTGGGCAGTCCTCTCCTTAAGAATGGTCCTGTGCACCCGCATGGTGGCAAAGGTGTGCTTTGAGTCCGTGCAAATATTGGCCCAGTTCCCTCTGGTGTAGCTGAGGACTTGAAGGAATACCCAAAGCCCAGCCCATTGTACTGCTCATTCCCATGGTAGAGCCCCCTGCCTTTATTTTCTTATCTATAGTCAATGGTTAAACAGTTGAGCAGCCCCATTACACTCTGACCGGTTCTGGGCTTGGTGGGCTTTGGTGGTGACAACACTGGGCAGTGGCCTTTCTGGAAGGTAAAGTGATCTAAGGACCTTGGGGACCCTAAATAAATTAAAATAAATTCCCTCATTCCTACAAAGTGTTGGTCATTAATCCTTGAATGTGAGAGAGTTTGGAGTTTGCTATTGGCTCCAGCAATATGCTCTTACCACTTGAGATGATTTCTGCTACTCAGGATCTTTGGCACTTCCATATCATTTTAGAATGGGGTTTTTTGTTTTTTAGAGTTCTTTTTGCTGTTTTCAAGCTCCAAAGAATGCTAGAATTTTGGCAGAAGTTGCATTGACTGTGTAGGCCACTTTCAGCGTACTTATCTCTGCCAGAGGATCAGCTTGGGGGAGTCTTCCCATCTTCTAGTGTATTTTTCTCAGGGTTCTAGTTTTTATTAAACAGGTCATTCACATCTTTGGTTACACTTACCCTTGTCTTTTTTTTGTTTAACAATAGTTAAACAATTTAACTATTGTGAATGGGTTTCCTCTTTTGTAAATGGATTATTATTGTACAAAAAAAAATGCTATTGATTTTGGAACATTGATTCTATATCCTGCTTTGTTGAAAGTGTCTATGCAATGTAAATTTTCTTCTGGACTCGATTCGGATCGCTTAAGTATAAGATCATGACATCTGCACAAGTAAAAAACGTCACGTCTCCCTTTCCCATGTGTTATTGCCTTTGTTTCTCTCATTGCTCTGGTTAGAACTTGGGGCTGCGTATTCAGAGCCAGGAGAGGACCCACCTTAGCTACTTTCTGGACTTCTGAGACCAAATGACCAGCAAAAAGCAACTTAAAGGAGGAAGAGACTGTTGGAGCACACAGTTTGAAGGGACACTCCGACATGACAGGGAAAGCGTGGTGTCAGGAGCAGCTCTTAGCTGTGGCAACAAGAGCATAAAGCTGCTTGCTCACAACTGAGCGCAGACAGCCGTGGCGAAAAGGTAGACCCTGAAGAGGCCCTCAGCAGCCCCAGTGGCTCTCTTTGTGTAGCCAGGCTTTACTTTATTGAGAGGTCTCACACAGCTGCGCATGCAGCTCTAGGGGCTCGGGAAGAAAGCTGTACTTACAAAATGCAATGGTACTTTGTCTCGTTCCTGAATTTTTTTTTTTAATCTTTATTTTTATGCTTGTGGGTATTTAGCTTGCATGCATGTTTGCGGATCGCATGTATGCAGTGCTCACAAAGGCCAGAAGAGGCGAGTTTGATACCCTGGAACTGGAGTGGCAGATGGTTTTGAGCTACCAAGTGGGTGCTGAGAATTGAACCCAGGTCTTCTGGAAGAGCAGCCAGTGCTCTTAACCACTGAGCCATCTCCCCAGTCTGCTGTTCCTGATGGGAGAGTATTCTCTCTTTTCCCAATTAGTGTAAGGTGGTCTATAATTTTGTCATAATAGCCTCTGTTATGATGGCATATGTTCTGTCTATTCCTGGCTTCTTCGGGGCTTTTATCACGAGGGGCTGTTGAACTTTTACCAATGGTATTTTCTGCATCTGTTGAGACGATGAGATAGTTTCTGTCCTCCACTGTTTTGTCGCATTGATTGATCTGAAAATGTTGAGCCATCCTTGCATCCAGAACGAGGCCAACGTGGAGGCAAACTTGGATTTCTTAGTGTACTCTCAAATTTGGTTTTCGTTTGATTGAGACTTCTTGTGCCCGTATTCATCAGGAAACTGGTCTGTAGTTTTCTTGTGTTGGTACGTCCTCACTCATTGCTCTTTGGGGGCATTTTTCCCTTTCTGTTTTTACAATAGTTTGAAGAACATTGATGTTATTTATTCATCAAAGACCTGATGAAAGTGAGCAGTGAACCCTCCCTGGACCTGGGCTTTTTTCTGTTGGCAGATTTCTTTGCTGCTTCAGCGGCTTCAGCGGCTTCAGCACACTGCTTCTCAGGGAACCTCTAAAATTGTTGGTATACACTTTGGTAGGCCACGTGGACCTTGGAAATTATCCATTTCTTCTAGATTTTTCAGGGGTTTTTTTTATTTCCAACTCCCAGGAGAGTATGTTTCCAAAGTGTTCTCCAATAGTGCCCTGCATCACTGGGATCTGTTGTGAACCGCATTTAACCACCGATCTTACAAACTTGTGTATTTTTTTTTCTTTGGATATAGTTGCTAGCAAACCTGTCAGTCTTGGTTAGCTTTATTCCAAAGAACCAAAGTTTTTAAATCATTTTATTTTTTATTTTTCATTAATTTCTTCCAAGATTTTTTTTATCTATTCTTGTCATCCATATCTCTTACTAGTAAAGACATGTTGTGAAGAATGTCAAGATGGCATTTTGTCTGTTCCAGTACCTTTAAATTTGGGAACTGAGGTCATGAGTTTTTGGAAGACTCATGTGACCTTGCTGTGCTGGTTAGTTTTTGTCAAACTGACCCTAGGAAGAGGGATCCTGAGTTGAGGAACTGTGTCCGTTGGATTGGCCTGAGGGCATGTCTATAGGGCACTTTCCTAATTTGCTGGTCAATGTGGACAGGCCAGTCCACTGTGACCAGGTCCATCTCTAGGCAGATAGCACATGAAAAGGTAGCTGAGCAAGCTGGGGGAAACAGACATTCCTCCCTAGCCTCTGCTTTAATTCTTGCCTTTGGATTCCTGCATTGCACTTACTGCCTTGGCTTCCCTCAGTGATGGACCGTGATGAGGGTGAGGTAGGATAGAGGCAGGCAGGAAAAGCAGGGGCTGGTTCCTTTTTTGTTGTTGTTTTGTTTGTTTTCAATACAGGATTTCTCTGTATAGCCCTGCCCGTCCTGGAACTCATACAGTAGGCCAGGCTGACCTCGAACCCAGAGATCTGCCTGCCTCTACCTAGGATTGAAGGCATGCGCCATACCTGGCAGGGGCTGGCTTCTCAAGATGGCTGCTCCTCGTCCCAGGAAACGTGTGGCAGAAAAACAGTGGGAAAGAAAAGCCTGCCCAAGGTTGGATACGTGGGTGGGCTGGACAGAGGAAATAGGAGGACCCAACCCAGAGCCCATTTGGCAGACTCCCCACTGTGGGGCCTCTCCCTTCCGAAGGGATCTGTCTGCTTGCCTCAGTATAGCTTTTACTCTCGCTTCCTCTGAACTGGACGACCGACTCTTTGTCTCGCAGAATGAACTTGGCTTTCAGTCTGTCACCCACCCCACAATTAACAGAGAAATTACAATTTCAGAGAAAGCTTTTCCTCTCCGAGGTGCTTGGGGCCAGTGTTTTGTCACAATGGCAAAAAGCAAATTAAGACTCTTGCTTTTCCATGTCTTACGTTCACTGTGGTATGAAATCTCTGCATATTGCAATTTGTTCATCGATTGCTTTGGATACCTACTGGCATCGTAGTCAATGGAGCCGAACTCCAGTGATAGTTAATTAATGAAGTCTGTTCCCAGCCACGAAGGCAGCACCACCTTGCCCTGCATAGTTCTCTCCTGAGCCTTCTAAGTCAGTCTCGTCCCCTGGGGCTCTCACATGCTGGGCTCACTCCCTCGGCTAGCTTGGTTTTAGGTTCGCTCTCAAGACAGCCGCAGAGCACTGAGACGGAGGAAGCCCCACTTCTGATCCACCCTGTGGGAGAAGCCATAAGTGGCACTGGGCTCGGCTCACCTTTCTTCTTGGTGCTTGCGTATATTTTTTGGCTCTCCTATGACCCCCTTCTGTGACTTTCGAAGCTCCTCCTCTTCTTATTTTTATTTTTCAGATTTATTTGAGACAGGGTCTCTCTATGTAGCCCTGGCTGACCTGGAACTCTCTATGTAGACCAGGTTGGCCTCGAATTCAGAGATCCTCCTGCCTCTGCCTCCGAAGAGCTGAGGTTAAAGGTGTCCATCACAAAGGTAGCCTACCCTGTCTTTAGAAGCTTCCTTTCCTCTCTCCAGGATCCTAACCTTCTCTTTCATGGGTCATGTGACAGTCCTTGAAGGAATGAAGATATTCAAAAAAGAGTCTTGTGCCCCCCTCTGGCTATCAAACCATTGAAATGGTGGTCCCCAAGAAATTGGAATTTCCTCAGAATCTTGAGTTCTCGTTATTGGGGAAACAGGTTCCCTTTGGGGATTTCTAGTCTTATTATTAAAAGAATTTAGAAATGGGCTCACAATAAAACCCAAAGACAGTTCAGCATAACTGAAAATCCCAGCAGCTACCAGGAGATGGAAAGTCATGCCTTTCAAGTTAAGACCTGGAATACAAGTAACTTGTTAAGAAAGGCAAAAGCATGCCAAAGAGTAGATGTGAGCTGGTGAACTGAGGAGTGAGCCCCCAGAGCAACTGGCTGTGCATTACACAACAATTTAGTCCGCTACCCCCACTTGCATACTGTTTGTGTAGCCTTCCTCTGATCTATTTCCGGGATTTTGTTTCATGGAGGCTTTGTCCAATGCCGCCAGTCCTTGGTAAACTAACTTCTTTTGAATGTTAATCTTGACTTAGTTTTTTGTTTGTTTGTTATTTGTTTGTTTCAGTTTCTACTCTCCTGTCTCTATGAGGGAAGAAAAAGGCTGAAGTCCTAGTACCAACAAGAAGCAGGAAGTTGTCTCCAGGAAACAGACTAAGATTTGACAACTTTTCAGACACCCGTGTAAGAGAGACAGAGATAGAGCTGTGGCCAGTGACCTACAGGACCACACCCTGCCTGGACTGCCTTACTCTGCCTGCCTCTAGCTTTCTGTTTTTGTTGTGGAGTTCTCATGTAGAGAGCCGGGACATGGAGGCTTTCAGCCAGGAACCAGTGTTTAATCCCAGCTGTCCCTGGCTCAGCGAATCCGCATCCTAAGACCCAGCACAGCGGAGGATACATGTACACCCTGCCTTAGTTTTCCTTTCCGTCTTAGTCTTTTTTCTCCTTGCTAAGGTAACACGCATTCTGACTCAGTGAGCCATGTTATAGGGTCCTGACAGAATCACGCATGAACCATGGGTGCTGCTTACGCCACATCACCTTGCCTTTGTTCCGGAAGGCCCTTGACATTTGAAGCAGGCTGGGTGGTAGGACGGGACTGGGCCTTTCTCTTTGGGCCTCTTCCCAACACATCCACACGGAATTGAGCTTTTCTTGCTTTTCGCTACCACCTGTCTCTGGAGTTAGTCTTTTGAGGACGAGTTCTGAGCTCAGTTTGTCACAATTGTTGGGGGCCCATAGTCTGACTACAATAACTGGGGTAACAATTTTGGCAAGTGAGATAACCAGAAGAAAACACCCATTTGGGTGTCAGTCACTAGCAGCAAGTTGACCCAGGATAGAAAAGAGAGACTAAGTAACTCAGGAAGTTATGGGGTCACTTTATTCCGGGGACTCCTCCTCCCACTGCCTCTGGCGTCATCTGGTTTCTCCCTCTTTTTGGCGAAGCAGAGAGATGAGTATTCAAACATTCAAACTCTAAGAGTCTGAAAAAAATGGCTCTGGGTCAGTTTCTCCCTCACCTTTCCTTGGGGTTGCGGGGAGGGACTTTTTAACCATTTGAGTGACTTCCATTTGTGACGTGGTTTTGTCTTTCAGAGTCCTCTGAGTCATTGAACTTTTGTTGACAGGCTATTGCATTATTCCCAAGACAGACCTTGGCAATTTGGAAGCTCTTTTTGAACCAATTTTGAGTTCTTTTGTACGATTAATGAAATACTTGGATCTTCTGGGGGCTCTGTTGAGTCACTTCGGTTCTGGTGAATCATTTGCAACAGAAAATCGGGTGCATAGGAGGTCTGGTGGGACCGGTTCCTTTTCCCCCTTGGTGCCTGGAACATAAACAAGCGATCTGTGCTGAATCCTATTATTTTGGCTGCACTATGGGAAACTGACCAAGAGAGTCAGGACAACTTTTCCTTGGCTGTGGAAGTAGAAGCAGTTCCTCTTGTCTCCTTGGGCTCTGGTAATTTCCTCTTTGCTGACGGAGGTACAGGTTGGGAGCAAGAGCCGGGTTAGTGCCAGCCTAGGGCACCTTTGTGCCTATATCTGCAGACAAAGTCAGTGTTGATACCTTTCCTTTTATTTTAACAAGGTGAAGAATTGCATCTATCTTTGTATGCGATGCTTTGATCTGCTTGTAAGTGACCTTCTTAGTGGAGGTCATTTTTGGGGCAGGGATGTCCTTGCTGACTTTGGACCGAACAGTCTCCGAGTCACCTTCTGCCTGAAGGCACGCAGTGATGGCTTTGCTTGTGAGTTAAGCATCATTTAAGTTTGAATGGCATCTTCAGATGCCAACTGTATTACTTCTTCCCATTGCTCTTGGTCTAGGATTAGCTGTCCTTGAACCGTTGCTGAGGATTCAAGTGCTGGCACAATTGTCTCTGTGGGTTTTCCTTGCCCAGAGGCATCTTGCTTTCTGCTTAATTGTTTCTTTGGGCTCACGGCTTCCTAATGGTGAGATTGTGTGGCGATGGTTTTTCTAACGAGCAGGAGAGGAGGCATACAAGAGGCATCCCGCTGTTTGTACGAACTGCTATTTCCGATCATGGAGCTTTTGCATTCTCATCATGAACTAGACCAGAATCTTCTACTCTGGGCCAAGCTTGGAGGCTGTCTACACCACCAGGGTCAAGGGGAGGCTCAGCAAGGGCACACTCTGTCTCATGGTCAGACTCAACATCCCTCCTTATAGGAATGATAGTCACACAATACCTCATCGATTCTTCTCTTTCTCATGTTGGCCACTTTGTGCAGGTTTGTAGAGTTGCCCGGAGCCATGCATTCAGGTCCTGGTCATTTAAGAGCTTCAATAAATGGAAAGCTTTCTTCACTATCCTTTTTCTAGACCTCGAATTCTGTTCATAAAAGCACTAGTGTCACTTCCTACCCCTGGAAGCCTCGCGGCCCTTGTCAGCCCACCCTCTAGGCTTCCACTGTTGGAAATGAGTTCATGTCAGCACGCGATGCGACTGAGAAATGGTTTAGCTATGGAACCCAATCCTGTTTCACTAGATCCAGCAATGTGCACAAAAATTTACTCCCTAGACTGTGGCACCTGAGCCACTGGGCTGTTGATCTCAATGTTTCAATGAGCAACAGGCCTAGGTCTGCTGGTGGTGATGGACGCCCTGGTTTCGCAGTTGAGCAGAGCGCATTGACTCAGTGTGATACTTACCAGCTCGGTGTAGTAGAATGTGTTACTCCGAGAGCCCGTTTTGATCACAAGCACACAGTGTCCATGGGGCTGTGGGGGACTTGCCTGGGCTCCACTCGCCATGCCTTCCAGTCATCTGAAGAATGATGAGCTTCTGTGACTCTGCGTCCACTCTCTCCTCCATTGTGAGCCTGTTAGAATAGCAATAAAGGTCTGTTTTAAAAAAAATAAGAATAAAAAGCTCATCTGGGTTAGAGTAGAATCTCTGGCCTGGGTGGACACCTCACCATTCTAGTTGGGCGGGTCAATCACCTGGCTGAAGGACCACACCAAGCAAGGTCATGCTAAATAAATAGGTAGAATAATCATTTCTTGCATGGGATAATTTTCCTCTCCATGATTCCTGCCCCTCACTTAGTAGCTTACTGGGCCACAGTCATAGAGTTTTGTAAGTCTGTCAGCTTTTCTAAATTATTCAGAAAGGTAAACCTTCTCCTTTTCTTCCTCCTCTTTTCTAAGTATTAGTTCCTAACACTCGGGGCTGCCCCAACATTTTGGGCTTCCTTACTCTTTTTTCTAAAACTCCCCTGTCTTCCTTACATTGCTTGTCCACCACATGTCTGACCTCCGTGCTGGCCTAAACAGTGTGACTTTCTCCCCATCTCTGCCCCATTCCCCTCCTCCTCGGTTGGTGCTGGAATTTACAGCTTGCCCACACTGAGGGTTTTCCTTGAAACTCTAATAAAATTTTGTTTCCACTCCTATTTGTGTTCCCCTTAATTTCTTTATTAATAGACCAAGAATCCCAAGAGGGGACCCCAATTTCCCCTGTAGTATCTGGAGACCACAAAAAGAACCTAAAATTCTGCTAATAATTCATGTGATCATGAAAATACTGCGTGCACTGTCTTGGTACCCTCTGGGGAGGAGTTCTAGTGGACAGTCCTTAGTAAATTTAGGATTGCTTCTAGCAGGGTACAACTTCATCTGCCCCTAGAGGTGCTGAACACAACTTAGCTGCAAATCTCTGGTCTTTTCACTTTTGCATCTGGTTTTTGAACTTACTTTACATGTACCAAAACTACTACCCTTGTGTCTAATTAAAAGGGTGTGTGTGTGTTTGGGGCTGGGGGGGGGGGACAATGTTTGAACTGCGTTAAAGTATAGAAGCCATTGCTTGTGTCTGCTTTTTCTCTTCCTTTGCTTTTCTGAGACAGGGTCTTTCTGTGTAGCCCTGGCTGTTCTGGAACTCACCTTATAGACCAGGCTGGCCTCGAACTCAGAGATCTGCCTGCCTCTGCCTCCCGAGTGCTAGGATTAAAGGTGTGCGCCACTACTGCCCAGCTGCCTTCCATTTTTTTAAAAGTTAACAAAAATGGAAGAATCTAACTGTAGAATTTGAGAGTGAAGAAAAACTGGTTAAAAAGGACTTTAGCCTGGTCAAACCTAACTAAAACGTGAATTAAATGTCATTAATTAAAATGTTAGATTTCCTTCTAGGAAAGGAGTTCGCGTCTGGCACTTTCAATGTTAATTCTGGAAACTGAGGTTAAGAATTGTGTTGCAGGATTTATAAGGTCACTAAAACTGTTTAAAGGATAACTGAAAATGTTAAACTTTTATTAAATGCTCAGAAAGTTCTAAACTGCTTTATGCTAGATAAATGCAATGTAAATTTAAAAGATTAATTTTACATTTAACGTATATGTTTAGATACTTTCACATGATTTCTGGACTTGAGTTCTTATGACATTTGCATGTTTATCTTGTTTGACTGGTTTTACCTTTGTATTAGAAGAATACAAATTTTCAGCAACATAATTCATTACTAACAGATAATACATTTTATTAGTAGTAATGTTTAAAGATTGGATATTTTAATATCCAATGTTTATGTACATTATAAAATAAAGATTTTGAATTTTTATTGATTTCTGATTCAGTTGGGTATTGACTATGTCAGAAACTCTTTTTTATGTGTATAAGTATATTGTATGTGCATCACAAGCATGTCTGGTGCACTGGAGGCCTGAAGAGGGGACTCAGTCCTCTGAGATGAATTACAGGTGTTTAGAAATATGTCCTGGGAATCAAACCCGGTTCCTCTGGAAGAGCAGCCAGAGCAGCCATTTCTCCAGCCCTGAGAAACAATGCCTTAACAAAAGGAAGATTTGTTTATGTTAAAATCTCTTACATAAACACCTTGTAAGCAACTATTTTAACGTAATTTTGGTACAATTAATACCCTATGTCAGTGGTTCTCTACCTTCCTAATGCAGCAACCCTTTAATACAGTTCTGGAACCAATCTGTGGACTTACCTGTGTGTGAGCAGACTGGCCTGGAGACAGAGGAGCAGTGTCCCAATTCTGAAGACCACCAGAAATATGTGATCTCCAACAGTCTTATGGGACCCATTTAGGGGTCACAGCCCATTGGTGGGGAATATGACTTTAAGGTGTGTTACTTTCATATATGCTCTGGAACATCTGTTTAATGGGGGTAAAGGTGCGTTGCTTTCATTCACGCTGCATTTGTTTAGCTCTGTGAAGCTGTGATTCTTTGCCTAAAGCACCTAACGGTCTGATAAAAAGCTGAACGGCCAATAGTAAAGCAGGAGCAAGGATAAGCAGGGCTGGCAGGCAGAGAGGATAAATAGAAGGAGAAAGGAGGAGAAAGAAGCAGCAAGAGAGCGAGGAACAAGAGAGAACAAGAAGAGGAATCTAGGGCCCAGGTACACAGTCACCTAGTCAGCCACAGAGTGGGAGTGAAAGGAAGACATACAGAAATAAGAAAAGAAAAAGGCCCAGAGGGAAAATGTAGTCGGGATAATTTAAGTTAAAAAAAAAAAAAAAGGCTGGCAAGAAAAAAAGTCAAGCTAAGGATAGGCATTTATAAGTAATAATAAGCCTCAGTATGGGATTTATTTGGAAGCTGGGTGGTGCCCCCCCCCAAAAAAAGAGTTAAAAAGATAAAGTAACCAACAAAAAAAATCACTGGTTAAGAACCACTGACCTATGGAACCCCCCCAGCACTGGGGAGGCAGAGACAGGTAGCTCTCTGTGAGTTAGGCCAGCCTATGTTCCAGTACAGCCAGGGTTATATGGAGAGACCCTGTCTCAAAAACAAAATAGAAACTATGTACCTCTGACTAAAAATAAATAGACTTTACTTACAGAATCAATCCTGTTTACTTAATCACTAGTAATTACTTTACAGAATTAAAGACATATTAATTACATGCAGAGTGACCAGGAAGTGTTCTATTTTACCCCATATGTGCTGTACCCGGAGTGCGGAAATTTAAAATGGCCAATGAAATTATTTTGAAAATATTTTACATCTGACTATTGATTTGTGTTCCTTGGTGGGGTGGGTATGAGCGTGGGTGTACAGATGCCACAGCTCACGTGGGGTAAGAGGGCAGCTTGCAAGAGGGTCATTCTACCATGTGGATTTGGGGGAACTGAACTCGGGTGCCACCATCTGCTGAGTCATCTCGCCTGCCCTTTAAACAGATCTTCACGCAGTGGCGTTTTTATTCCTCGGGGGCTCTAGCAGTATCATCCTTTCGACACTGCGACAAAGTCATGAAGTTCACGGTTGAAATCTGCACAATTGAGTCAAAATATATGCCCCCCCCCCGCAAGGTAAAAAAAAAAAAAAAAAAAAAAAGCTCATGTTTTAAGAAAATTTTACTGTTTTGTGTTGGGTCTTGTTGTGGTCTGCAGGAATCCTGCGTGAGATTTCAGCCTTTTGTACAAGGCTGACCCACCAGAACCATAGCGCTCTGATGGATGGAAACCCAGTTCCCAAGGTGCCGGGCCCACCAACTTTTGCATATCGACAGATGCATATCACAGTGGATCTCCTGTGAAGCCATAAGCAAGGTCCAGCAGAGTATGAACAAGTGGGCACGACTCTTTCCCATGCACTGGTTGGTATACTGGGACATTCCCACACACACACACACTCTGAGGGACTTCCAGCGGGAGCTTTAGTCACGCAGTCAATGACCTCGGTTCCCACAGTCTAATCTCCGCTTGATTCCCTGAGATCCATTAGAAGCCCCTCCCTGCAACTGTCTTCCACTCGGCAGGACACGCAGTCAGGAAAGGAGTCTTTCGTACAGATCGCGTTGAGGACCTTCAAAGATAAAGGGACGTCCAAGCGCAGAGAACTGCCTTTGTTTTGTGTGTGTATATAAACTGGAGACCTTACAGGGCAGAGGAAGTATAAAGTGATGCAGAACAGCACGTGGTGGAGCGTTCATTTCTCCCTCAGATCTAAGTCCCCCGCGAGCGCGCTTGCGCTTGCTGCAAGGCTTCTTCCAGACCCTGAAGGGGACACTGAGGCTGGCACTCAGAGGTCCCCGATAGGGTCCCAGTAGTATTTATCCTAGGCTGTAGTGGCCCACCGGCTACAGGTTAGATATGCCACAAGCTAAATTTCTTGCCCATCAGTAAATTTATTTTTAGCTTTTCAAGAGACAGACGAATGGGGCTGGAGGGACGGCTGTTCTTTCAGAGGAGCTACGTTCAATTCCCTGTGCCCACATGGGAGCACCAGGCCCGGGGGATCTCACACATTCTTCTAGCCCCTGGGTACCAGGCACACACTGTGGTGCCCATCCATGCATTCAGCCAAAGCCCATCATACACATAAAAATGAAGTCAAGTGGTGTTCCAAAGAGACCATACCTGTTGGTACCTGCATGCAGCTTTCTGAATCCATAGGAGGATCCCGTTTCTCATGTCTCCCCGACAACATGTGAGGCCTTCCTCATTCCCAGGTGAAAACACCCAAGACGGAGGCAGAAACAAGGAGTCACATCATGCTTCCTAGACCAACCAGAGAGACTGCGTTCATGGTCATCCTTCTACCTAACTGGGAGGTCTTTGGCACATGGAGAACACTGGAGATCAGAGGAAACCAGATAAATCCAGAGAATGGAGCCGACTATCATGTCTTTGACCACTGTCAAGTCCTCTTCAAAAAACCAGTGCCAGCCAGCACACACCTTTGATCTCAGCACTTGGGAGACAGAGGCAGGCAGAGCTCTGAGTTTGGGGACAGCCTGGTCTACACAACAATCTCTGCCTAACCAAGGCTACACTAGTGTCTCCCAAAAGTCAATGTCTTTTAAAAAGGAGAGATTCTCCTAGGTTAGAAGAAGCGGGGGCGACATCTCAAGAAAAGCCTTAGCTGGATCCTAATTTCATGAGAGAAAAGATCTTGGAAAGACACATTGGGAACACACAAGACAAACGTGGCAAAACAGTGGCCACTATTGAACCCCGCTCGTGGGACATGTGTGTTCCTTGTACTGTTCTTCTGTTCAGTAGTGAAAAGTCCCATTTGGAATGAGACAAATGCTTTCTACAACAGATTTATCCTGCTGAGCAGAAATAAGATATGTTAGACCGACTCATGAGATGGCTCCAGGGGTAAAGGCGCGTGGTGCACAAGCCTGGCAATCCGAGTTCCATCCCCGGGACCCACCTGTGGACGGAGAGAACACCAACTCCACAAAGTTGACTTCTCCATAGCGCATGCACATGTACACACACCATAGACAAAACACACACACACACACACACACACACACACAAACCATAATGGTGCACGTCTTTAGTCCCAGCACTCAGGGAGGGGCCAGGGGAGTGGGGGCGGAGGTCAGGGGAGAAGCAGCAGACCTCTGAGTTTGAGGCCAGCCTGGTCTACAAAGCAAGTTCTAGCACAGTCGGGGCTACACAGAAAAACCCTGTCTCAAAAAACAAAACAACAACAAAAGAGATCTACCTGCAAAAACCATTTGCCTGCAGCCCAGCCCAGTCATTGTTCCTCTTGCCGCTAATCCGAATGCATGACTCAGAAATGAAGGGTAAGCAGGGCTTACGGAGAGTATCAGGACCTAGGCTTCCTGCTCCCAGTCTTTCTGTCCGCAGCGACTCTGAAGGAAATCCCATATGCGAAGCTGAGAAGGCAGCTTTGAAGGAAAAGGATTTTCTCATATTATGGGGGCTGCTGATTCTCAGTAACCCCACGGATGAGTTTCTCTCTAGAGCTTTTAAAATAAGATGCCCCTACCCCAAATGGGGATCTGGAGGAGACAAACAGAAAACAGCGGGATTTGTGGAATAGCCTTCTTTGAGGAAACATCGCTCATCTGGCAATAGTTGTGGTGTGTGCCTTTTCCAGCACAGATCCAAACCCTTCCTCTGCAAGGCCCAGACCTGGCAGGCTTGGGTGGGTGGCTGGCTTCGTTTTGTAGGTCTAGCAGCGCCACCTGGTGGTGGGTTTAGAAAATTGTGCTGAATTGACCAGCCTGGTACCAACAGCGCTAGATGATGACTCCAGCCACTGAGCCCAGAAAGAGAAGCCTGGTGACATTAACAAGGAAAGAAAAGGCAGGGCGAGGTTTGTTCTCTCTCCATCCCTCTCTCCGTCCCTTTCTCCCTCACTCTTTCCCTCCCTCCCTTTTTCCCTCCCTCCCTCCATCCATCCCTCGGTCCCTTTCTCCCTCCCTCTGTCCCTTTTCTCTCTCTCTTTTTTTAACTGCCTTATTGTCCTACTGGTAATTAAGCTTAGGAGACACAGAGTTAAAATTCAAACAAAACTTTTTCCAGTTCCCCTATGGCATTGGAAAGGATGTGATGTGTCTGAAAGAATAATACTTTTGCACAAATCTGAGAGAGGCCACGTTTCATGTGCCATCTAGGAAATATTGCTGTACTGTGGCTCGGACCTGCTGAACAGTTTACAGCCACATGTCAGGTAGCATAGGAACCTCACACCTAGACCGGTGAGATAGCCCTTCCCTTCGATGTCAGAAACACCTGATGATTAGAAGCAAATAGTATTCTCTATTTTATTACTAACCAGAGATCAGGGAGTGGTCTCCTTCCGTTGAGCACTTCCTCAGACACATTTGTGCTAACCCAGAGGGCAGCGTTTCCTTCTGGCTCTCCCAGAAGAGCACCACGTAAAGGACGTTTGACAGGGTCCTCAACAGTTTAATGCGCCATGTCTCTTTCTTCTCCCCCCTCCTCCTCCACTACTCCTTTCCCCTCTCCGTTTCCTTCTCTACCTCTGTCTCCAATCCCGAGGCCATATATTTTCAGACTGGACCAAAGTTGCTGTCTAGACCGCCCCCCCCCCATGCTAGTCTGAGCTCCATGGAACTTCACAGACAGGCCAGTCTCACGACAGTCTTTCATAAATGTGGAAAGGCTGTGATTTAAGCTCAAAAGATTCCCCCAAAGAAGCTGCCTCATGGGATGGAGAGCACGCATTGCTCTTCCAGAGGACCTGCGTTCAACTCCCAGCATCCACGTCAGGTGGCTCACAACTGCCTATTTCTGGGAACCCAACACCTTTAGCCTATTCAGGCAGCCACAGTCATGTGCACACCATTCCCCCCCCCCCCCCCCCCCGCCCCACAACAGCTCATGTGTCATGAAAAATAAAGTAAGAAACGGCTGCTTGGTCCTGAAAACATGGACAGTCTTCAGGTTCATCCCTCCCCGTAATGCCCCTCCTCCACCTCAGCTGTGACTGGAATCCGGATGCACTGCTCCACCAAGACGTTAACCAGAGCAATGGGCTCTGTAGCTATCCAGATGTTGTGTGCTATAGAACAAATGTGTATTTGAAAGAAACGTTGGGACTAGAGAGATGCCTCGGTGTACTTATCTGACAGCAAACCCGAGATAAAGCAAATGAAGGCACCGGCCACCAAATCCGAGGACCTAAGTTCAGCCCTCCAAATCCACATGGTGAAAGGAATGGACCTTCTGGCCCGCTCAGGAACCATCACAAAGGTGCGCGAGCACACACATACACACAAATAATGAAATCAACTGGCAGTGATGACGCACACATAGCACTCGGCAGAGGCAGGAGGATCTGAGTTCGAGGCCAGCCTGGTCTACAAAGCAAGTTCCAGAAAAGCCAGAGCTACACAGAGAAACCCTGTATTGAAAAGCCAAAAATAATTTTAAAAGTTTAAAAAGATAAAATCTAAAGTTTTATCAGGGGTTTGAGCTTTTACTGAGCAACAATGCCCTTCCAGCAAACTATATATTATTAAGCCTGGGTTCCTGTGAACTCTGTATTTTACTTTTGCTGTTTTTATGAGGTACATGTCACTCTTCATTCTTTCTTAATATAATTGCTGTCACCCCATCATTTTATTTCATTGAGATAGACTCCTGTTTATCCAGCTGTCTATCCTTCCATTCATTCATTTCTGAACGCCTCCCATTTGTTGATCACTTTGCAGTCTCTGGGAATTCAAAACATCCTCTCTGTTCCAAAGGAACTTATCAATGATGAAGGGGATTAGTATTTGCTTTTCCTAACACCACAGAGCCCCATTGTTGTTTGGAAATCCTCCACTCTCGTTAGGTTGACCACGCAGCTGTGTGACTGGTTGGGCAACTCCGCCAGTTGGAACTTTTTTTTCCCCCTCAATTTTATGTATGTGTTTTGCTTGCATGTATGTCTGTGTAACATGTGTGTGTCCACAGAGGTCAAAAGAGGGCATCAGATTACCCAGAACTGGAGTTACAGGTGTTTCTGAGCCACCATATGGGTGCCTAGAATCAAACCTGGGTCCTCAGGAAAAGCAGCCAGAGCTTTTAACCACTGAGTCATCTTGCCAGTCCCCGGTAGGCCTTTTATTGAGAACAAGTTTAGACTTGCATTATTACACCAAGAATATCTTTCATTATAAAAGTCAAGTTAAGAAACAGCCATACCTTAAATGCAAGAATGGTTTCATTTAGTATTATATCAAATTGCTAACTTTACAAGAGGAAAAAATAATTCAAATAAAATTTGAAAGCACAATAATAAAAGCAAGTAAATCCTACATAAATATAAAAGGTCTCAAATTTGATTAGTGAATCAGTTTTTAGTAAAGGATAGACACGGTGATCTTGAAAGTATTTGTACGTGACTCGGGGTGGGACAAGTACCTAGTAGGACAGGCTATTTCTTCTGTGGAGAATGTAGGGTGGGCTACATACAGAGCTCTGAGGTTTGCACTTGGGCTGGAGACACAATATAAAATCAATAACATTTGCGGAAGCCTATTGATTTATGTATTCCAAGTATGGCTACAAAAGAGCTTAGAAATGATGCCATCCAGCATGTGCATGCTGGAGTCAGTCTTCAAAATACCATTCCTCATTAAAAAGAACCATGGTCACCTTGAGAAACAGCTGATTCCAGGAAAGCCCAAGATGAGCCTAGAAAGTCTTCCAATGACAGAAGGCAGGTATGCATTCAAAGACGGATGTGAAGGAGCCATCTTGGTGAGGAACCCATGGGCAGACGCAGGACGACTCCGGATCTAAATGAATGGTGACAGTAATGGGTTCTAATGGGCTACATTTAGAAGGAATCAATTTGTGTAGCTACTGTAGAACCGGGGGGCAGGGGCAGAGGATAGATCATTACAAGAGAATTTCTGTTAATACATGTTGAAAAAAATGCTTGAAAAATAATTACATTTCAGGGTCAGTGAGATGGTTCTGTGGATAAAGAGACCCTGAACCGATCCTGATAACGTGGTCTCAGTTCCTGGAATGAACATGACTGAAGGAGAGAACCGAGTCCAGCAAGCTGTCTTCTGGCTTTCACATGCTCAATGTGGCATGCTTTCCACACATACACGCATGTGCACACATACACGCATATGCACACATACACACACACACACACACAATCTACTTAACTCAGGGCAGTCTGGTGTATTTTTCCCTTTAAACATCATAGTTCAGAGCACCTGCTGCTCTTGCAGAGGACCCAGGTTCAGTTCCCAGCACCCACGTGGTGGCTCACAACTTTCTGTAACTCCAGCTTCAGGGGATCTGGCATCCTTTTCTGGTCACACTGAGCACAAGACATGCACATGGCACATATACATACACACAGGCAAAACACTAATACACATAAAATAAAAATAAGTCTTAAAAGAACTGTCTTGGTGTCTGTCAGGACCCTGGATAAATCTCTGAAGTACTCATCTAAATGAAAGAAGTCAGACACAAAAAGTATATCCCTTGTGACCTATTACTATACGCACAAAACATGCAAAGAATGCAAAGCAATAGGGGCAGAGATTAAATGAAGAGTTTGCAGGATTTAGGAAAGGGGACTGAGTAGAGAGGGACATGAGAACTCGTGGGGATTGGAGAAACTCTCTGTATCTGGCACAAAGTGATGCTTACACAGCTGGGAGGATCTATGTAAAACATAAACAATGAAAAGGGTGGACTGAAAGAGAATGGCCCCCACAGGTTCATAAATTTGAATGCTCAGTCACTAGGGAATGGCAGAAGGTGTGGCCTTGTTGGAGGAAGTGTGTCACAGGGGCGGGGTGGGCTTTGAGGTCTCAAATGCTCAAGCCAGATTCAGTGTCTCTCTCTTCCTGTTGCCTGCCGATGCAGATCCAGACCTCTCAGTTACTCTCCAGCACCGTTTCTGCCTTCATGCTACCATGCTTCCCAATCATGCTGACCGTGGACTAAATCTCTGAACCGTAAGCCAGCCCCAGTTAAATACTTTCTTTTCTAAGAGTCACCATGGTGATGATGTCTCTCCACAGCAACGGAGCAGTGATGACGGCAGGTAGGTTTGACTGCACTAAAGCTACACACGTCACCCTTCCATAAACCCAGCCCACATGTGTGTTCTGATGTGCTGCGTGGCGAACGTCATCCCTGGAGTGGACTGCAAAGCAACACAAAGAAACCACACTAAACTCATCCATGAAGGAGGAATCAGATAAATCCAGCCCAAGAGCATTCTCCAAAATAACTGACTCGAACTCAAAAGTTGAAAGAACTAGAAAGAGGTGTGCACAGATGCAGTAGGGCCACTCTAAGTGAAGAATGGGACTAAAGCACAACAAGGAACTGGGCAGGTGGCGCACACCTTGAGTCCCAACACTAAAGGAGCAGAAGCAGTCACATCGCTGAGTTCCAGGCCAGCCTGGTCTACACAGAGAGTTCCAGGCCAGCCAGGGCTAACAGTGGAAACCTGTTGTAGTGGGGAGCTGCGGGCTGCATTCCTGCCCAGCTCCCAGCAGCCTGGCTAGCTTATGTCCCAAAATAACAACACACAAACTGTATTCATTTAAACACTGTCTGGCCCATTAGTTTCAGCCTCTTACTCACATCTTGATTAACCCATATTTAATAATCTATGTAGCACCATGAAGTGGTGCCTTACCGGGAAGATTCTAGAGTATGTCCATCTTGGGCCGGAGCTTCATCACGTCTGACCCAGAGAGCAGAGGCATGGCGATTTATTAACTTCCCTTCCCAGCATTCTGTTCTGTCTACTCCGCCCATCTAAGGGCTGGCCAATCAAATGGGCCAGGTAGTTTCTTTATTAACCAATGAAATCAACTCAAACAGAAGACCCTCCCACATAATTTCCCCTGTAGAAAATGGCCTTTAATTTAACTCAGAGTTCCATGGTAGTGAGACACAATTGCTCCTGGCAACACCGATTTATTCCCGAGAGAATGTTGAGCACCAAAGACACTCCACGTGGAACCTTTCTTCTTGGCAGAACTGGCCTTTGGGCAAAGAAATGCATACCTCAACCACTGACAGATACAGAGCATCCATAAATGGATAAAACAGGACTGTCATATCCTGCCAAGACAGGGTAAAATAGTTCTGAAAAGTTTCTTGCCTTTGAAAATGGTATGTCAGTTACATTAGGCCTTAGCCAAAGTTGGTTGCTTCAACACTGCAAACGTGACTTTGGGTGATTGTCCAGGTAGCTAGTAGTCTCTGTGATTTGTTGCATGTTTTGGAAGTTGTCTGAATGCACTTCCTAATTACTCAGGTAACATTATTTCCCTTCTCAGATCTTCGATGGGGTTGAAGACTATATAAATGTAGTTACTTTCCTCTCATGACTTGGCCAAGTTATTTATTATACAAGACTTAAACTAGTTGGAATAGGATATTTGTACTTATTGTATATAATTTCGTAGTAGGTTTAGAACTCTCTTAAACAAAAGGGGGAGGTGTTGTGGGAGCTCCTTCTGCTCCTTCAGCCAATAGCCACTGAGATACCAGCCCATTGGGGCGTGGTCTCTCTCTTTAAAAATGTGGCCACTTCCCTCCACTCATGCTCTGGCTTTGGGCTCTGCTTCCGGCGACTAGGCTCCCTTCCTGATTGCGCAGAGGACTGTTGGCTGGGATGGTTATCTGTAAGTTTTTCCCTTTTAAATAAATAACCATTCTATTAATCATAATTCCAAACTGGTGTGGGATTGTTTGTGACATACGCCTTCATCCTGTCTCCAAACAGAGAAAGAGACCTAAGGATTGGACTAGGGATGTTTCTAGATCAGTGATGTAACTACCTAGCATCTTATAGTATAGCTAACTAACATCCGTGAGATCCTTAGTTCAGTCCTTTGTACTAAAAAACAAAAAACAAAACAAAACAAAGCAAAACCCACAGCAAACAGGCGCAATGGAACTTTAGGTTATCATTGCATTTATTTTTAATTATGTGGACATGAACACCTAAGCTCAGATGCTCATGGAGGCCCAGCATCATCAGATTCCCCTGGAACTGGAGTCAACAGCCAGGCTGTGAGATACCCACTGGGGGTGGGGGTTGAGAGCAGAACTCAGGCTCTACAAGAGAGTATGCACTCAACAGCTAGGTCACCTCTCTAGTCCCAAATACTGGGTTTTGGAATAACCAACTACATGTCCTTTGAGGTTTCACTTCTAACATTTGTATATTAATATAACTTGATTCTACCAAATAGAATTACATTCTCACAGGTCCCTTAGCATTATGGTTCTTTTCCCCTTATGGGATTCATGTGATAGCTGACAGAAATGAGCCAGGCAGTGGTGGCGCACGCCTTTAATCCCAGCACTCGGGAGGCAGAGGCAGGCGGATCTCTGTGAGTTCGAGGCCAGCCTGGTCTACAGAGTGGGTTCCAGGACAGCCAGGGCTACACTGGGAAACCCTGTCTCAGAAATAAACAGTTCACAAAAATGGAGTCACGGCATCTGCAATCGACTTCAGTGGTTCGAACCAAAGTCTGAGGGGAAGGAAAGGCGGGTGTGCCAAACTTTAACAAAGTGATAAATCTAGGGGAAAAGGTCCAAGTTCTTCTGTCTTCTACTATACACAATCTTTTTTTTAAAAAAAAAAACAATAGGTTTGAAATATTTCAAAATTAAAAAGTGAGGAAATAATTTTTTTAATGTTCATGTATTTAATTGAGCTAACTTGAGTTGTGTGGGGAATCCATATTTTCATCTACAACTGTAATGAGGAATGGGCTCTTTGTTCCGGCCCGCCCGGCTAGCTTGCTCCCCAAATAACCACACAGAAATTGTTCCGTCCTGCCCAGCTAGCTTGCTCCCCAAATAACCAAACAGAAATTGTATTACAACAACTGATCAGACACAGTTTCTTTTCTGTTCACATGTTTCTTTAAGAAGAATTGACTCCTTTAATCCCAGCACTCAGGAGGCAGGGGCAGACAGGTCTTTATGAGTTCGAAGCCAGCCTGATCTATTTAGTGAATTCCAGGATGGCCAGGGCTACAAAACCGAGAGTCCGTATCTCAAACAGACAAGACGAGCAGGAGGAGGAGCAGCCCTGCCGAGGCTTACCCAGCTCTTTCTTTTTTAAAAAAAAATCAGCTGACTCTGAAGTGCTGAAGCCAGCATGTTCTTGCCTTCAACTCCCTTCTCTAGGCCTCACAGCCCTTGGCCGACTCTGTAAAACAAAAATATATACACAACAAAAAACCCTGATGCCCGAGAGAAATGGGAAACTTGCGTTGGTTCGGTTTTGTTGCTGTTATAAACACTTAACCAAAATCAGCTCAGTGAGTGTGTGGCCATTTTAGCTTCACAGTTTATAATCCATCTTGAAAGGGAAGCCCGGGCTGGAATTAGAGGCAGGAACTGAAGCCTATCAAGGGCTTTCCTGGATATAATAATATGGGACCCCAAGCCACTGGGCATTTGTGGTAGATGCTCAGGGCTCAGTTTAATCAGAGCCTTGTAGACTGAGCCTGCTACCCCTACCTTAACATACTATACCCGTTTCCTGGTCTGTTCTTTGCTCCTGGGCTCTGTCTGTGGCTCCCCCTCAAAGCCTGAGTTAGGGATGCCCACAGGAAGCACTCCAAGGTTGTTCTGTGCTCCTGAGGAAAAGGCTCGGGCAATGCACAGTTGCAGTGCTCCCAGCGCATGTGGTGTCTCTGTGTCCTGTGGGTCAGAAAATGATGTCAGATCTCAAACACTATTGAAATTGCAGGTTCAGAGAACTTAGGGGAGTTAAGTGACCCTAAGATAAAAGGATTGTCAACCTCAGCTTTGACGTGCGCACTTTTAATTCTCTGCCGTTAAACAAGGCAAAGAAGAAAAAGAGAAGGAGAAGGAGGAGGAGGAAGATCCCAGGCTGTGGAGCAGGAAAGATGACTCAGTGTGTAAATCACTTGCTGCACAAACATGAGAACCTGAGCTGGGATCTCTGACTTACACACGAAAGCCAGGAGCATAGGCACATGTCTGCAATCCCAGTCCGGGGGTAGGGGAGGAGTGGGGAGGATGACAGGGATGGGGGTGGGGTTGGAGGGCAGAGGCAGGAGGATTCTTGGAGCTCAACAGCCACCAGTCTAGCTGTATCTCTGAGCTCCAGGTTCAGTGAGAGAAAATTACGGCAAAGAATAATTGAAAACAAAAAACTGAAGATAATTTCTGATTTCTATACTCATTCTTGCATGCACACACACATACTGGAACACATAAGCGTTCTACATACATATACACACGTGTACACAGACATACAAGCACATACATATAACACACAAGAAAATCTAGGTTGTCCCTCTTCCAACCTGATTATCTCTTATTGTCCTCCCCTCTAGATTTTCCCGGTCCCCCCCATCCCCACCCAGTGACCAGTTGCTGAACTCTCACCAGTAAACACATGTGGGCCACCTGTTCCTGCCAAGCCTTTCTGCTCCACCTCCCAAGCAGCTGTTAGCCCCTTCAAACCAAGGGAAAGAAACAGGGGCTGAAGCAGGCTCTGCCAGGCTAGGCTTGAGTGCTAGCCAGCAGCCAGCAGCAGAGCATACTAGAAAATGAGACTGAGAACTGTCAGCCGAACCCAACACATGGCTCCTGTAATGAATCATCCAAGCTCCAATCCCAAATCGGTTTGTGTTCAGGGGACATTGGGGTGTGCAGAATCCTGTCCATGTGTGAACAAGCATTTTGTAAAAATGCATCCTTGAATATGATTCTACTTTAACATGCACAGGAAGGCTGAGAAGAAGCCTCAGCGAGTATAAGGCTTGCTGCCCCACATGAGGTCTGAGTTTGGAGTCTCAGGGCCCAGAAAGATTCTGGAGGCTCACTGGCTACTTACTCAGTCTAGCCTAAACAGTGAGCTGCGAGCTGAGTGAGGTCCCTGGCTTAGAAAAAAGAAAGAAAGAAAAAGAAAGAAAGAAAGAAGGAAGGAAGGAAGGAAGGAAGGAAGGAAGGAAGGAAGGAAGGAAGGGAGGAAGGGAGGGAGGGAGGGAGGGAAGGGAAAAAGGAAAGGAAAGGAAAGGAAAGGAAAGGAAAGGAAAGGAAAGGAAAGGAAAGGAAAGGAAAGGAAAGGAAAGGGGGAAAGGTGGCGAGTGATAGAAAAAAGACAGGGCCAACCTCTGAACTTCCACACATGCATATGCATAGGCAAACACACCTGTACACATACTTACACAGACAAGCACACAACACACACGCATACACACACACGCGCGCACGCCCACAGTGTCAGCAGTTTTTCTGTCCCTGCTGTAATGTCAGACTTTGCATGGGCAATGTGGAAGGTCCTGAGCTCACATGGAAAGTGGCTTCGTTTGGCAGCACACTCAGGAGGCCGCTTGGATGTCAGAGGACTCACTGTGCCGAGCCTCAAGAGCACAAAGACAGTAGGCTGCACTTCCCGGTATTTCTTTAAGACGCTGCTTAATTCTATTGACCCTACTAAGGTGACGTGCACTGTGGAAGGTGACAAAGAATTCTTTACATCTTTCTGTGATCTGGTCCTAGGACATTTTGTGAAAGAAAGCAGTTTCCAGGGCAACTGTCACAACTATATGGTGTTGCATATTGTTTATGTGATTTATATGGTCTGAAGAGATGTTTAGTATTGAAATACCAGGAAATTAGGAGCTGGAGAGATGGCTCAAGGGTTAAGAACATTTGCTGTTCCTACAAAGGAATTAGGTTTCGCTCCCAGAACACATGACAGCTCACAACTGCCTGCGACTCCAGTTCCAAAGAATCAGATGTCTCCTTCTGGCCTCTGGGGGTACTTCATGCATATCGAACACATAAACTCAAGTAACAACACACATCCACATAAATAAGTAAATCTCAAAATACCAAGAAATCAAAAACAGTGTCGTATGAAATGTAGGCTATAGGCATACTATATCATGAAGTATTTATCTTTCACTCTGGATTAGACAGGGTATTATGCAGCCCAGACTGACCTTCAACTTGATGTTGAACCAAGGGTGATCCTTCAAATCTCTGATCCTCTTGCCTCTACCTCCTGACTACTGGTATTATACACATTGTGCCACTATGCCCGGTTTACATGGTCCTGGAGATGCAACCAAGAGTTTCATATGTGCTAGGCAAACCCTCTACCAACTTAGCTATATCCCTAGCCCTACCTTTTACATTTTAAAATGATACGTGATAGTTATTTAGAGATAGGAGTTAAAATATGTATGGGGGGGCAATATTATACATTGTGTGGAAGCCAGACTTTCGGGCCAGTTCACACCTGACCACACAGAAGGTGGTCACCTGGCCTTCCAGACAGGATGTCGCCATCCTAAACAAAGGATCAGGATATGCTAATATCGTTCTGCTCCTTCTTTGTAATTATGGAGATTGCCGGGGGAAGAAGTGTTAAATCCAGGCTACATTGTTGCAAGGAGGAGCCTGCTCTTTGGTTCCCAGCCTCTGGGACTTGCTTAGCCCCTCCCAAAAAAACCACACAGAACCCAATTTCATTAAATAGCTGCTTGGTCCATTAGCTCTAACTTCTTATTGGCTAACTCTTACATATTAGTTTAACTCATTTCTATTAATCTGTATATCACCACGAGTTTGTGGCCTACCAGCAAAGTCTCAGCATGTCCACCTCCAGAAGTGGGTCCATGGTGTCTCTCTGTCTCTCCGCCTTCCTTCTCCCAGCATTCAGTTCTGTTCCCCCCCCCCCCCCCCGCCTACCTAAATTCTGCCTGCGTTTTGTTTCCAGCATCATTTTTAGTTTTACTTTCCGTCAGCAATTCCATCTCTTGGGTTGTCTTCTTTATCTCCCTCCTCCCTTTGGTTTCCATCTTCTCTGAGCTTCAGTGCTGGGCAGCAGCAGCGATCTGGATCCTCTTCGCACGCCAAACCACTCCATGTGGTAGAATGAACAATGAATTCCCTCTCTACGGCAAGCCCGCCCGGCTGTAGCAAAGGGAGTTGTCACAAGTCTTTTCTTCTCTCCGTTTTGTATCTGTGGCCTTATCATCATTCTACCTTGACCTCAGTCTGGATCAGGAATCTCAGAATGAGACTGTGTGTGAGAGCTGTCTCCCTTCTAGTTCTGGGATTAAAGGCGTGCACTGCCCGGTTTCTATGGCAAACTAGTGTGGCTACTGGGATTAAGGTGTGTGTTACCACTGCCTGGTCTGTAAGGCTGACCAGAGGGGCTGTTTTACTCTCAGATCTTCAGGCAAGCTTTGTCTATTAAAATACAAATGAAATGCCACTACACTACGTGACAGAGCAGCCATAGTTGGGATGTGACTGTAGTCCCACTACTCCGGAAACAGAACGCGAATAATTCCCCCCTCAGTTTACGTTTTGGTAGAGAATAAATGAGGGGCAATTTTTCAGAATGTGAACTCAGGATTTCATGAGGAATCACTAGAAAACTCCCTCCCAATAAAGCCGTGTGAGTTGTGTCTTTATTCCCACGCCTCCCCTCTGGTCTGGATAAATAATTTATGGTCCGGGCTGGCACTAGACCCCAACAATTTTGAGCCTTGGATTAAAGAAAAAAATGTGAAATGTCTGATCCATAATAATGTTTGAAATATGGCAGCTCACTACTAACAGGCATTAAAAAAAAAAGACACCACGATCAATTCACTTTGGAGAGATTTTGTTTAGACAAAAATCAATCAGATAACTTAGCTACAAGCCCTCAGAACCATTTTTAAATGGTAAAGTAGTGGAACTCTATAATATGTTCTGAATACAGATTTATTTGAATGTGGAATCTCTTTCTTTTAAGTAGACACAGGTGCTAGATTCTGAAACACATTTGGGAAACCCGAGCTGGGCAGTGGTGGTGCACACCTTTAATCCCAGCACTCGGGAGGCAGAGACAGGCGGATCTCTGTGAGTTTGAGGCCAGCCTGGTCAACAAGAGCTAGCTCCAGGACAGGCTCCAAAGCTACAGGGTGGCCTGTGAGGAGTTATCTTTCTGTTAATTCGAATGAGAAGGATCACATTAAGTTTGGGTGACACCATTCCCTATTCTGGGATCCTAGACTGGATTAAGAGGGAGAAAGCAAATTGAGTACAAGCATTTATCACTTTTTGTTTCTTGACTGTAGAATCAGCAGCCTCAAGCACCTGCCACTATGTGTTTACTGCCATGATAGACTGTGATCTAAAATCGTTAGCCAAAATAATCTCTCTTTTCCTGGAGTGGCTTTGGTCAGATATTTTGTCACAGCTGCAAGACAAGTAACATAAAAAATAAATAGGGTCTTCCTGTGTAATCAAGGCCATCCTAAACTCACTATGTATCTCACACTGGTCTGGAACACATAATCCTCCTGCCTCAGTCAGTCTCCTATATGCTGGGTTTACAGGTGTGCACCACTATACCCAGTGCCTACGAGTGTGCTTTCTACAAATTACAAATTCTCCTTCCAGATTTTCCAAACTGCTACCTTCCAGCTATTTTTATTTGTTTGTTTTATGACTTTATAATCAATTTGTACACATTTTTGCAGAGGGAGGTTTTGTAAGTGGATACGAAACCATTTTCAAGAGCAGTCCTTGTGGAATATTAACTTTCTGTATGTGCGTAGACATAGAGTCATACATCAAATATGAATGTTTTAGCTAACGGTAGACTGCATATAAGATGGTACCCTAATTAGAGTCATCATAATTTGCATAAGTAAACTCCATAATGTTTGCCTAATCACAAAAAACACAAAGAAATGCAGTTCTAACATTTATAGCCATTGTTATGCAGTATACATAAGCATGTTAAGTCCGTAATATGCATCTTATATTTCAATAGGGTGCTAACTTGGGTTTTTTTTTTTTCAGGGTGGATTTCACACAGGCCACTAGTTATTAAAATAGAAAAAGGGCTAAAAGGGAAAAGAAGGGAGTGCCACCTGACATATTCGTCCCCACTTGGGGGGAAGAGTGTGAATTAAGAAAAAAATAGGCAAAAGACAACAAATAGAGTTGGGAGGACATCCAGTAAATCCTGAGATTTACATTGTATTTATTTCTCATAGCCTTTATATACCCCAGTCCAAAAAGGAGGGGGATAGCAAAAGACTTTCTTTACCAAGATACAAAGAACAAAGTAACTGCCCTCTTAATACCCACAGCATCAGCTAACCACACCTGAGACTAAAACATCCTGTTAGTAGCCACACTTTGGGTCGAACCTTCTGTCATCTGACCTTGAAGAAGCAAGAGTAGGTAGGTCTTGACTCTCGGACCTTCAGTCAAGGTGGAACGGATCTATTTCTGTGGGCTCCCACAGGTGAGGTAATGCAAACGTAGATGGTCCCTGACTTTGGCTGAGCTTGCATCCTGGTAATCTCGCGGTAAATTAAAAGCTTTGACCTGTGTGGTAGTTTGAATAGGATTGGCCCCCATAATCTCAGAGGGAGTGGGACTGGTAGGAGGCGTGGTCTTGGTGGATTGGGTATGACTTTGTTGGTGAAGTGTGTCACTGTGGGGGCGGACTTTGAGGTTTCCAATGCTCAGGATACCACCCAGTGTCTCAGTTGACTTCCTGTTGCCTGGAAGATGTAGGACGCTCAGCTACTACCCAGCACGTGTCTGCCTGCATGCCTCCATGCTCCCCATCATGAAAATAATGGACTGAACCTCTGAACTGTAAGCGAGCCACCTCAACTAAATGTTTTCTTTATAAGAGTTGCCACGGTCATGGTGCCTCTCCACAGCAATAGCAACCCTAACTAAGACAGCCTGAAAAACATCTTTTATAAACCTGATCTATGTACTGTTGCTTAGCAACACAATATACTACCCAGGGGAAGATTCCCTTCCCTGCCCAGCATCACAAGAGAAATATCCTGTGGCATATTGCTACTCCAGGGAAAGATCGAGGTTTGAAAAACAGACCCCACTAAGTGTGGCTTTCACAGCACCATAAAACCAACCATTCCTAAGTATAGCTTTCATAAATCAAAAAACACCTGTGTTCGCAAGTAATGACACAGTGTCACTCTTAGAGCTTGTGCTGACTAATTGTATGTCAATTGACAGACACACAAACTAGAGTAATCAGAAAGGAGGGAACCCCACGTGAGAAAATATCTCCGTAAGATCCAGCCGTACGGCATTTTCTTTTCCTTGGGGCATGGTGTTTCGAGACAGGGTTTCTCTGTATAACCCTGGCTGTCCTGGAACTAGCTCTGTAGACCAGGCTGACCTCAAACTCAGGAGATCCACCTGCCTCTGCCTCCCAAGTTCTGGGATCAAAGGCGTGTGCCACCACCACGGGAACAAGGCATTTTCTTAATTAGTGACTGATGGGGGAGGGCCCAGCCCACTGTGGGTGGTGCCACCTGGGTTAGTGTCCTGAGTTATATCAGAAAGCAGGCTGAGTAAGTCAGGGGCAGCAAGCCAGTGAGCAACATGGCCTCTGCATCAGCTCCTGCTTCCAGGTTCCTGTCCTGTTTGGGTTCCTATCCTGACTTCCTTCAAGGATGAGCAACAATATGCTAGTGTAAGCTAAATAAACCCTTGTCTTCCCAACTTGCTTTTTGCTCAGGCATTTCACCGCAATATGTTGGTGGAAAGGCGGCCACCCAGCTAGCTTAGATCCAAAATAATTACACAGAAACTTATTAATTAAATCACTGCTTGGCCCATTAGCTCTAGCTTCTTATTGGCCAACTCTTACATATTAATTAAACCCATCTCCATTAATCTGAGCATCACCACGAGGTCGTGGCCTACCAGCAAAGTTTCAGCATGTCTAACTCTGGCAGCAGCTCCACGGCGTCTTTCTAACTCTGCTCTTCTTTCTCCCAGCATTCAGCCTAGCTTCTCCCCGCCTAACTCTGTTCTACCCTATCAGGCCAAGCCAGTTTCTTTATTCATTAATGATTACAAGCAACACATAGACAGAAGGACCTCCCACAGCAGTACTTGGGACCTCAATAAGACAGAGATGGAGAATAAAATGGAGGAGATTGTCCAGTTTGACCACTTTTCTATGCCAGTCGGGTCTGGGACATCAGAGAGGATCACTCAAGCTCCTGCCACACCTGCCAAGTCAGTGTTGGGCAGTTAACAGTGGTGTTGACTAGCTTCTAAGAGACTGCCCTGCCCCACCCAGACCTTCCTCAGTTACAGAATATTGCAACTTATAGAGATCAATATTTCTAGGCCATGCAGCGCTTGCTTTTTGGTACCTGACTTACCTCACTCCTCATATCGTAATGACCTGGTGTTCCACTCACATTCTTAAAAAGGACAGTTCCATTTCTTTTCCTTTTTTGTTTTTTGTTTATGGAGACCGGGTTTCTCTGTAGCTTTAAACACACAGAGATCCGCCTGCCTCTGCCTCCAGAGTGCTGGGATTTGTTATGGATTTGCTGCGGGTCCCAAGAGCAGAGGGGGCCTGGGCAGGGCCTGGGCATACAACCTAGCAGGTCTCCAAAGGTGGCTGGTCCCCTGGGCGTCCCCAGCAACTAGCCATGTGGGTGGCGGGTAGGCAAGGGGCAGACAGATAGGCACACCATGCAGATGAGTTTGCTGCAAGGTGCCTGAGGTCCCAAGCAGGGAGGGCACACGAGACCATGAGGCAGGTTCCATGTGACTGTAGCGGGCGGGTGAGAGAGACAGATAGGCACACCATGTAAAGTAAAGTTAGATATTTATTAGGTGGATTATGGAGGGGAAGGAAAAAGGAGAAAAGGGAGGGAAAGAGAGAGTGAGGGAGAGAGAGGGGGAGAGAGGCTGCCTCGCTGAGAGAGGGGACAGGAAGGAAGAAAGCTGAGGTTGTGTGCAGGAAGGGAGTGGGCATGGCTTGTCTCTTAAAGAGACAGCATTACAGGATTAAAGGCATGCACCATAAAAGATGGATGCCATATTTCATGGTATAAGGAGTCCACCTGTAGGCCCATATTTCTATATGGTGTGGCAGCCAGGCTCTGAAGCCATAGGCCCCACCTGAGGTGGGCACATAGCACTGCAGACAGGCTGTCACTGCCCTAACAAAGGGTCAGGATGTTGTTCCTCCTTTCTTTGTAATTTAGAGAATGCCTTATAGAGTTGCTGATTCAAGCCTACATGATAGCTAGCATACACAGCAGACAGGTAGATGCAGATGTGACAAAAAGCCATTCACCTGGTTACCTAGGAGACAGAATGCTGGTGTATTTCCCACTCAGTTTATGGGTTGGTTTAAAAGCTGTTTGGAGAATAAATGAGAGAAACTCTTCAGGATGTGAACTCAGGACTTCATGAGGGACCACTGAGAATCTCCCTCTCTATAAAGCCATGTGAGTTGTGTCTTTATTCCTGTGCCTCCATGCCGGTCCAGAGAGAGTTTATGTTGGGGTCTGGTCGAGAGAAATAATTTATGGTCCAGGCTAGCACCAGACCCTGACATCCACCATGTTATCTTTCCCCATTCATCAGTAGGAGGATGCCGAGGAGTTTTGTTCCTGGTTATTAGGAATAGTGCTACACTTAACATCAGAGTGCAGGTGTCTCTTTCATAGATTCAGATATATTTTCAACAGTGGGATTGCTAAGTCATGTGGTCTTTCTGGTAGGGGTTTAAACAGGCAAGCTTACCCAGCAGTAGTGGCAAACACCTTTAACGCCAGCACTCAGAAGACAGATCTCTGTGAGTTCGAGGCCTTCCTGATCTACAAAGTGAGTTCCAAGACAGTTAAGGCTACACAGAGAGACCCAGTCTGGAAAAATAAAACAAAGAAACAAACAAACCAAGCCAGGAAAGTTCAGCAGCCCTGGGAGATGAACAAGAGTGCTTGTGTCTGGGGTGAGAGACAGTCAAACTGACCAGGTTCTGGGATGGAAACAACCAAACTGGTGTCGGCGGGTTCCACCTGCTCCCACTGTGCCCTCCTTGAGAAGCTCATGCAGGACACACTTGCCCTTTCTGTGGCTGCAATAAAACACACTCCCCAAAAGCAGAATAAAAGAAAAAGGGTTTACCTGGCTCATAGCAGGATAGCAATGAGAATTATGAGAACACTGGGAGCGATAGCTTAAATTAAAGAGGAAAGGGGATGCCCATCATGGGGAAGTATATCAGTGAGAGGCTCAGAGGAACCCCCAAATCAAGAAGACACCTGAGCCTTATAAATGTTCAGGGACCACAGGAAATTTTATACAGTGCCATTTAGTTTGATACATACAGCATGCATGCTAAGGAGCCAGGAATTGGGTAAGACTATAAAATCTCTCTTGCAGCTTCAAAGGGTCAGGTTTCAAGGCACATCACAGTTTCTTGACTGTCTGTCATAAAGAGAGAGTTCCAGGAGTTGAGGGGTGGCCTGATTTTCTCTAGACTGCAGATCTGGTGGCTGAGAGCCCCAGCATTTTACGGTGGCAGGCCCATGACCTAATAACAGTAGTACAGCTTGGCATGATATGCCTGCATCTTATGTATTTAATTGCAACTGAGTGAATTTCTTAGCTTCTAAGAAAGCACCTGTCTATTCCAGGAAAGAGACCTCCCCAGGGATAGACAATGGGGATCCATGCATCTACACCAGCACTTACAAGCGCAGATACCAAAGCTGGGCTTTGCCGTGCTACTCAGTCAGGTACTTTGTCCCTCTAGAGAGTGGACTTTTGATTTCTGCTTCTTCCCTTGCTAAAAATAAACACTGAGTGCTGGCTGTACTTGTGCGGCGGTGTGAATTCTTCTTCAGCAGACAAGAGACTGCTGTGGCAGCAAGGATCAGGGGGAATTCACGGGGAGGGATCTGCCCATAATGGTTCTATTTTTAATCTTTGAAGGAATCTTGTGCTAAGCTCTGCCCTGACTGTACTAACTTACATTCCTGTCCACACAGCGCAAGTCTAGCTTTGTCTCCACATTCTTGACTGCACTTGCTGCCTTTGACTCTGATGATAGCCATGCTCACTGGCCTGAGGTAATGTCAGAAATAAAACCCGATGGTTCATTTTCAAAGGTGCCTTGAACCAGCTTAGGGCCAACTACAAACAAACAGAAAACACTAAACCCTTGCTAATGCCCAATAGTCTAGCTATTCCCCAACACACACACATACACACACACACACACACACACACACACAAGAGTAGAACATTGCTAAGAGTCGAGTTTGCAAGCACAGTCATGCATATAAGCTTTAAACCAAACAGGATGAAAAATGTAGAGATGAACTTGCCATTATTTTTGTTGAGAAAAGGACAAATGTGATGGGCACAGGGAAGGATACAAAAGAAGACGTGTAAGAGCGTACACTCCTGATTGGTTTATGTTTTGTTGTTGTTTTGGCTTGGTTTCGATTTTCTAAGACAGGGTTTCTCTGTGTAGCTCTGGCTGTCCTGGAACTCACTCTGTAGACCAGGCTGGCCTCTAACTCATAGAGATCCGCCTGCCTCTGCCTCCCGAATGCTAGGATTAAAGGTATGTGTCACCGTGGCTGGTTTTTAAAAATAAAACATTTTTTCTTTTTCTCCTCTACTTTTGTTTGTTTGTTTGTTGTTTTGTTTTGTTTTTTGAAACAGGTTTTCTCTTTGTAGCTTTGTAGCTTGTCTTGGAACTTGTTCTGTAGACCAGGCTGGTTTTAAATTTACAGAGATCCACCTACCTCTGCCTCCTGAGTGCTGGGATTAAAAGCATGTGCCACCATTGCCAGGACCTGGTTATTTTTTAAAAAGTGGGAAGGTAGTTGGACTTGGTGACTCACACTTTTAAACTCAACTCTAAGAAGGCAGCAGTGGGTGGATCACTGTGAGTTCAAGGCCAGCCTGATCTACGTAGTAAAATCCAGGCCAGCCAGAGCTACATAATGAGACCAGTGTCTTAAAAGAAGAAAAAAAGATGGGTCCAGCTTTAAGATTCTAAACTATTCTCTGCACTCGATCAGCATGTCTGCCTTCCTATATTGACCCGAATTTTGCATGGTCATGAGGTCAACTGCTTGCCTCTTACTACTCTGAGAGCCCAGTCCTCTCACTATGAAGTGAAGACCACTACTGCTTATAGGTTCTAGTTCATTCTGGCCTTGATTTGCATTTTCCTGAGCATTAGTGATGTTGAAATTTTTTTAAAATCTTTTGGTCATTGTCCTTTTATGATCAATGTTTATTTAGGTCTATTGCCCACTTTTTAAACAAATTTGTGTTCGTCTGCATGTCCATTTGTTGCTATTGAGATTTTCAAGTTCCTTCTACACATTTTATATTAGGCTCTGGTTGTCAGTTTGCAAACATTTTCAACCCATCCTGTTGGCTGTCTCAACACTTTGTCGATTATTTCTATATGAAACCGTTTCTTTTCCTCTCACAGTCAAGTCAGAAAATGGCTTCTCTTACCTTTGCAGATCTGAATTAATGAAAACATTAAATTAGCACTGAATTAAGGTGGTATGGAGAAATAAAGACTTCTTTTAAGAAAATAAATCCTTTCAACTCTGGTTTGAAGGAATGAGAAAAAATGGAGCAGAATTCATCATGAAACATGCTACAATTTTAAATTAAAAGAAAATATGAGTGCTTAATTTGGCTAAAGGTGAAATTTAATTACCACTGAGAGTCCTACCCCTTTTATTCTTTTAAAAACTGTTTTACTTTGGGGGTTAAGGAGATGGCTCAGCAGGTTAAAAACTTACCTCAGCAAAGTGAAGACAAGCCAGGATCCCAAGCACCCAACTAAGGCAGGGGGTTATAGTGACCCTCCCAGACAGTGCTCAGGGGGTGGAGACAGACAACCCCAGACAAGCTGGCTAATCAGCCATATTGGTGAGCTATGGGTCCAAGAGAGAGACTCTACCTCAAAATGTAGGCTGGTGAGAGACTGAAGAAGATGCCTGATGTTCACCTCTGCCCTTCTTATGCACACATGCATCCATACCTGCACACACACACACACACACACACACACACGCACGCACACTTTTAAACCTTTGTTTCTAGAAGGAGTACACGTGTTAATTTCAAGAGGTACGATGTTCTTGAAGATGACCTTTTTATATTAATAATCTTAAGTCTGAAATTGACTGCACTCTGTCCCCTCTGTTTCCACATTAACACGAAGAGAGGGCGACCTCTTCATATACCTGTGGTATTCAATAACAAGTACTTCTTTAAATTTTTATTACACTTTTATGTATTTTGTGTGTGTGTGTGTGTGTGTGTGTGTGTGTGTGTGTGTATGGGCATATGTGTGTATCTGATGTAGATAGGCATGTGTTTGTTTGTGTGTATTTAAGTCTTGGCAGGAGGAACCTTCTATCCATGGTTCCAATCCACCAGCTCAACAACTATTTCTTAAAACCCCAGATAGCTAAGGTTCTGCCAAAATATTGCTCAAAGTTACAAGAAAATCCTCAAAAGGCTGAGAATGTCTGAAACCCTAGCTGTCCCAACCTGGCAATCACAGAATGATAGCTGAGAAGCATATAACATCTCGAGACAATTGAAAGATTAGACTCTTAGCCCTCAGCATTTCTACCTACATATTGTTTTGTTTGCATAAAACAAAGCCTTCTTTAGGCCTTGGCAGCCATTAGGCTTTGGGAGGAGGTGGCTGACAGATGGGATAGAAATGCAGTTAGCTAATGTAATCCTGCCATTTAACATAACCGGTGTGGTGTCTATCTTGACGGACCAGCTCAAAAGTTAGCTAAACAACTCTGGGTGGGTCTGTAAGGACATTTCCTAGAAGTATTAACTGAAAAGGGAAAACATCTTCACCTAGGGTGATATTTCCCTCCATTCCTACTCTAGATATAAAGAGGTCCCAGGTAAAAGTCTTTACTTTTTTCCTGCTCAACTTTCCTCCTTGTTGATGAGTGCATATGCTCGCCTGCTGCTTCTGCTTCTTCTGCTTCTGCTTCTGCTGCTGCTGCTGCTGCTGCTGCTGCTGCTGCTGCTGCTGCTGCTGCTCCTGCTTCAGATCTTCCCTGGCAATAGAACGCAGCTTGTCCAGTATTTTATCATGTACTATTGGACAGTTGCTTTTCAGGAACCTCCAAGGCCTTCAATGTCAGGGTGTAGATGGCCACAGTAGTAGACTACCCAGCAAACTGTGTAAATCCACCCAATAACTCTCCTTTCACAAAACACACCTATTCTATCAGTTCTGTTCCTCTAGAGCACCCTAATGTAATGGATTAAGTAAAAATGCTAGATTCCCAGCAGCTGCTGTGGCAGAAATGCTGAAGGTCCCAGAGTGGCGGCAGGCAGCGAACAGCGGGTCCCACAAGGAGAGACAGAGACATGGATAGGCACTGTTATGATTGTTTGTCTCTTTAAGAGACAAGCCATGCCCACTCCCTTCCTGCCTGCAGCCTCAGACTCCAACTTTCCTTCTTCCTGTCCAGTCTCTCAGAGAGGTTGCTTCTCTCCCTCTTTTCTCTCTCTCTTTCTCTCTCCCCCGTCTCCCCTTTTTCCTTCCCCTCCATAATCCACCTAAGAAATATCTAACTTTATTCTGTATGGAGTGTTTATCTGTCTCTCACATGGAGTCTGCTGCATGGTTTCATGCGCCATCCCTGCTTGGGACCCTGGCAGCTTGCAACAAACCCATCTGCATGATGTGCCTATCTGTCTGCTCCTTGCCAACCCACCACCCACATGGCTAGCCTCAGGGATGCCCAGGGGACCAGCCACCTTGGTTTGTGAGGACCCACAGCAAATCCATAACAGGCACAACACAAGACCACACCACAGGTCTCCACTGGTCCTGAGCAGAGAGCCACTCGGCAAGCAAGAGACAGAAGGATAGGCACACCATGCAGAGTGAGGTTGGATATATATTTAGTGGGTTATGGAAGGGAAGAGAAGGAGGGAGAAGAACAGAGAGGAAGAGAGAGAGAAACAGAAGAAGGGGGAGGGGATAAGTGGGAAGAGACAGAAGTGGCCTCTTCGATAGGGAAATGGAAAGGGGGAGGGACTCAGGCTGGAAGCTGAAGATCAGCTTGCCTTGGTGGATGGGGGAGGGAGTGGGCATGGCTTGTCTCTTAAAGGGACAGGACAGATCATTACATTCTCATCTCTTTTTTTTATAATAAAAAAGCTGGAGTTTAGGCACAGTAAGTTAAAGAAATTGGGGCGATGGATTCTCAAGACTGCCTTCTGCTTATTTGTGGACATCATCTTGAGGAGAAACCTGAGAAAGCTGGGTGTCGGTCACATCCTGGCATAGCTGGTCTGTTTGTTCCTGTCCAGTGTTTGTGGTACGGAAATGTCTGGTGTCTCTTACACCTGTTTAAGGAATTGGCAGAACAGAGGACAAAGTTAAGTTTAGAAAAAAAATAGGACCAGGGAATTGAGGGAGGTGTATCTGACCTGTTTAAGGTAAATCATTCAATTCCGCTTGCTGGAACTCAGAAGAATTCTTTGGGTTTGTGAAAACAGAAATTTTAGACATATACATTGTATAAACAGTAGCATTTTATGTCAGAATGGCTGTGACAGATATTTTTGCACAATGAAAAGTATTTTTAAGACTATGGAAGACAGCATGAGAGAGAAATTTGATAACTTGTATTTGTCCTCACACCTTTTCTTAGATACATATGCTGGACCATTGTCTGTCTTTATTCATGCAGGTATACCTATGATGGCCATAACTTCTAATAAATGTGTGATTACTGAATCAGACTTTTCTGAGATTAAGGCAGTTGCCCACTGAAAACCTGAATAAGTGTCTATGGTGTGGGGCACATATTTTAATTTTCCAAATTCTGTAAAGTGGAACACATCCATCTGCCAGATCTCATTCCTTTGAGTACTCTCTGCAAGAAGCGGTATTTGGTTATAGAAAGAGAAAGTAGAACATCTCTTTATAATCTCCTTACCTTGTTGTCATGTAATAGGAAACTCTTTCTTTAAACCTTTGCTATTGACATGATTTTTTCATCAAATTCTGAAGCTTTCACCACACTTCCAATCAATAATCAGTCAACTTCTGCATTACCTTGTGTTAGAGGACCGGGCAGACCCAAACAGATGTGTGCTATGTATATAAGACAAAGCCTATTACTGATGATGTCTTAAACCTGAATGAATAATGAAGTCAATTCTGTATCATCTGGAATAAATTCAGCAGTTTCAATATGCAAGACTTTCTATATATTATGAATCAGTAACTATATTGAGAGGTTCTTTAAAATCCCTTAGTACCATGAAATTAGCATATAACTCTGCTTTCTGGACAGAATTATGTGGACTTTGTTCCATCTTTCTCAATTCTTTGGAGTTGTAACCTGCCTTTCCTGTTTTATTTGCATCAGTATAAAATGTATAGGCTCCAGTTATTGGCACAGCACATACAATTTGGGGAAGAATCCAAGTAGTTCTCTATAAGATTAAGTCTATTGCTTTGGGGGTAATTGCTATTAATTTCTCCCAAAAAACTAGCACAAACTCTTTGCCATGGTTCATTGTCTTCCCATAACTTTTTTATCTCATCATTAGTAAAGGGCACTATAATCTCTGCTGGGTCTATACCTGCTAATTGACAACAAAGATTCAATTTTCATTTTATAATTAATTCAGAGACTTATTCCACATAAGTTTTTAATGTTTTACTTGGTTTATGTAGTAAAACAATCCATTCTAAGATAATATCTTCCATCTGCATTAAAATTCCTATAGGGAAAATTCTGGAAAGCAATATGACTAGAATTCAATTAAGATTTGGATTCACCCTACGCACATGTGCCTCCTGTAATTTCTCCTCAACGATTGTCAATTCTTTTTCTATTTTTTTATTCTCTGGGACTATTTAAGTCTTTGTCACCATCTAAGGTTTTGTTTAAATGAATTATTAGATGAGGTGTTATCCCAACAGCCAGTCATAGACTAGAAATATCTCCTAACAGTCTTTGAAAGTCATTAAGATTCTGCAATCTGTCTTTCCTAATTTGTGCCTTTTGTGTTCTAATTTTCTGTAAACCTATTTTGTAACCTAGGTAATTGACAGAATCTCCTCTTTGAATATTTTCAGGAGCAATTTGTAATCCCCATTGAAGCAAAACTTTCTTTACTTCTTCAAACATTTTTCTAAAGTATCTGTATTTGTATCAAAATGTCATCTATGTAATGGTAAATTATATACTTAGGAAATTGCTTATATATTATTTCCAATGGTTGACTGACAAAGTATTTTCACAGGGTGGGGCTATTGAGCATTTCTTGTGGGAAGATGGTCCATTGGTATCTCCTAGTAGGCTGAGAATTATTATAAGTAGTCACTTTGAAGGCAAATTTTTCTCTATTTTTTTCCTTATAAAGGTGTAGTGAAGAAACAATCCTTTAAATCAATAACTATGAGAGGCTATCCTTTTGGTACTAGAGAAGGCAGAGAAATTCCAGATTGTAGAGGGCCCATAGGTTGAATAACCTGTTCACAGCTCTTAGATCTATCACCATTCTCCATTTTCCAGATTTCTTTTTGACAACAAATACAAGAGAATTCCAAGGGCTGGTGGATTCTTCAATATGGTGAGCATCTAGTTGCTCCTGTACCAGCTATTCTAAAGCCTGAAGCTTTTCTTCTGTTAAAGGCCATTGTTTAGTCCATATTGGTTTCTCAGTTAACCATTTTAAAGGCAGGGCCATTAGTACCCCTGAAAGTTTGTCAGCTGCTTTGTGTTTTTGTAAAGCCTGAATGGCTTGTGACCTTTGTCTATAATACCTTATAATATCTTCGCCAGAAACATAAGTTTTGGGGACTGCAGGAATGTTAATC
Source organism: Arvicola amphibius (assembly GCF_903992535.2). Taxonomy (NCBI): domain Eukaryota; kingdom Metazoa; phylum Chordata; class Mammalia; order Rodentia; family Cricetidae; genus Arvicola; species Arvicola amphibius. The sequence continues at coordinate 136,266,005 of NC_052049.1, read as the reverse complement.
TGGGTATTCCATTGCTTCAATAGGTCATAATTCCATAAATTCACTGCGATATTAACTACATATGGCCTCAGACTTCCTTTCTATCCTTCTGTCCCTATGCATTTGACCCTTCTTGTGCTTTGTTTCACTTGAGATAGGGTTCCAATTCCTTGGAATTGGATATCTACCTCTTGAAGAGGCCAGTTTGGATGTCAAGATTCTGGAATAATGATACTCATGTCCACACTCTGTCTATCAAGCCCTCAATTATAATGCTATTTATACACACTCTTAGCTTTGGTCTTTGATCATTTATAGAAGTCTGCCAGGATATACATTTCCTATTACCTACTGGAGTTTTTGATTCATCCTCCATATCTATTCCATCATCCAGACCAATATGGTTTTTTACAGTAGGCAATGGATTTTTAAATTTTCCTTGTGATACATGTTCTCCACAGTAACTTGGAATGTTTGGACCATGTTCAACATGGGGGCCTTGTCTGTCTTTTGTTGACTTACATTCATTGGTCCAATGATGGCCTTTGCCACACCTCCTACATATGCCCCAAGACTGAGTCATCCTATTCTTGCCATTCCCAGAGGAGACATTATTCTTAGGAATTCCTTGTCTACAAGCCCTTCTCAGAGGTCCTATTCTACCACAATTTGATGTGGGAGGGTCTTCATAATTCCAAACTGGTGTGGGATTGTTTGTGACTTACGCCTTCAACAATTAAAACATTTGGCATTGTGGTGTCTCCTCATACCATTGGAAATTGCTTCTCCTATCCAACCTTCAGTACTAAGTCAAATGTCTCAACATTCATTATGTGTAAGATCCATTCATCTATTGGTACTGATCTGACCTTTAAAGGCCCAAGGATAATTTTGCATTTTAAGTTGGCATTTTCAAAAGTCAAAGATTCAATGAGTACACATCTAGCTTCTGTGTCTGTTACTCCTATTTGTACAGCCTTAGTTAATTTTTGTATAAAGTCACTAAAGGGTCCTCTCTGACCCTGTTTAACCCTAATATGTAATTCAATTCTCTTTCTTAGTTCCTGAAGCCTATCCCAAGCATTTAAGCTGTTGTGCTACCTAGGGAAAAGGTGGTTCTGAGGATCAGAGTAAAGTCCCTTGTCAAAAATTTGATCTTGGGAAATCTCAAGTCCTTTTTCTTTTTCCTGTTGTTCTAAATTTTTTGCTTTTTCTCCCAAATAACACTTCCAGAGAAGCTGCCGTCAATCTTCTAGAACCACTGAGATTAACTGAAGCCAATCGTGTGGGGTAGCCTTGTTGCTTGAAGCCCACGTTTTGACCATTTCCCTAACAAAGGGTAAATGTAGGCCATAAGCCATTATTGCTTATTTAATTTCTTTTAGATCACTCATTCATATTGGTTCCAATGTATATTCCTTGAGTACCTCGAGGTACTTAGTGGCAGATGGTCTTTCTGAGATCACTTGGTAGACAGAACTCTGGGTAAACCATCCTGGAGTTTGGTACATATCGATGAGGCTAAATTCTGTCCTTATACCTTTTGTCCCTGCTCATCAATTTTGATATATTCCTCAACCTTTTCAAATCTTTTTACTACTGCCTTTTGTAAAGTCTGGATCTCCTGCCCAGTGTCCTGTTCTAATGCCCTCATTGAGAATTCCAAGGTATGAAGTCTGTACAGTAAAGATAACATCTCACCCTTGAATGTAATTTTTATGGTGTACATATTACCTTCCTGGAGAGATACCTTATCCATCAATCTACCATAACTGTTCAACAAATTTTGATTGATACATTCAACAGCATAAATTCTCTCAAAAAATGTTTCAGCACCCTCCATCATTGACTGAGTTTTGTCCATCAAATTGGTCATATCCTTCTCCAGTGTGCTGATTTTCCCTTTTAGCTGGTTATTATCAGTCTGTAAAGACTGTATCATTTTTTTAAGTGCCTCATTCTTGGCTCTATTATCAAACCATTTTTTTCAAGGAGAAAATATGAAAGGCAAAGCTAATGCCTAGAATCAAATATAGGGATGTAGAAGGCAAATCACATAAACATAAAATTGCATAATACCATCTATGGTATAAGTAAAAAAGCTATTGAACTCTTTCATCATTAAATTATCTATAATCGTGATATAAACTTAACCTTATAAATCTCACCTGCAATGAGTTGGAGTAGGTGCAATAACCATTACCAGTCAGTAGGTGTTGTGGCCATGTGGCCAGCTTGAACAGTTCAAATTGGTTTTAGCACATTAGATACTGAAAATATGCTTAAATTAAAAGCAGTTATTCAGTGAAAATCACAGACTGTGCACTCTGCAGAGATCTCTGACTGGGCAGCAGCAGCACAGGGATGACAAGGCAGCAATGCTGACAGAGACACCCAGGGAGGCCCGTGACCTACCTGCATTTTCATGGCATACCAGAAAATCTGGACCTGGAATAGCTCCGAGACACCACCACTGAGGCCAGAGGCTGCTGCAGAGCTACAGTGTGGGGATGGTCAGTGCCCAAATACCCAAATATATCATGGAGAGCCTGGCAGCAGCTGGCTGGTGCCACAAGGGTCCCAAACCCCATATTGGGTGCCAACTGTTGTTGGATGTGGGTCAAATAATCCCAGGCAAACTCCAAGATAAACCAATTATATATATATTTTTTATTTTAAGGGGCAAACTCATAAAACAGGAATGATAAGTCCAACCTCAGCTTTATAGCATGGGAACCATACAGAGAGAGTGAACCCTGGGTCGGCTGGTGTTTTTCTCTGGATACCCAAAATGTCACGCCGTAACCTGGTCCCACCTCTTAAAGATCATTGGCTGACAAAGATTCCCCATCACCAGTTAGTGAAACTATTCGGGGAAGAATTAGGAGGTGTGGCCATGTTGGAAGGGGTATATCACTGGAGATGTGCTTTGAGATTTCAAAGGCCCATAGCAGGCCCACTCCCTCTGTCTCTCTCTGCGTCTTTGGTCTGTGACAGCTGTCTCAACACGTAAGTTCTCAGCTACTTCTTCAGCACTAGGCCTGCCTGTCTGCTGCCATGCTTCCTGCCATGATGGTTATGAACTCCCCCTCTAAAATTGTAACCAAGCCTCCAATTAAATGTTTTTTTTTTCTGATAAGTTGTATTGGCCATGGTTCACAGCTACATAAAAATAACTAGGACAACTTGGAAAAACTCAGTGCACAAACATTTTAGACTATTTGTTTGCTGTTCTCTGGAGTTATGCGTGATACCATCTGAATAGCCGAGCTCACCATGTGCCTACAAAATGCCCACAATACCATTGTGTGCCCTTCCATGCTTTCTGAAGTTTGTGTGATGTTGTGTGTATGACCCATGCAAATAAAATAATTTTTTAATGCTAAAGAAAACCAGAAAGAAAGTTCACACACAGTACTGTTTACCTCAATTTTGCATCTCTGCCTGTGGAACCCCACCCCATCTTTGGGCCTTGCTGGGTGGGGTTTCCTTCTGTGTCCACCTGACTGGTTTAGCTTGTGTCACCCACTGAGTTACCTCAGCTGGGAGCCCTCTCATTTGACCTTGCAGACTCACGTAGGACTGCAGACCAGGAATCAGAGCAAAGGTTACATGGAGATGACACGGTGTTTAAGAGGACTTGCTGAGCATGCAGAGGACCCAAGTATGGCTCCTGGCATCTCAGCAGGTGGTTCACAACCATCTGTATCTCCTGCTCTGGGGGATCCCATGGCTTCTATGGCTTCCAAGCTCAATGCACTCATATACACAAACTCATACACACACACACACACACACACACACACACACACACACACACGTAACTAAAAATAAAATAAGCCAGGTGTGATGGCACCCTTTACTCCAAGCACTAGGGAGGCAGAAAAAGCCTGTAATTTCAAGGTCACCCTGATCTATATGGAAAGTTTCAGTCTAGCCAGGGCTACACATAAGAACTTATCTCAAAATAATAATAGTAATATTATATTATTATAATTATTAGACAGGGTCTCATTATGTAGCACTGGCTATCCTGAAACTTACCACATAGACCAGGCTGCCCTGTCTTCCAACTGCTGAGACTAAAGTTGTGCACCACCATGCCCAGCTCAAGTTTTTTAAAGTAAAAAAGGAAAGAAGGAAGGAAGGAAGGAAGGAAAGAAGGAAGGGAAGAAAGAAGGAAGGAAGGAAGGAAGGAAGGAAGGAAGGAAGGAAGGAAAGAAGGAAGGAAGGAAAGAAGGAAGGGAAGAAAGAAGGAAGGAAGGAAGGAAGGAAGGAAGGAAGGAAGGAAGGAAGGAAGGAAAGAAGGAAGGAAGGAAAGGAAGGAAGGAAGGAAGGAAGGAAAGAAGGAAGGAAGGAAGAAAACTTCTAAAGTCCAGCATTTACCAAAATGTGTTATTGTGAAAGTTAGATGAAAAAGGAAAACTCAATGAGAGCCCCCTGAACCCCGAACATAGGAGACTGGCCAGATTGGAATGTCGGCCTTTCTGCAGCCTGTCTTCGATCTGAGTGAGGCTGAACATTCCTTCTCATTAGTAAATGTTTGAGATGAAAGTCCCTTTGCTTACCTCCTAATTATCATTTGTTCCAAAGCATCTGCTTCTGGGAGAAGATTAATTAGCCAGTCATTCCTAAAGGATGGATTGAGGACATCAACGGCCAAAGAACTAGACAGAGAGATCGACAGTGTGGACATGTTCTTTTCAGAGGGTTGAAGACCAGGACCAGTTTGGGGAGTGTTACAGACAGCAAGGTTTCTCTGTTTCACTTTCTTCCAAAGAATAAAAGTTCTTGCCTGGTTATAAATATTCAACTTACATCATACCTGCTCTTTGGAAGGCTTCCCTCTGTTTCTTACTGGATAAATACACAGAAGACATGTTTTACCTATGACTATGTACAGAGGCTTCTCAGAGACCTAGCAGAATGGTGGCAAAGGAAACATAAGATGACTTTGGTTAAGAGTACCTGCTGCTCCTGCAGAAAAAAAAAAATGGTGGCACAGACTCAAAGCCTCCTTATTTTGATTGACTACAGTGGTTCCTATAGATTTATTTGTTTGCTTGTTTGTTTGTTTATTGGTTTAGTGTGTGTGCGCATGTGGAAAGGTACGTTGTGTATGCGGAAGTCCGAGGTCAACATTGCTTGTCTTCCTCAATAATTCTATATCATCTTTTGAGATAGGCTTTCTCAATGAACCTAGAGCTCAACGATTTGAATAGACAGACTAACTAGAGAATTCCAGGGAGCCTTCTGTCTCCCCAGTGTTGGTGCCAAGGTACATGTTGCCATACCCAACTCTGTGTGTGTATGTGAGGTGCTCAAATGTGTGTGTGTGTGTGTGTGTGTGTGTGTGTGTGTGTGATTGGGTGCACCCATCCATGCATGCTCACATGGAGGCCAGAGGTGATCTCTATTTTTGAGCAGAGTCTGTCTTAGTTATTTTCATGCCGCTGTGATAAACACCATGACCAAAACAACTCAGGAAGGAAAGGGTTTATTTTGTCTTACAGGCTAGAGTGTACCATCAGTGGAAGCTGAAGCAGGAACTCAAGGCAGTGCCCTGGAGGCAGGAACTAAAGCAGGAACCACGGAGAACCATAGCTTTGGCTTACTTCCCATGGCTTGCTTGTTCAGCTGTCTTACTGATAGCACCCAGGACCACATTCCCAGGGCTGGCACCTCCTACAATGGCCTGGGTCCTCCTACATGAATTGTTAAATCAAGAAAATGCTCACACAGGACTGGAGGAATAGTTTAACAGTTAAGAGTGCTTATTGTTCTTTTGGAGGACCTAAATTCCATTCCCAGAACCTACATGGCAGCTCACAACTGTTCATGACTACAATTCCAGGGAATTTAGCTTCTTCTTCTGACCTCTGAGGGCAACAAGCATGTATGTGGTGCACAGACATACATGTGAGCCAAACCCATTCACATAACATAAGTAAATAAATATAAAACAAAATATAAAATTCCCTGGGTTGATTTGATAAAGTCAATTCTGTTGCTGATGTTCCCTCTGTTCGGACATTTCTAGTTTGTGTCCAGTTGACAAAAACTAACCAGCACAGGGTCTCACACTGAACTTGAGCTCCAGAGATCCTTCTGCTTCTGCCTCCCCGGTATTGGGGTTACAGGTACATGCTACCACACCCAATTGTGTGTGTGTATTATGCACTGAGTGTGTGTGTTAGACGTGTGTGTGTGTGTGTTTATGTGCTATAAGAAAGCAGGCTGAGAAAGTCTTGTGAACAATCCAATCAGCGGCACTCCTCCACAGACTCTGAATCAGCTCCTGCCTCCAGGTTCTTGCCCTGTTTGAATTCCCACCCTGACATCCTTTAGCGATGGAGGGTGACCTGAAAGCTGTAAGCTGACAAACCCTTTCCTCGCCAAGCTGTTTATAGTCATGGTGTTTACCACAGCAACAGAAAGCTTAACTAAAATGGTGGGAACATAGTTCTGATAGTACATGCTGATCATATTTCATCCAAACATTGATATGTATTCAACTAAATGTTTTCATACACACTGAACTTCCAACGGACCAATGAGCTTGGCCTGTGTTATCAGGACCACTGTTGTGAGGGGCTTCACTATAGTAGGTGGCTCTAAACAACACCCAACATTGATATGTTTAGAGGTGATTGACAAAATGTCTGGGGCCATCTGCTAAGTCTGCAGGAGATCCTGCCCCTGTAATTGTCCCTGGTATAGTTTGTTTGATCAGTCTGTGCCCACCCCCACATCCACGAGTGTCAAGCTGTTTGTTGCTGTGGAACAATCTTTTTCTACACTATAAATATGTATAACTCTTATTGGTTAATAAAAAAACTGACAGGCTGATAGCTGGGCAGGAAGTTAGGAGGGAATGCCAAACTGAGAATGATGGGAAGAAGGAGGGCAGAGTTGGGAGAGATGCCAGGCAGTGGCCCAGGAAGCAAGACACACTAGAGGAGTGGCCAGACAGACAGAGAATGAGTTGGACACACAGAATGGGATAGAGGTAAAAGCCATGAGCCCCAGTATAGCACACAGATTAATAGTTATAAGAGCTAGTCAGTAACAAGCCTAAGCTATTGGCCAAGCTTTTACAATTAATCGAAACCATTGTGTGACCTCTGGGAGCAGTTGCCAGGATGGGACATATTCACCCTTCAGTTTGTTGTCCACTCTACTCTGAGCAAAGAACAGAGCTCAATAATAGGTCAATAATCTTGTATCGCATCTGCAGAAGTTCTTCTCCTGTCCCTCAGACAACTGAACAAAATCTTTTCCCAGGGCTGGGGAGAAGGTCCAGCAGATAAAGGCACTGACTTCCCAATCCTGACAACCCAGTTTTAACTCCTGAAACCCATGTAAAAGCTGGACATGGTATCAGTCATTTGTGATCCCAGCTCCCCTACAGTGAGATAGGAGGCAGAGACAGGGAATCATCTGGAAGCTCATGGGCCAGCTAGCCTGGAGCATGAAACACAGCAACAGAAACTAGAGAGCCAGCCACAAACCAAGTGGAAAGTAAGAATTGACTCACAAAAGTTGTCCTCTAACACACACATGTGCACAATAACCAAGTATTTTCTAGAGCATAATAGTAATATTAAATGAATGAAACATTTTGTTATTATTATTTGCTTTTGTTTTTGTTTCTTTTTGGTTTTAGTTTGAGACAGGGTCTCTATGTATAGTTTTAGGTGGCCTGGAGCTTACTATATAGACCCAGCTATCCTTAAGCTCACAGAAATCTACCTGGTTCTTGGATCTCAAATTCTGGAATTAAAGGCATATGCCACCATGACCTATGGAATGTATCATTTTTTAAGAGATTTATTTTATTATTGATTATGTGTGTGTGAGTCTGTGCACGTGTGTGCGAGTGTCTGAAGAAGCCAGAAGCGAACGTTGATTGTGTGGAGCTAGAGTTCCAGGTGGTTGTGAGCTGCCATCCTGGTGACAAGAACAAAACCTAGAAGCTGAGACAATAGGACTGCAAGTTTGAAGTCACTCTGGACAACTCAGCAAGATCCTGTCTTAAAATAAAATCTAAAAGAGACTAAAATCTAAATTAGTGTAGCTAAGTAGTAGAGTACATGCCCAGCTAGTGGGCCTAGGGTTCGATCCTTAAGAAGAAAAATTATATATCAGCTTAATCTAACCCAAGTCAAAATTTCAAAAGCATTTCTGTAACCAATAGTATCATTTTTGTAATTAGAAACTATAAATTATAATAATAACATAAAACTTTAAGGTATTTCTGGGTGTGGTGGCACATGCCTTTGACCCCAGTACTCGGAAGACAGAGGCAGGTAGAATCCTATGAGTTTGAGGCCAGCCTGGTCTTCTCAAAATGATTTTTTTAAATTATTAACCACAATGTTTGTTAATTTAGGTCTTTTGTTTGTTTTTGTTTTGTTTTGGTTTGGGTTTTTTTTGAGACAGGGTTTCTCTTTGTGTAGCCCTGGCTGTCCTGAAACTTGATCCATAGACCAGACTGGTCCCTAGCTCACAGAGATCTGCCTGCCTCTCCCACTGAGTGCTGGGATTAAAGATGTGCACTGCCATCTGGCTATTAACTTGGATGTAATTGTGTTATGGGATAAAGGCCTTTTATTATGCCACCTGTATTATTTTTAATAAATGCTGATTGGCCAGTAGCCAGGAAGGAAGTAGAGGCAGGGCTACCAGGCAGGAAGTAGAGGTGGAGCAACCAGAACAGGAGAATTCTGGGAAGAGGGAAAAAAAATGCAGTCTGTAGTCATCACCCAGCCGCAGAGAAAGCAAGATGTGAATGCCTCACTGAAAAAGATACCAAGTCACATGGTTAACTCAGACAAGAATTATGGGAGAATGTAGGTTACATAAGAGTTAATAAGAAGCCTGAGCTAATAGGTCAACCAACTTATAATTAATGTAGACCTCTGTGTGTTTCTTTGGGACTGAACGACTGCAAGACTGGGTGGGACAGAAAACTCTGTCAACATAATTGCACAAAATATAAAGTTCCCTCTAGCCCATCTTGCAGAATCCACATTGGCAGGTGCGTGAGTGCCTGCAGACTGTCCTCAGTGTCTACACAAATGCACCTCCACCTTCGCTGCTCTATAGCTACCACTGTTTGAGGGAGGGTTCATTTAGTCTATTGACATAGGGGTACAGCAAGGAACTGAGCACATACAAAAAATGAAAGGAGTCATCAATCTGAGCATAACCCATAAACCTGGCAGAATCTGTATCACTTTCGCCTCCTTGTAACCCCTCCTACACACACACACACACACACACACACACACACACACAGAGTCCCTCGGTGGTGTTCTGCTCCCAGTGGGATGCGCCTGGACACCAGGAGTAAATGACCAGTCACCAGTGTATGACCCAGACTTTGACACTCTGTTCTACCACTAAAAGCCAATAAATACTTAATGCTGTGGCTGATTGTGGCAGGAAAGAGGACACACGGAAGAAGAGGAAAACTCAGTTGAAGAATTGTCTCCATCAGACGGGCCTGTGAGCCTATCTCTGAGAACACATGCTTTCTTTGCTGATTGGTATGCCCCACCCCACTGTGTGTGTGTGTGTGTGTGTGTGTGTGTGTGTGTGTGTGTGTGTGTGTGTAAAAGGCGGGGATTGCTCATGCAGGCAGCTGCCCTTGGCCCATGTTCCTACCCTACCTTCCCTCATTCTCCTGGGCCCTGGATCCTGAATCCTAGGCATCTAGGGCAGGGGCTGGTGCTTTAATCCCTGCTCTGACCTGGGCAGCAGCCATGCCAATGAGGTCCAGCTAGAACAGCACCTGTTCTACACAGTTCATGTACAGAGTAGGGTTCCATGGGGCTAGAGAAATGGCTTGACTATTAAAAGCCCTGGTTGCTGCCCTTCCAGAGGGTCCAAGTTCAATTCCCAGCACCCACAGTTGGCTCATACTATCTATAACTCCAGGGCCAGAGATCTGACACCCTCCTGAAACACCAGACCTCCAAGGCATGCACAGATACACAGTTAGACAAAAACACCATTACACATAAAATAAATATAGTAAAAACAGAGTAAAGTTTCACATGGCCAACAGGTTAGGTATTGAAGAGGCTACAGGAGCTCAAAGGACAAAAGAACTGCCCAGCAATGGATGCTGTCGTGTGACAGGAGGCTTCACCTTGCCATTCATTGCAGCTGCTACGGGCTCCAAATGTTCCTGCTGCAGCCCAGATGCTGCGGCCGTGGCTTTCATCACCACTGTTTGAGGTCCCACCAAGGGCAGGAGCAACAGAGCCTGTTTTCCTATATTTTCAGCTGTCAGTGCCTCTCACAGGTGACTTCCACTGGGAACAGCTGGCGGGAGAGCCTTGGAAAATGCAGGGCAGTCCCAGTCTCTGCTTCATTGCTCCTAGAATGCAATCCCAAGGATTCACGGGACAGTGGCAGTGATGCTGGCATTCCCCTCCATGAAGCCCACCCAGTTCCCCTGCACACAGGGGCCATCTGGTTGCGGAGGTTTTGCCTAGGCTTCTAGTGCTCTACCCTCCAGGTGGAAATGTGAAGAAACCAGAGCAAAGAATGGAGCAAGAGTGATCCTTGCCTGGTGCCTTGGCGCCAGGCACTGCGTCATACACAGCTGCATCTTTGATTTGCCCCTCAGGACCATCCACGGCTAGAAAACGGCAATGCTTCGCTTTTGTTTCTTTAGCCCCCGTTCAGGATGGCTTCCTTACATTTTTTTTTCAATTTTGACTCGACCTACATTTCCTGGGAGACATGGCAGAACAGTTGACTCCAGTGTTACACAAAACAGGAAATTGCATTTCACGGGGTTTTATTATCGCTGGTTCCCATTTGCTCCCAGGGCTCTTCTAAGTCAAATGCTGGCCTTTGAACAAGCCGCAAATTTAGCTGCGATTCGGAGCTATGTACTGAAAGCCTGCTACTGGTCTGACCCTGAATAAAGACTTAAAGAAGAAGAAAGAGAGAAGAAAAGAGAAAACCTGCCACCGTCCTCATTCTTAAGTAGCTTACAGTTTTGTCAAGGGATGAGGCACAAGCATGAGCAAACTCGGAAAACATTAGGTGCAGCACTCCCTGTCGCTTGGCCATTGGTGACACGGTTATAAGAAGCATTTCAGAAAGGCAAAACTGTATTTAAAGATTTTGCATTTGGAAGGCAAAGGGAGGAGGGAGAGGAAGGAAGTGGGGAGGAGAGAAGGGGATGGAGGTTGTGGGAGGGAGAGGGGACAATGACAGAACAGGTGAGAAATGAGCAGGTGCAGGGCCAACTATTGGGCCCAGGGGGTAAAGAGGCTTGCCTCACAAACCTAGTGATCTGAGTCTCATCCCTGAAACCCGTGTGCAGGCAGAAGGAGCAGACAGACTCCGTAAAGCTGTCCTCTTGGGCCAGTGAAACACAGCAGCTGGTAAAGCGTTTGCTGCCCCATCACCAGGTCCCACAAAGGTAGGAGGAAATCATAACTTCCTGCATGCCAGTTTCGTCTCCAGATGTTACCACTTTAGGACTTGGCAAGTCCAATGAACTTTTTGCATTTTTAATCTATATCATCATCATCATCATCATCATCATTGAGACAGGGCTTCTCTGTGTAGCCCCAGCTGTCCTGGAACTCACTCTGTAGACCAGGCTGGCCTCAAACTTGGAGATCCACCTGCCTCCACTTCTCAAGTGCTGGGATTAAAAGTGTGTGCCTCCACCGCCCAGCTTGCCAGTGTACCAAGTGAAACCAAAATACTGAGTTAACAGTGACTGAGTGGTAGACTCCGTGGTTTAAGAGTACTTGCTGCTGATGCTGAGGGCCAGGCTAAGGTTCCAGCACCCACATCAGGCAGCTCACCTCTTCCTATAGCTCCATTTCCAGGGATCCCAAGACCATCTTCCAGTCTCTGAGACCACCTTCGGGCACACTTGTGCACACATGTGTGCGCGTGAGGCCACACACACATACCCACAGCGGCACAAGCACAGGCACACACCCATACACATAAAATGAAACTGGAAAAGTAAGCTTGAAAACTCAGACTCATATCCAGATGTTCTGGCTTGCCCGTCAATCGCCAATGAGCCACGCTGTGAATTAACTAAGGTGTCTCAGTGTGGCTGGAGAGAGACGAGGGAAGGGGAAAAAACAGAAAGTGTACACCTTCTCCCGGGACTCAGACAAAGGCTGCAGTGTCGGGACTGCAACAAAGATAACTGTCAGAAATCTAGTACATTCTCGGAAGGGCCAAATGGCATCAAGGATAATCACCAAAAACTGGAAATGTTCCAAACAGCCAATTAGCTCCTAGATAAAAGATGTGATGTGTCCAAATAGCCACACAGAGGTGTGACCCAGAGACTGAAGGTCCTGGTGTGTCCATCTCTATGACATGTCCCAAAGTGACGAATCTAGAGAGACAGAAAATAGACTTGTAGTTGTCAGGGGTTTCGAGTTAAGAACAGGGACAGACCGCAAACAGACCTGAGGTTTATTTCAGGGATAACGGAGACTATTCTAGAATCAGATGGTGGTGATAGATGCACAAGTCTGTGACTTTACATATAACATGTCCAATCTACTGAAGTCTGGGATTTTTGTGGTATGCAAATTTACATCTCAACAAGGCAGCCTGTCCTTTATAGTCTTTCATCGTCTCTCTCTGGCCACTCTGTAGCCAAGACTAGCCTTGAATTTCTGCTCCTCCTGCCTCTAGCTTCTCAAAGCTAGATATGTTATAGATATGTGCCACCACACATGGTCTATGTGGTGCTGGGGATCAAACCCTGTGCAAACTCAGCAAGTTCTCTACAAACTGAGTCACATCCCCAGCCCAGTGATGAGAATTCTAAAAAGATAAACTGTAGATTGGAGATGGCTCAGCAGGTAAGAGCACTGGCTGGTCCTCCAGAGGATCTGGGTTCAGTTCTCAGCACCCACAGGGTGGCTCATAACTCTCTGCAAGTTTGTTTCGGTGAGATTTGATATCCACTTTTGGCCTTTTCAGGCACCAAGCACACATGTGGTGCCCATATATACATTCAGGCAAAACACTCATCAAACACAATGAATAAAAGTAATGGGGGGGGGTTAGTCAGGTGTGGTGGCAGAGGCAGAGTTAGGCAGATCTCTGTGAGTTTGAGGCTAGCCTGGTCTCTATACATAGTGAGTACCAGGCCAGCCAGTGCTATGTAGAGAGAAAAAAACAAAAACAAAAAATCTAACAAAAGATAAATTGTGGACTATCTATGTCTGTGCTCTTGAAATCAGAAGAACTAGTCCCCTCTAAAAATTTCACAAGGCAGGGAGACAGCTAGATTCTTCAGTGGGTAAAAGTGCTTGCTGCCAAGCCTGATGACCCTAGTTCAATCCCCAGAACCCATGTAAAAAGCCGGACGTGGTGGTGCACACCTATAACCCCAGCCCTAGGGAGTGCAGCCCTGGGGAGTTAGAAACAGACAGATCCCAGGGCTTGCTGTCCAGCCACTCTACTCTAACTTGCCGAGCTCCAGGCTAAGAGAGATCATGTCTCAAAAACAAGAGCAGCTGCTGAGGAATGATACTGAGTTTGACCTCTGGCCTTCACGCTTTCCAAAAGATACAAGAACAACACAGGTACACATGCATGTGCAAACTCACACCTTCTCACATTATAGCCCTGACACACGCCATCTGCTACTCCTTGCACTACTCTTTAGACCTTAAACTCCGTAACTATCTCATGCTAACAATCCACCAAAATAAATATTTGTTGAAGGAGCTATTAAAATTATTGGAACTCTCTGGGGAAAAAAAAGTGTATTCGAAGTAAGTTACAAATGTGGGTAAAAATGCTTTATAGCCAGGCAGTGGTGGCACACTCAGGAGGCAGAGGCAGGTGGGTCTCTGTGAGATCCAGGCCAGCCTGGTCTACAGAGTGAGCTCCAGGACAGTCAGGGCTACACAGAAAAGCTCTGTCTTGATAAGACAGCAACAACGGGAAGAAGAAAGAAAGAAAGAAAGAAAGAAAGAAAGAAAGAAAGAAAGAAAGAAAGAAAGAAAAGAAGGAAGGAAGGAAGGAAGGAAAGAAGGAAAGAAGGAAGGAAAGAGGTGTACAGTATACAGCTACTGCCAGTGTATCAAAGTACTGAGTCCAGTTGAGAAATAAGAACCCACCAACAGAAGCTGGAGAGATGGCTGAACAGTTAAGAGCACTGGCTGTGCGTGCAGAGGTTTGATTCCCAAATGTTAGCTTACACAACCATCTGTAGCTACAGTTCTAGGGGTCTGATGTCTTATTTTGGTTTCCTTGGGCACTGAATGCACATGGTGCACAGACATACGTGCAGGAACACCACCCATGCACATAAATAAAAATAAATAAGTCGTAAGAATTCCCTCACAATTTGCTGTAAATACTGCCAATAGAGACCTAGCATATAACCCTTTCATATAGAGATACTGTATGTTAAAATAGCAACAAACCAGGTTTTAGGCCAGAAAGTACATAACCTTAGATAAGGCCATTTCTTTCCCTGAACACTTTCTAGATAGCTCCAATAAGGCTGTCCACTTTGTTTATAGTGCCCACCTTCCTGTAGCCCCGTGATATTATCGATTGTAACCCGGCCAGGCACCTTCCTCAGACTCCCCTGTGATTTCCTAGTAAACCTTTGACAATTATGGCTTCAAAAGCCACCAGAATCCTACAGAAGAGCGTTGTAAAGACAACGACGTACAACTGTCCCTGAGAAGACCACATCCTTGCTTGGTTGCACTCATTCTTCCTCTAAATAAAGTACTCACTCAGTCACTTAATCAGTCAGTCTCTCTCTCTCACTGAATTTTATTTTCTGTGTATGAGTGTTTTGCACATGCATACGTCTGTTTACCACATGCATTCCATTCCTGGTGCCCACGAGGCCTGAGGAGAGAGAGCATCAGGTTAGCTGGAATTGGAATTACAAATGGTTGTGAGCCACCATGTGGATGCTGAGAATTCAATCCAGGTTCTCTGCAAGAGCGGCAATCACTGAGCCATCTCTCCAGCTGCATCGTTATTATTTTTAAAGACCCCAAAAAGTCAACCTGTGGTGGGAAGTCCTTCTGTCTATGTGCTGCTTTTTATTGGCTAATGAATAAAGAAGCTGCTTTGGCCTGTGATTGGGCAGAGTAGAGATAGGCAGGAAAACTAAACTGAATGCTGGGAGAAAATAGGCAGAGTCAGTGAAATGCCATGAGATACTTGCCAGTAGCCACAAACCTCATGGTAAAATATAAAATAATAGCTGTGGGTTAATTTAAGATATAAGAGCTTGCTAGAAATACACTAGAGTCATTGGCCAAACAGTATTGTAAATAATATAGTTTCTAAGTGATTATTTCAGGTCTAGACAGCCGGAAACAAGTGAGCAGCCCCTGCCAACAAACCTGCCTAGCACCTCCCCCACCCCAGTGTTTAAAATCCATGCTGCAAATGTCCTTCAAGCTAACCATCTTTTTCAAGTCCCCATTCATTCTCTGAAATATAAACTTCTTTCCGAGTGGGTCCTACTCTTAAACCATGTGCTTAAAGTCTATATTAAAATATTTTATTAGTTGTCTTAGGATTTATATTGCTGTCACAAAACCCCATGACCAAAAGCAACTTGGGGAGGAATGCATTTACTTTATCTTACAATTTTCAGGTCACATTTTATAATCTAGGAAAGCCAGTAGAGGCAGGAACTAAAGCAGAGGACATGAAGGAATGTTTCTTTCTGGTTTCTGGTTTGCATCACAAGGCTTGCTCAGACTTTTTTGTTTGTTTGTTTGTTTGGTTGATTGGTTGGTTTTGGGTTTGGGTTTTTGGGTTTTCAAGACAAGGTTACTTTGTGTATTTTCGAGACAAGATTTCTCAGGACAGCTTTGTGGGTCCTGGATTGCTTCGTAGACCAGGCTGGCCTTGAACTCAAAGAGAACTACCTGCCTTTGCCCCAGAAGTGCTGGGATTAAAGATGGGTCCCACCCCTCCTCCCACACCCAGCTTTAACCTTCTTTCTTATACGACCTAGAACCACCTGCCCAAGGCTAGCCCCACCCACAACAAACTAAGAACTTTTGTAGTTGAAGCGGTGGGGCCACTTCCTGCCACCCGGCTAGCTTTACCCAAAATAATTACATGGAAACTGTATTCTTTTAAACACTGCCTGGCCCATAATTTTCAGCCTCTTATTGGTTAATTCTCACATCTTGCTTTAGCCCATATTTAGTAATCTGTGTAGCACCATGAGGTGGTCGCTTACCAGGAGAGATCTTAACCTGTGTCTGTCTTGGAGAGGAGAAGCATGGCGACTGACTATGGCGACTGCCTGAAGCATCTGCCTTCTTTCTCCCAGAATTCTGTTCTGTCTACTCCACCTACCTAATTTTTTGTCCGATTAAAGGGCCAAGGCAGTTTCTTTATTAACCAGTGAAAGTAACACATAGACAGATGACTCTCCTCCATCAAACTTTTATGTCAATCATTAATCAAACAATATCCCAAGCCAGGCATGGTATTATTGGCCATTAATTCTAGCATTTGGGAAATGGAAATAGAAGGATCTCTACAAATTTGAACCCAGCCTAGTATATACAGTGAGTAGGAAGAAGGGAGAGAGGGAAAAAGAAGGGAGGAGAGAAATACACAGAAATAAATGAACAAACACAACCTTGAGTTGATATTCAGAAGATTATATCATCTAAATATATAATCTGCTCAGTTTATATATTCAATAAGGCATATTATTGAATGTCTTATTGGTATATATTATGGACAGTTATAAAGGAGTCCAGACATACTAAACAAAACTGAGGCAGCAAAGGGGCAGACAAAGCCAGCACTGCCACAGACTCAGTCTTTTCTGCGTGCCAGTGCTCTACATAGTGTGCAGATGCTAAAGGGGCTTGGTTTCTGATTGTTCTGAGTCCAGCCAGTGTAAACAGGGCCTGGAAAGATGACTTTTCATGGAAGAGTGCATAGTGCTCTTCCCAAGGAGCAGGGTTTGGTTTTCGGTTCCCATATTCAGCAGCTCATAAAAGCATCAGCAATCCGGCTCCCCTGGATTTGACTCCTTCTACTGGCCTCCTTAGGCACTACAGTCACAAGCAAAGACACATCTGCAAATAATTAAAAATACTTTTAAAGACAGGAGGCTAGAGAGATGGCTTGATGGTTAAGAGACCTTTCTGCACCTGCAGAGGTCCCCAGTTGGTACCCATCACTAATGGGACGGTTTACAACTATCCGCAATTCCATTACCAGGGAGTCAGTATCCTCTCTGTGGGCAGCAGGCCCTGGTGAGGCCCATTTCCATACATGTAGGGAAAACATTCATACATTGTAAACATTACAGCTTGGATGGAAAGGTATCCTGGCAGTCGGGAGCCAAAGAGAGGTCATACTACACAATAAATCTCACACAAGAGATTTATTAGGAGGGGAATAAAAACAGGAGTTTGGTTGCCTCTGCTCAGGTGAGAAACAGCAGAGAACAGAAGAAAGTTTTTTTAATATAGGTTTCGGGGGGGGGGTGGAACTTTTCAGGGGTGAAACTTTCCAGTGTGGTGATTGGTGGGATTTCAAGGTCAGAGCTTGGGCTTTTTACTCTGTAGGGTAGGGGCAGGATCCAGCTATCAGGGCAGTTGGAGTGTTCTGTGGGTTAAACCTGGTAGTTGGAGGTCTTTGGAGGAAGAGCCTGGCCACTCATGTGACTCAAGGGCTTACACATATAAAATAAAAGCAAATGCATCTTTAAAAAGAAGACAGAGAACAGTGAATGTTTCCATGGGTTTTTATGGGATAACACATCCTTCCTTTAGTTTGTTTCTTTGGTTTTTGAGATGGCTTCTCTGTATAAATAGCCTTGGCTGTCATGGAACTTGCTTTGTAGAGGAAGCTGGCCTTAAACTCATAGAGATTCGAGAACCTCTACCTCCTGAGTGCTAGGATTAAAGGTGTGCGGGACCACGTCTTGCTTGGTCTACCTAGTTTTTAACTGGAAAGGAGAAAAGCTAACATCCATTTTTAGAAGAACATGATAGGTAAACTTCTGAATAGAAAAAGGATATGGGCTAGAAGTCTCTGTGTGTGCGCGCACACACACACACATACACACACACTATTTTGTTTTGTTAGTGATTGACAGAATCACTGACACATGCATAGTGGAGAAGAGACTCCCAGGGGTGCACAGGTACAGTGCTGTTAGCCTCCTCAGCACGGACAATCAAGCTTTTTCAGGCATTTCCACAGTCAACAGAGCAACATTTGAATTTGTGGAGCAGTGACCCAATTCAGTCATCCAGAGAGTTAAAAAGCACAAATATGTCATAACACTGGCAAAAATGAGCATAGGATAATGTTTGAAGTAAATACTATCAAATACCACAATGGGAAAAAGAAAGAACTCTAAGACTGAAGGAGCCCCAGGAGACTCCCAATCACCTTAATTTTATGGGTGGAAATGGCATTGTGAACAGATTGAAGCTTACCTGATGGTTGGAACTCAGGGTTGTCAGACCTCCACCCAGTGACCCAAGGACTATATAGTTCATAATGTTACGAGTCAGCACTAACTTACCCCAAGGAAAGCTGCCTCTTGCTGTCTTTAGTGAATATGCCTACATGTTCCACAGACATCATGTGGCTTTGACTACCCGTTTTTTAAAAAGTCATGTCTGGGAAAGGGGGTCTAGAGAGATGGCTCAGCAGTTAAGAGCACTGGCTGCTCTTTCAGAGGACCTGAGTTCAATTCCTAGTACCCACATGGCAGCTCACTGCTGTCTATAGCTCCAGTTCCAGGGGATCCAACAGACATACATGCAGGTGAAACACCAATACACATAAACTTTAAAAAAATCATTAAAATTTTTTTAAAAGAAAAGAAATTTGTATCTATCATTTTGTGCTGAACTTTTAAGAAATACTTTGCTATTTTTTATACAATTAATTTTGTTTTGCTTTGTTGTCTTATGCATCCCAGGCTGCCCTCAAATTCACTGTGTACCTGAGAATAACCTTAAATTTCTTAGCATCCATCTCCTGAGTGCTGGAATTGCAGTATATTTTGATTTACACACACCACACACACACACACACACACACACACACACACGGATCTGGGAATGCAGCTCAGTTTCAAGATCATTTGCCTGGCATATATAAAGCCCTGGGTTCAATCCCCAACACCTCATATAAAATTAGCATGATGGTATACACCTGTAACCTCAGCATTCAGAAGTTAGGAGCAAATCGGGCGTAGTGTACACTTTTAATCCCAGCACTCAGGAAGCAGAAACAGGCAACTTTCTGTGAGTTAGAGGCCATCCTGGTCTACAAAATAAGTTTCAAGACACCAAGAACTGTTACACAGAAAATCCCTGTCTCAAAAAAGACAGAAGAAGAAGGAGGAGGAGGAGGAAGAGGAGGAGGAGGAGGAAGAGGAGGAGGAAGAGGAGGAGGAGGAGAAGGAGAAGAAGAGAAGAGAAGAAAAAGAAGTTGTTAGAGGCAGAAGTAGGTCATATTTGGCTACATAGTGAGTAGGAAGGCTGCAGAGACAATATCAGATGCTGTCTCAAGAGAAAAACAATACAAATTGTGATTATATATGCTCATGGGGTACACCATTGGGTTAAGAAAAGGGGATATGTAGGGGGAAATTTCTGTCCTGCCAGCAGCTCCCAAATAAATATACTGAGGTGTATACTAATTATAAATGCTTGGCCAATAGCTCAGGTTTATTACTAGCTAACTTTTACATTTAAATTAACCCATATTTCTTATCTATGCTTTGCCACATAGCTTGGTATCTTTTTTCAGTACTGCTTGTATATCTTACTTCTCTCAGCATCTGTTTGCACCTCCAGACTCTGCCCTTCTTCTTCCCAGAATTCCCTAGGCCAGGCTGTATCACCCAATCTTTTCCTGCCGAGCTATCAGCCAATCAGTTTTCTATTAACAACGAGAGCAATACATAATTACAGCATACAAAGATTGTTCCAAAGCAGGGATACGATGTGGAATAGTTAAATTATGCTAATCAGCACCCCATCACTGAAAATACCATTATTGAGGTAAGAACACTTAAAATCCACTCTCAATAATTATGGAATGTACAATGTGCTATTAGAATCTATAGTTACCACCCTACATAATCTCTTTTAAAATCTATGTATTTCACACAAATGCTCTTTGTACAACTATGAATTATTAGAAATATAAAAATAAAACATTAAATACATAACAATTATGTGGGCTTCTTTTGTCCCCACTTCTTTTATTGATTGCGCTGTGAATATCCCCAGAGCATCAGGTTAATGGTTCACTCTCTTCCAGGGTCCTTTCATTCTCCAACCTTCGGCACTAAGTTTGGTACCCAGCAGGACCTCAATAAATACAAGTTGAATGAATTAATTAGTAAGACCTATTATTGCTCAATGTATCTTGTCTGGTGGCACATTGAGATTGATTCCAGCTTTGTCACAATTACAGATAATGCCACAGTTAATGTTCTTTGATAAATCTTCTTATTATTGCCTTATGATAAATTCCTCAAGGTAGAATTACATGATGAAAGGCTTTGCATGTACATCACCAAATTGTCCTTCAGAAAAATGATTCCATCCCCCATCTCCTTGCCAGTATTTCCCTCCATTCCCATCTTTCATCCTTTAGTTTGCTTAAAAAAAAAAAAAACAAACGAAAACCAAAAAAGACATTTCCCCTTTGAGAGTGAAGCTAATACTGGCAAGACATTTCAGAAGCCTGCTGTCCAGTTTGACTGAATGAAAACAGCTTTTGAATGTTCTGTTTCTGTATTGTATTAAATTGTGCCAGTAATTTATCTAGAGGTGAAAGGTTACTAAAGCCATTGTTAAATCACTTATATGTCTTAGACATGCTCTGCTCTCTGAGTTCAATAAAAGGAGAAGCATGTGGTTGCTTTGGTTTTTGGTTTTGTTTTGTGTGTGTTTATACTTGAGAGTAAGTGAACCAAGACTGACTGTCACACATCCACTGTGGAATGAAGGGTGTGGGAAGCGGGGTGATAAGGCATGGAAACCACAGCCCCAGAGTGCAGAGAGAAAGGCTAAATGCTCAACAGCAGACAGAAAGGGTTAAGGTGTGTATGTGGTGGGGGAGGGGATGGGAAGTTTATTAAAATGAAAATGGTAGTTACCTGTGTGGCACAGCCCTTGAGAGGTGGAAGCAGGAGGATCAGGAGTTCAAAGTCATCCTCTGGCTACAGAAAAGTTTAGGGGCTGGGGGCTGGGGAGTTGGCTCAGTGCTCAAGGACACTTGTCACTCTTGAACTGGACCGGGATTCAGTTCCCATCATCCACTGTCTTAACTGGTTCAGTTCCCAACACCCACTGTCTTAACTGGTTCAGTTCCCAACACCACTTTGTGGTTCACAATCAGCTCCTTCTTCTGTCCACCAGGTATGAATATGAATGTGGTACATATGCATATAGGCAGGCAAAGCACTCATACACATAAAATTAAAATAGAGTTAGAAGCTAGCCTGGAATACAGGAGATCCTGTCTCAAGAAAAGAAAACCAACAAATAAACAATAGTAAATAAAAGTAAAAGTGACATCCGTGGAACACCTCCGAATAGTTTCCCAGATGGAAGGAAGTTGTCCATGGACATAAAAGGTGAGAAGAAGGGGCTTAAGTGATGGCTCAGTCAGTAAAATGCATGCCACACAAACATGAGGACCTGAGTTCAGATCCTCACATAGAAGTTGCCAGGTGGTACATATCTCTAACCCTCAACTTTAGGAAAGCTGAAACAGGAGGATCCTTG
The DNA here is from genome assembly GCF_903992535.2 of Arvicola amphibius. Taxonomy (NCBI): domain Eukaryota; kingdom Metazoa; phylum Chordata; class Mammalia; order Rodentia; family Cricetidae; genus Arvicola; species Arvicola amphibius. Next base: position 136,244,232 of record NC_052049.1, on the reverse strand, counting down.
GGGCCAGTCTAGCCATCCAGCAAGCTGCAAACTCAGTGAGTGAGGCACTGTCTTGAAAAATAAGGTGGAGGGAAATCAAGATGCATGCTATGAACCTTTAGCCTATACACACACACTATACACACACACACAAGCACACACACACACACACACGCACACACGATGAGAGAAGGATCATGCCCAGAGCAGTGTCACACACTGAGCAGTGTAAATGCGTTCATAAAGAAGGGAAGAGTGGAGGAAGATGGGCAAGAAAAGGGTAAGGGAGTAAAAGGAAGGGAGGAAAAGGGTAGACAGAGAGGAAGTGTAAAAGGGAAGAGAGTGGGAGAAAGGGATGCAGGATGGCCTGGGGCACCTCTGAACCCCAACTCTGGAAGACGAGATGACTTTCAGCCCTGCCACCCTGTGAACACAAGTGGAAACCCAGTATAACGTTTCTCCTGGCACATACCGCACACAGAAAGCATCACTTTTCAAAATGGGCTTTATGTATGAGATGTTTCATAGAGACCTCCCTAATATTATAAACAGATGTGCACTGTTTATTAAATTTACAAATAGCAAAGTCCTGGAATAAGGATGTCCCCGGGATGGATGGCTATTCTTTGGCAGAATGACAGCTAGGAGTTTCCTGGTGAGGTCTGTTCTTCTCCTTTGGAACCTCACTGTATCTGGCTACATTTGAATTATTTTAATATGCCCCAGGTCTGCAACTTATTGTCTAATCCAGTGGTTCTCAACCTTCCTAATGCTGGGACCCTTTAATCCAGTTCTTCATGTTGTGGGGACCCTCAATCATAAAATTATTTTTGTTGCTACTTCATAACTGTAATTTTGCTCCTGTTATGAATCATGATGTAAATACTTTTGGAGATAAAGATTTTGCCAAAGGGACCATGACCCATGGGTTGAAAACTGCTTGTCTGATTATTCCAAAGGACTACACTTCTGCAAAATCATATGAATGTCTAAGATCTTAATTCAGACTTCCACCCACAAAAAAATCAAGTGAAAACAATTATATAGGACAGAGATGAGTCCGTAGGCAAAGGACCTTATTAAAGCCTGGCCGCCTCAATTCCAGAACCTACATCAGGGTTGAAGGAGAGAATCAACTCCACTGAGTTCATTCTGGCCTCCCATGTGTACCATGGCACAATGCCTTCCCACAGTAACAACAAAAACTTTTAAAAGCTCTCTCTCTCTCTCCTCTCTCTCTCTCTCTCTCTCTCTCTCTCTCTCTCTCTCTCTCTCTCTCTCTCTCTCTCTCTCTCTCTCTCTCTCTCTGTGTGTGTGTGTGTGTATGTGTGTGTGTGCGCGCATGCATGTGTTTGTGTGTGTGTACACTCGCGCGTGTGTTTGCACCTGTGTGTTATATGAGGGCATGTTTCCACACGTGGATATTTATTGATTCTGAGTTAATCCTTTTGAGATAACCCAACTTACTTTTATCTTAGCAGTTATTGAATAAGAGAGACCCTGAAGGCAGTCCCAAGTCCCTACCAGCAATAATCCCCTTTATCATGGGAGAGAAGAGCCTGCTCTCCTGAAACCTGGGTACCTTGTGGCTGATGGACTGCAGACCGTCACTGTATGAGCACTTTCAGCTTGGTTTTCGTCTGAAGGAGGAAGCATTTGGGAGACCAAGCGTTTTCTTGCTTTTAAAAGAGCAAGTTTGGCCAACCTAACTGTTGTGCTGATTACCGTCTACTCTTGCTGTTGCCAGAAGTCATATACAGGGTGGGTCACGTGTGCTCTTGGGCCACAGCATGAACCATGTGTGCTCTTGTCTTTTCTAATGGAGACTCGGACTCCTGGGAGACCTGCTGCTCTTGTAGGCTTTGTGGGGACAAAGAGCAGAGCTTCTCCCAGCATGCACTTCTCTCCTGCCCTTCTCTCCCCATCCCTCTTCCTTTGAAGTCACCTGTCACAGGGATCAGGTGGGGTGCAGGAAGAGACAGGAAGACACCCAGGCAGGACAGTCAGCATCCAGGAGCAGAAGCTGATGATGCTGCAGGGCAGAAGCAGTAGTGCAGACTGAGGGGCAGCCAGCTAGGAAGACTGACGCCAACATCCAGACTTCTCTTGGAATTCACTGTGGTCTCTTGGGGACTGTGTTAAAATCCATTCTTCCTCCATGGCTCTTACTACCCTTTCTTCCTTACAGACCTGGCTCCTGAAAATATTACCCAGTCAAATCCCTTCATGTAAATCTGAGTCCCGCGGTCTGGATTCCTTGTGGTTGTATGTAGTTCTGTTCCCGTAGGTACCTTCCTGTGGTCTACTCTGAGGCTCGGGGCGTGGTAGACGGTTTAGATGTGTGAATTTGGGTTAAGTCCAGGGTTGTGGTTAAAAACGTGGTGGAGGGGCCACGAATTAAAGAGATAGCTAGTAATTAAGATCTCTTGCTGCTCTTCCAGGGAACTGGAGTTTGGTTCCTAGCATCCAAGTTGGGTAGTTCATAACCACCTATGACTCCAGCTCCAGAATAGCTAATGCCCTATTCTGGCCTCTGTGACCTCCACACTAAAAATACAACAACAAGCAAAGCATGGAGAGGTCATTCACCGGGAGCTGTCTACAGAGCAAAGAGTGAACTTATTTTCATTGACACACAGGGCTTTTGGCTTGAGCTCCCCTCAACACCAGTTCATTTATTTCATAAATAAACTTGTGATATAGGGATGTAGCTCAGTTAGTAAAATATGTGCCTAGAATTCACTAAACCCTGGGTTTGATCCCCAGCACCTCCTAAAACCAGAAGTGGTGGCACGTGTCTATAATCGCAGAATTCAGGAGGTGGAGGCAGGAAGACCAGAAGTTCAAGGACATCCTGGGCTATCAAGTTTGAGGCCAGCTTGGGCTACAAAATACCCTGCCAAGAGAAGGGGCAGGAGGAAGGAGGGAGGTGAAAAGGGAGGCGGAGGAGAGATACATGCGGTGTGTTGTAGCACGGATTCTAATTAGTATTAATAAAAACCCAGAGTCAGATACTAGGGGGTGAAAGCTGAGAGATCAGAGAAGCAGAGCGGCCAGTCACTAGAGGGAGGTTTTTTTTATCTCTGTCAGTGCTCAGACCAAAGGGGTGATCCTGTCCTTAGACTGAGTCCTCAGAGTGCATCCTCTGACTCCATCCTCAGATTGCATATCCAGGCTGCAATGAGCTCCTATCTCCTTCTGCTTTACATTCCTCTCTTCGCTCAACCATATCACTTCCTGTCTCTACCTCCCTAGTGCTGGGATTAAAGGTGTGGGATCCCAAGTGCTGAGATCACCTTTGTGTGAGCTTTGTTTCTCTTATAGACTAGATCAGTTTTGTGTAGCCCAAGGCGACCTTGAACTAACGGAGATCTAGCTGCCTCTGCCTCCAGGAATTAAAGGTGTGTGCCACCACTGCCTGCTCTCTAGTGGCTTAGCTCTGCACTCTGAACTTCAGGCAAGCTGGGTCCGCTAAAACACAAGCAAAACATCACTACAGTGTGCTTTCTCTGTCATTAGCTCCGTGATAGATATTAGAAGTACATCTGATTGAATGATTTGGCAATGTCTGGTAGGAGCCGAAGAGATAGCTCATCAAGGGAGAGTGCTTGCCACCAAGCCTGATGACCTGAGTTTAATCTCTGGGGTAAACATGGTGGAAGCAGAAAACAGACCCCTCAAGTTTTCCTCTGAACTGTACATGGATGTATTGTGATATACATGCATGCACACTCATACATAGGCACACAGTAGATAAATAATTTAAAAATTCTTTAAAATTACAAAATCTATACACTATCATTTATCTACATACCAACTATCCATCCAACCATTATCTGTCTAGCTAGTCATCCTATCTATCATCTGTCTGTCTTTCTATCTGCCCACTGTCTAGCATCTGTCTACCCACTATCTATGTGTCTTCTGTTGATAATTTTTTATCTATTATCTGTCACCTATCTGTTTTATGACCAGGACACTCAAATATTCCATTTATCACGCATCATGTCCCTTGCCCAATCAGAGTTTGGCTTCTTCCTGTCCTGTTTCCACAGCTTATCTCTGTGTTCTGTTCTTAACTCTCCTGACCGGAAACATCCTCCAGTGTTTACTGCTGGATCATTGTAGTGCTTCTTTAGTCTTCTTATGCCGCTGCGGAACCCAAGAACAAACAACAACAACAACAACAACAACAACAACAACAACAACAACACATTCCTCTTCACCCTCCATCTACAGCCTCTTCACAATTAGGGCTCCACTGTCCCATCTTCAGAGAAACTGCAGTCTCAACCTTCTTGGTGTCTATTTTTTGTCTCTGTAGAGAACACAATAGCATGTGTAGGTGTATGCACACACACACACACACCACACACACACACACACACACACACACACACACAAACCTTTGTCACTTTTCTTCTTCACACTTAGTTCATCATCTAGTCCACAAGCCAATGCTAGAACAAGCTATTCCATAGTTACAAGGGGTTACGAGGCTGAGACTGTCTCATGAAGTTAGCCATGAGTGAGGCTCCATCACCTGGATAGAGCTGCTCCCAGCAACCTGCACTGGTGGCTACTCTCCCGGTATCCTCCAAGCCTCTCCTTCTAGTGTCCACTTGATCACTCACCTTTGTTCTTCTGCTTCTCGGTGTCCTTCAGCTTCCAGCAAGTCCTTGTCTATCCGTCTCTATTTGCCCCTCTATATTCATTTCCTCAGTCACTTTCTGGGAGGCCCTTGGCGGCCTCTGTCTTTCTCCCTGTGGTTGATTCCATACTGTCACCAGTGTGTTTTGCTGGTCATGATGTGTCCACACTTCTCCAGGCTCCAAAAAGGAATGGCAGAAAGGGACTGTGGTGGAGTATATAGCAGTCTTTAAAGGACACACTCAACTCAGAATGGCAGGCTGAGCCCTGTGTGGCACGGACTCACCCCTGTCATGATCATGTTCATGATCTAAGCAGGCATGTTCTGGTCAAACGTGAAACTCGCTGCAGTGGTTTGAATGAAAATACTTCCCATGGGCTCATGTGTTACACTTGGTCCCATTGTTTGGGGTAAGCTATGGAATTTTTAGGACAAACTCCTGCAGGAAGTACATCACTGGGGGTGGGCTTTGAGAGTGTAGCTCCACCCCACTTTCAGCTCTCCTCTGTTTTCTAAGTGCAGGTGAAGGTGTGATCTCTCAGTTTCTTGCTCTGGCTGCCTGCTTCTGTGCCATCCCCACCGTGATGGGCTCGCCCTTTAGAACCATGAGGCCAAACCAAACTCTTCTTTAAGTTGCTTCCGGCCTTAGTATTTTATCATATTCAAAGAAAGTCAGTGCTGGAGAGATGGCTCAGTGGTTAAGAGTATCTACAGCTCTTGAGGACCTGAGTGTGATCCCCAGAGCCACGTCAGGTGGTTTATAACCGTCTGTAACCCCAGCTCCAGGGGATTCTGACGCGTTCCTCCATGGGAACTTCCATACATGTTCATATAGCACCAACCTCCCATGTACACATAACTAAAATAATAATAATAAAGGAAAAGTTAAGTAACTAATACCCTTGCCTTAAGAGTACAGAAAAATGCAGACATATTCACAGGGCAATGGGCTATGTTTTGTAATTCTTTTTTTTCCATTCAAAAATTTACACTTCCTCCCCTCCTTCCATTCTCCTCCCACTCCCCCACTCCTCTCCTCCCTCCTTAAGAGAGGGCAGGGAAGCCTGCCCCGTGGGAAGTCCAAGGCCCTCCCCTCTACATCCAGGCCTAGGAAGCTTTCCGTCCAAATAGACTAGGGTCCCAAAAAGCCAGGGCATGCAGTAGAAACAAGTCCCAGTGCCTTTATCAATGACTTCTCAGTCAGCCCTCATTGTCAGCCACATTCAGAGAGTCTGGTTTGATCGCATGCTCATTCAGTCCTGGTCCAGCTGGATTTAATGAGCTCCCATTAGAACAGGCACACTGTCTCAGTTGGTGGACCAACTCCTCACGGTCCAGACTTCTTTGCTCATCTTTTCCCTCCTTCTGCTCTTCAACTGGACCTTGGGGGCTCAACAACCTAGATATCCCTCAATGGAAGAATGGATAAAGAAAGTGTGGAATACATACACATTAGAGTACTACTCAGTGGTAAAAAAAATAATGACATTTTGAATTTTGCATGCAAATGGATGGAAATAGAAAACACTATCCTGAGTGAGATAACCCAGACCCAAAAAGATGAATATGGTATGTACTCACTCATTAGTGGACTCTAGCCATAAACAAAGGACATTAAGCCTATAGTTCGTCATCCTAGAGAAGCCAAATAACAAGGTGAACCCAAAGAAAAACATATCTAGATCCTCCTGGAAATTGGAAGCAAACAAGATTGCCGGGCATAGTTGGGAGCATAGGAGTGGGGGTGGGGGTGGGGGAAGGGGAGAGGGGGAGAGAGAAGGGAGAAAGGAAAGACTGGAGAGAGCTTGGGGGAGTGGGAGGGTGAAGATGGAGGAAGGGTAGATATAGGAGCAGGGAAGAAGATATCTACAGTAAGGGAGCCATTTTAGGATTGGCAAGAGACTTGGCTCTGGAGGGGATCCCAGGTGTCCACAGGGATGTCCCCAGCTAGGTCCTTGGGCAGCAGAGCAGAGGGTGCCTGAACTGGCCTTGCCCCACTATCACACTGATCATTATCTTGAATATCACCATAGACTCTTCCTCCAGCAACAGATGGAGCTAGAGACAGAGACCCTCATCAGAGCAACAGACTGTTTTGTAATTCTTTAAAATTTTTATTACATTTGTTTATTGTAAGGAGAGAGGTATGGAGGTCAGGGGACAATTTTCAGGAATTGATTTTCTCTTTACACCATGGGGGTCCCCAGGATCAAACCCTGGTCACTAGTCTTGGCAGCAAGGCTCCTTAACCTCAGGGCCAGCTTTCCAGCCCATGTATATAGAACTCTTCGGGCAATACGTCTGAGACCTACAGGATTGTTAGGAACCAGATATACCAGGTGAAGCTCAGCGGATATGTGTGTGCCCCAGAATCATCAGCAATTAAATGTGGGGTCTCTGCACCTTTATCGCCTGCTTCTCCAGGAAGAGATGACGCAAACCTGGAGCTCTCAGAACAGGGAGGACCTGGCATTGGGACGAGAAGCCAACCCTCTCCTTAAAGGCAGGAGAAGTCTCCGGAAGGCAGGAGAAGTCTCCGGAAGGCAGGAGAAGTCTCCGGAAGGCATGCCCAGCACTTTGCTTGCCTCCTCCCCTCCCGCCTCCAGTCCCACCAGACTCTCGTTGCAATCTGGGAATATTCATCTCCATGGAGATTTCATCTGCAGAGAAGAGTTTCCATCTCCCTAACATTCTTAAACTGAATAACCAGACTTAATTTCAGACTGGCTGAGAATTGTTTCTTCTTATAGATGCTGATAGGCTCTGTTATATAACTGGGGAGATTTTCCCAAAAATTACAACTAGAATACTGTGCTGGCTAGATTTATGTCAACTTGACATAAACTATAGTCATCTAAGAGGAGGTAAGCTTGATTGAGGAAATGCCTTCAAAATATTGGGCTGTGGGTCAGCCTATAAATTAATTAATTACTTTTAATTACTGATTGATGGGGGAGGACCCAGTTCATTGTAGGTAGTGCCATCTGTGGGCTGGTGGTCCTGGGTTCTATAACAACACAGGCTGAGCAAGCCATGAGGAGCAAGCCAATAAGCAGCACTCCTCCATAGCTTCTGAATCAGCTCCTCCCCTGAGGTTCCTGCTCTGTTTGAGTTCCTGTCCCTACTTCCTTCAGCGATGGACTACATTGTGGAAGTGTGAGCTGAATAAAGCCTTTTCTGCCCTGTTGTGTGATGTTTTACTCTTGTGGCTTGGAGGGGGGGGGGGGTTCCACCACCCAGCTCCCAAATAAATCACACACAAAGGCTTATTCTTAGTTATAAATGTATGGCCTTAGCTTGACTTGTTTCTAGCCAGTTTTTCTTATCTTAAATTATCTCCACTACCTTTTGCCTCTGGGCTTTTATTTTTCTCACTTCTGTATGTCTTATTTTCCTTCTTACTCTGTGGCTGGCTGGGTGGTGGGGTGGCTGCTCCCTAGTTTCCTCCTCTCCTTGTTATCTTGTTCCCCCCTTTTTTCTCATTTCTCCTGCTATTTATACTCTTTCTGCCAGCCCTGCCTATCCTTGCTCCTGCCTCGCTATTGGCCATTCAGCTCTTTATTAGACCATCAGGAGTTTTAGACAGGCAAAGAATCACAGCTTCAGTGTTAAACAAATATAGCATAAACAAAGGAATCACACCTGAAAATAATATTCCCCAACATGTCCTAGCTTGCTTTTCATGGTGTTTCATCACAGCAATGGAAACCCTAAAACAAATAGATTGACAATACACACAGCCATGATAACAATATGACAAACTGCTTGTAAAGGAACCTAGATTTAAAAAAGTATTTAAAATTTTTAAATTTTATGTGTATGAATGATTTGCATGCCTGTGTACCATGAATGTACCCTCAGATGTCAGAAGAGGATGATAGGTTCCTTGAAACTGGAGTTACAGGTGGTTGTAAGCCTCCACGTGGGTGCTGGGCATCGAACCTGTGTCATCTAGAAGAGCAGCCCGTGCTCTTAACTCGTTGAGCCGGTTCTCCAGACTTCGACTGTTTAAATCTCTGAAGGCAAAGTGTTGAAATGAAATGAAAAGTTTAAAATCTTTATTTAGTAGGGATTTAGAAAGATTTAGAACTTTCTTATTTAGAAGTTTTATGATAATTATTTTTTTGTCAGTTTGAACATAAATATCTCAGTTCAAAAAATTCTGAAACCCCAGGAACAATTTTCTCAGGGGGATTCTACAGCCAGGCTGATTCCTTCTCCTGTGGGTGCTGGATTTAGAACGTCTTCTCTTCAGAGCCTCTGATGAATTGTGGACAAAAACAAGTGATTAATATCCATGGTTGATTTGACAGGGTCTACGATCACCTAGGAGACAAGTCTCCATGCATGCCTGTGAAGCATTATCTAGAGTAGATTAACTGAGGTGGGAAGAAGCACCCTGAATGTAGGGGTAATATTTTGAGGTTGTAGGAGTTGGGTGATTAGGTTTCTATAATTTTATATTTTATAATTCTGTTTACACATTTGTTACACATTTCCAAAATTTTATAGCAACATACTGAGAATAAGCCTACCCATAGTGAAACAGTAACTAATGGAGTAGAAGAGGGTTCACATTTGTAGAAAAAAGTGAGCATATGTCTACTTTGTATATGCATAGATTGTGCTCAAGAGAAGTTAGTTAAAACAGCAACATTGTCTTGAACTAGTTAATCCCAGCACTCAGGAGGCAGAGGTAGGGGGATCTCTGAATCTGAGGCTGGCCTGGTCCACATAGCAAGTTCCAGGACAACCAGAGCTATATAACAGAGAGACCTGAATCAAATTGATAAATAAGTAAAACAAAGGAAGAGAGATATTTAGAGAAAGGAGCTAGAAGCTTGGGACAAGGGACAAGGATAGAGAGAAGACTAGACAAATATATTTTGTTGTATCTGCATTTGACTCCTTGGCTTCCACACACTAGGAAAGCACTCTTCAACTGAGTTCCATTTCCAGTCATTAAATAAATTTCCAGGAGGGGACGAGAGATTCAAAGGGAAAAACATTAGTTTTACACACCTGTTTTCTTGTGTTTGTTTATTTATTTATTTTTAGCTTTTCCTTGTTTTTGCCGTTCACCTGCGAGTTGGAACTGAGCATCTGAGGGCCATCGTCAGCTGAGCTGATTTGTCTACACGACAGCGCTGCGTGTGCTGTAGTTTCGGGCATAAAGGGAAGGGGCGGAGTTGGAGAGGTGGCTCGGTGGTTAAGAGCCCTTGCTTTTGCGGGTTCAATTTCCACATGGCGGCTCACACACAAACCTCTAACTATAGTTCCAGAGTTTGTCCACTTCCCATCTTCACTGGCACTGCATGTATGTGGCACTCATCCAGATGAGTGCATGCGGGCAAAGAAACCATACATATAAATAAACTGACGAGTGGGACATTCATCAGTATCAAAATGAGGCTTGGTTGCAATCTGCCACCATTTTATTCTTCATTTTAGGCACCCAGGCAATGGATCTTAGAAGGACTAGTTCCTTCACGCTCTCTTTCTGATTCTTTCAGAAATGTATCTGGCTGCTGGTGTGGTGGTGGTACACCTTTAATCTCAGCACTCAAGCAGGCATCTCTCTTGAATTTGCAACCAGTCTGGTCTACACAGAGAGACTGTCTCAAAAACAAAGACTAAAACTCAGAGCTGATAAATTAAAAAATTCTTGAAGTAAGGGGTGGGTCTGGGAGAAATAAAGGGGAGAAAAAAGGGGTGAATATGATCAAAATAGATTGTATGCATGTTTGAAATTGTCAAAGAATTCATAAAAATCTTGTTTTTAAAGAAAACTACATGCTTAAAATTAATGCATAAATTACTAGAGTAGATATTTTATTCTATCTTCAGCTGGTTTTTTTTTCCAAGATTCTGCAGCAGGGCCAGGTGGTGGTGATGCATGCCTTTAATCCCAGCACTAGGGAGGCAGAGGCAGGTGGATCTCTGTGAGTTTGAGGCCAGACTGGTCTACAAGAGTTAGTTCCAGGACAGACTCCAAAACCACAGAGATACCCTGCCTTGAAAAGCAAAAAAGCAAAAAAACCAAAACAACAACAACACAAAAAAGAAAAATAAAGATTCTGCAGCAGGTCAATGTTAGAAGCTTTGCAAAATGTGGTTTTGACTTCTGTGGGAAACCTGAGTTTATAACAGCCTTTGAGACAAGATAAAAAAGTTCAAAGACCTGAAACCAATGGTTTTCTAGAAGGTTGGCCTGGGGGAACGTACCAGCACTTTCAAAATGGCAAGAAGGTAGTTCTGCTAGAGCCCTGGCAGAGCAGTGACTCCCGGACCTGGCAAGTCTGGCCTGAAATACAGCATATAGATCGCTAGGACTTCATCTGGCCCTTGGTGCTTAGGACTGGCCCTCCACAAAAGAATGTTATCGCAACACTTTTTAAGCCCCTGGCACTTGTGACTTGGAGGCAAGGGATAAGATAAAAGGAAATATTTAAAATCTATACAATTGATTTGGATCCAGGTATGGCTTCTGTAACCTCAGAAGGGAGGATTCTGTTTTTATTCTGGGAGGAAGCCTGTCTTGCTCATAATGGATCCTGGTACCAGTGTAGCAACTGATTTAAAAACAAAACAAAACAACAGCAACAACAAAAACAACAAAAAACAAGACAAACAACAATAATACTGGATGTGTGTCTGAAACAGACCCAGAGCTGCTGGTTACCACCCCGAAGTTGTATTAAAAATATCTTACGTGATCTAATCATTTTAGTCTTATTTTGTTTATGACAAATCCATCACATTAAACATAGACCTTGAAAGATATTTCCTACATAGCAACAAATAGCTTACTTTAAAATGAAAGCTGATCTGATCCTTGAATATCAGGCTTGTCTCACATTCATAGAATTCTACCTGCCTTACCTGCCTTAGTCTTCTGAAGCTAGAATTAGAAAAATCACTTATTTTTTAAGTTTAAGAGTTTTAACCACAATATCTTTGTATTGTTGATATTAATACTGTTAATAACACGAGAGAGAGAGAGAGAGAGAGAGAGAGAGAGAGAGAGAGAGAGAGAGAGAGAGAGAGAGAGAGAGAGAGAGAGAGAGTCAGGTGTGGTTGTACCTTTGATTCCACCATTACAGAGGTAGAGGCCATGAGATCTCTTTGAGTTCCAGACCCGACTGGTCTACATAGCAAATTCCAGGCCACCCAGTCTATATTGCTAGTCCAGGCCAGCCAGGGCTATGCCATGAGGCCTCGTCTCTAAACATAAATAACCAATCAACCCAGGGATCTGGAAAGATGGCTCCATGGTTAAGCGTGTGACCTGCTCTTGCAGAGGACCTCCTAGGAACCATGCCAGGCAGCTCACAACCCTCTGTAACTTTAGCTTCAGTAGATTAGACCTCTATGGGCATCTGCAATCATGTGCACATGCCTACAGACTGACACACACAATTAAAATAATTTTAAGAATCCCAAATGACTAAAGAGACACTAAGGTTACATATGTAATGATAGTTTGATGACCTACAACTTTAAAGATTAAAGGTTTATTTATTTACTTATTTAGTGTGTGTGCACGAACGAACATGCCACAGCACACATGTGGAGGTCAGAGAACAACTTTCAGGTGTCAGTTCTCACCTTCCATCTCTTTGAGGCAGGTTCTGTCTTGCTTCTCTGCTGCTGTGTTGTGTACTAAGGTGTGTACTCTAGGTGACTGCTGCCTCTGCTTACAATATCACTGTCTGCTTGCTAGGATTAAAAACAAACAAGCAAACAAATAAACAAATAGGAAGCTCCAAGCCAGCCTATTGTGGCATAATTGATGATACTGTGTAAAAGATATGTGACTGTGATTGGCTTAATAAGAAGTTAAATGGCCAATAGCTAGGCAGGAAGTATAGCCAGACTTTTGGACAGAGAGAGCTCTGGGAGGAGGAAAGGCAGAGGTGCCAGACAGATTCAAAGAAAACAGGATGGGCTAAATGCAGATGAGATAACAAGCATGTGGAAGAACATAGATTTAAAAATATGGGCTAATTTAAGTTATAAGAGCTAGTTAAAAACAAGCCCAAGCTAAGGCCAAGCTTTTATAATTTATAATAAGTCTCTGTGTCATTTTGTGAGCTGGTGGCCCAAAGAAAACTCTACCTACACTAGCCAAGACTATGTAGTGAGACTCTGTCTCAAATAAGTAAATAAAGATATTGAGAAAGCAACCAAAAGAAAAGTACCTCATCTCTCAAACTATTCCCTCTATCGGAACAATTTGGACTAAAAGTAAATTTAATTTGACAAGATAATTATTGGTATTCTTCAAAACAGTATGCTGTGATTTTCTTTTATCTTTGTGCTTGTGTGCTTTTGTGTGTGTGTGTGTGTGTGTGTGTCAGAATCTCATACATTCCAGGCAAGCCTTGAACTTGCTAAGTAGCTGAGAGTAACCTTGAACTTCCGATTTTCCTGCTTCCACTTCTCTAGTGCTGGAGTGACAGGCAATACCTGTTTTTTCCAGAACCTTCTACAGTCTGTTTTATAGACTGCAAGAAAACAAAAGGCGGTGGTGACACACATCTTTAATCCTAGCACTCGGGAGGCAGAGGCAGAGGGATCTCTGTGAGTTGGAAGCCAGCCTGGTCTACCAGAGCTAGTTTCAGGACATGCTCCAAAGCTACAGAGAAACCCTGTCTCAAAACAACAACAACAACAACAAAACAAAATAAAAAGAACACACACACAAAACAAAAGAAAAGAAAAAAGCAATCTTAAGCATGCTCTATTTGGGTGCAATAGTAATCCTGAAGCCAGTCTTCTGAGAGAAATTTAAAACCATGTCTATCACTCTACTCTGAAAACTCCAGAGTGAGTGAGTACAGGCCTCACGTTTCAGAAAGCCAAATATCTAAGTTATCTTAGTTTTTGTAAATTCTCAGGCATCTGCCCTTCGAACAGAACAACTTACGAAATGTGTGCCGCACTGCAGTTCCCATAACATCCATTCTCTCTGGGAATCCTTAGGCGTATTATCTCCTAGAGCTTACACTTAGAAACACGAGGAGAGAGTTTGCTAAGAACCTCAACATTTCAAGGGAGACTACCGCTTCCGTCACTGGTTCTGAGTGGCTGCGGCGCTTAGAGAAACGTGCTTTGCTCCAGGGACAGCCCAGCATTTTGAGAGGAACTGTGAACTGTGGCTGCTCTCAGTCGCAGGAGGATTCTTCACATGGCGCAGAATTCAGTGTTATAAACCTAAGTGAAACAAATGATTTTGTGGACTTTCATTTTTGCTCTTCCATACGGATGGAGCTGAGGAAATGTGACTCTGGACTCCTTTAGGAGTAGACCGGAAGAAGCTGGGAGGGTAAGGATCACCAAATTGCTGGGGATGGGTGGGGGGGGAGGATGGGGTCGGGAGGAGGATGGGATGGGGAGCTCTCAGTGTCTAATTCTAAGCATCTAGTGAAATCTAATGTGGTCAGTGCAGACCTAATCAAGGAAAATGGGTTTTTGTTGTTGTTGTTGTTAGATATATTTAGTATAGGTGACTTGGAAACTCCGCCCCCAAACACTTGAATCATGTACAATGTATTTTCAGTTATCTGTGATCTGATCAATAAAAATTGGACCATACATAAAGACATTAGAAATTTCTCAGATGGCATTAATTTTATCTTCATGTTTTCATCTACTGACTGGAAGAAAAGCCTTGCTAGGTAATTGTTTTGTTGTTATTTTACCGGTCTGCCAGGTATTAAGATCACACTTGCTTGCAGGACAGAAGCTTCCTACAGGCAATTTTTAATTTACAAATAACCTGAGTGACTTTGAGTTAATAAATGGCTATCTTTTCAGATCCAGTAGGAGTAGTCTCAATTTCAGAGAAGTTACCATCGATAGGCTCTATCTATCTTACTTCCACTGGGGAATGTATATACGAATACATGGCAATACGTGGCAAGTTGGTTTTACCAAAGAAACAATGTAGTAATAGTTATAGAAATAAAGGCTCATGTTAAGAAGTGTCCAGAAACATTAGTTTCAAAACCAAATTATAGTGAAGAACTCCAAGACCAATGCTGCTTCTTTAGGAAAGGGGTTTAACTGATTGCAGAGGGCTGTGGCATAGCACCAATTAGATTAGTGCCACATAAATATTCTCATACCAGTATGTCAGGAAAGATTCAGCTGCTGCTTCAATGCTTTTATTTTTATCTTTTAAGCCTCTCTGTCTCTGTCTCTCTGTGTTCATGGGAGTACAGGTTTGGAGCTCAGAAGAGGGCGTTGAATCACCCCCAGGAACTGGAATTCTAGGCAGTTGCCAGCTAGCTGCTATGGGTGTTGGGAACTGAACTATGGTCCTCTGCAAGGGCAGTTAGTGATGGAAATGAGGAAACGAGGGCTCCGGGGCTGGCTGAGAAGAAAGGTTTTATTGTAGGTATGAAGGAGATCACAGCCAGAGGCATGTGGAAGGGTCCAGACTGAACATGGCCAGCAGAACAGACCCAGCCATGAGAGGAAAGAAAGAGGGGGGAAGTGAGAGAGGAAGAGGAGGAGGGGGGCAAGCCGACTGAGAAAGGAACCGAAGATCAAGAGGACAAGAGAACTGTGTAGCCAAAGTGACTGTTATAGAGCAAAGCCAAGATGGGGGCTGGAGTTTGGGGTAAGGACCAAGTGTTGGAAAGGAGCTGCTTGTTGGTTCCCGGCTGCTCAGCCCTGAAATAATCACACAGGAGCTGTATTAATTAAATCACTGTTTGGCCCGTTAGCTCTAACTTCTTATCGGCTAGCTCTTACATTTTAATTTAACCCATTGCTAGTAATCTGTGATCACCGTGAGGGTGTGGCCTACCAGCAAAGTTTCAACGCTGTTGCCTCCTCCTGGGGCTCCACGGCTTCTGACTCCACCTTCTTCCTCCCAGCATTCAGTTTAGTTTTCCCTGCCTAAGTTCTGCCCTGCTATAGGCAGTTTCTCTATTCATTTATGGTAATCACCATAAACAGCATACAGAGGGGAATCCCACATCAGCCGAGTGAGAAGTGCTGGCAGCAGCCACAGGTACTGAATGATTTCCCCCAGGTTTCTTTGAGTCCTAACAAGCAGCATGCATGTCTAACTGCTGACCCATCTTTTTAGACCTCGTGTGCTATTTTAAAAAGAGCAAAGTGACTGGATTAGCTGAGCATGCCTGTAATCCCAGAATTTGGAAGGTGGAGTCAGGAGACCAGGATTTCAATGCCATTTTGTTCTACATAGCTAGTTCTAGGCCAGCCAGGGTTACATAGTAAGATTCTGTCTTTAGAAAAAAAAAAAGTATTAGACAAAGAGACTAGCTTCACGGAATAAGACTTGATGGAGAAAAATTGTTTACCAAACTGCATCTAGGTGGGATTGGAGCCAGGCTCCTTGCTCTCTGAGTTTGCCTTACACTGTTGAACAGCGCCTCACTGTTGGGGGCTGCAAACTGTGGATATACCTAGAGAAGGACGTATTGCATAATAGAAATCTTGACATCCAGTTTTGGGGAAAGACAAACTAACCAGTTTTGAGATGTTTGGTGGAAAGCTCTTGGGCCCTATGAAGGAGGAAATGGGTGGGAGAACCCTCCTTCTTCTTCTTATGGAAACCGGGATCTGGAACTACAAAAACAAGGTTGTTATTTTCAGTAAACTAAGGGGCAATTTGGCAAGCATCAATTTAATATGGGTGCTCTTACTGAAATCAATAACCATTTGTTTCTGAATGTTCTGTGAGGTATCTGGCTACCTTTATTCTGCTAGCCTATCCACTTGACCATCCAAAGGAACGGGGGGGGGGGGGGGGGACAGGCGTGTGTATCCATGCAGCAGGGAAAAGTCTGTCCTGCAACTTTTAGGACTGTTTCTAGTGGCCCAGTAATTTGTTTTCTGATTGCGGGTTCTGATTTATAAAGTGTATTCTCTGCAAAGGGAGTAAGCTACATTTTACTCTAAAACATTGGTTTTTTAACCTTCCTAATGCTGTGACCCTTTAATACAGTTTCTCATGTGGTGGTGATCCCCAATAATATTATTTCCATTGATATTCATAACTGTAGTTTTGCTACGGTTATGACTAATAATGTAAATATCCATGTTTTCTGATGGTGTTAGGTGACCCCTGTGAAAGGGTCATTCCCCTATGGGGGTCAAGACCCATAGGTTGAGAACTTCTGCTCTAAGACTAGACTATTTACACCCAGGCTTATCCAAGGTCTCAGAGGACTTCTTGAAGATAGTTTCAAGTTACAAAGTTGATTCACTCTTGGGTGTACAGTGATGGCAATTTCAAGCTGATAGACAATACCGTTGCTGTAGTTGCATTTGAGGAACTGAAGAAATTCACTATCTACTTCTTGGGAAGAGGGGTCTATCCTGGCCACTCTACACTGAGCTGGGGAAAAAAAAAACCCATCAAAGCCTTTTCTTACTAATTTTTAAAATTACAAAGGTTAAGAATAAAAAGCAGAACCAAGAAGAAAGAGAAAAAACACCTAAAATTTCACCAGCTACTGGGATACACGGATGAACACTTCAGTTAGTTTGAGCATCTCTCTATATATCATAATTATATAAAAAAGAGATTTTGTGACTTGTTCTCCTTTCCCCTTCACACGGTTACCTAAGATAAACTTCACATTTTACCTTGCCATCCCAGCATTTCCGAACTCTGTATATACAAGGGATACATAACTGACTTTTTATTCCAGGGCATCACAGGAGACATAAATAAAAAAATAAAGCCCGGTGTGGTGGCGCAGGTCTTTAATACCTGCGTTCTGGAGTCAGAGGCAGGCGGATATCTTGAGTTTAAGGTCAGCCTGGTCTGCACAGTGAGATGCTGTCTCGAATTAAAAAAAATAATAAAAAAAACAAAAACCAAATCAGTGCTATAGGCAACACACCCTTTGCTACCCATCTTTCTGGAAGAGTCGTTCGTTCCCTAAACTCACTGGCATGAGGTCTGTGTGTTTTACTGCAGAAGGACAGAGTCCTGTGGGTTCCCGCCACCCGCAGGGCTAGATCCAACCTGGTAACCTCCAAGGACCCGGTCGGTGGTTCAGGAGAGGCGCTCGGGGGAAATAGGGCCCTATCCTAGAGACGCCTGGTCCCTATGCCGCCTCATCCCTCTCCAGAGCCGAGCCCAGTGTCTGGGGCAGCCAGGGATGTCCCTTGTGCCTCTTCCACCCTGGCCCGACCACAGCTCCTCGCGCGCCCCCAACCCGCGCCCGGGGTGCGGACACCCAGGAGCCGGGTGGTGAGCTTCGCCGCGCCGTCCCCCAGTGATGACGCGCTTCCTGCCCTCCCGGCGCTCGCGGGCCGTGCGCTCGCGCTCGCCCTCGGCTCCGGTTCCGCGCCCGGAGCCAGCGGCAGCGGCGGCGGCGGAGGCGCAGCGGGAGCGGAGCCGGCTGCACTCGGGGGCTGGCGCTCTGCAATGAGACAGTAGCTGCATCCCCGCGGTAAGGCGCGGCGCGTGGCGCTACCCTGCTCTCCAGTTTGCATGCGCGCTGCAGGGATTTCGAGTGCCTTTTCCCTCCCCTCTCCAGAAGGAATATGTGGGTGGTTTTCTTCTTGGGTTTGCATTTCGTAAGTGATGTCAATGTAGAAAAACCCTGTCAAGCTTCTAGATTTTATTTCCTAGGAGGGATTTTTTTTTTTTTTGCAAGAAGAGAAAAATAAATTGCAACGATTGCACCTGTCTATTGCACATGTAGGTTTCGCCGCACTCAGCCCGCCCGGGTGCCGGTCTTTGCAAATAGTCTTCCAGCTGGAGCCGGAGAGCTGATCCCTTGCCCTAGGCAGCTGGTCCCCTCCAGGGCTCCCTCTTCGGGTTTCCGGTAACGGGGTCGGAAAAGCGGCCCGTTTTGCACCGAGGGGGTCCCCTGGACCCCGGCTGGGGCCCCTGGCGCCGACGGAGTTGGTGGAGGGCAGAGCGGCTTCATTCCAGCACTGGCGGCTCCGACTTCCAGCGCCACTTTGCAAACAAGTCTCCCGCCCCGGCTCGCAGCGAAAGGCGCCGGGGGCTGCTTCCCAACGCCGGACACTGAGACCTGCGGATTGCACGACTCCCCCCTTCCCTGGTCATCTCGCTATCAGACAGCTACTGGCCGCCGACCGCTCGGGGGAAGCGCGGGGCCGAGAGCAGTCAGGGTTTGGATCCAGCGCGGCGGCCTCTCGTTTCCTTCCCCGACCCCCAGGAGCTGAGATTTCGCGCCGGCGGGGATCGGGAGGGACCTGGAGACTGGCAATTCGGGGCCCAAGGAACGACGTTCGAGGGCGCCATATTTTCAGTGGGTTTTTCAGAGGCTAAGGGGGCGCCCACTTTCCGAAAGCCCCCCGGGGGAGGCCGGAGCGATTGTCGCTGGGAAAGTTTGCGCGCCGGGGAGAGCTAAGAGGAGGCTGTCCCCACAAGGGCGCGCAGACTGCAGCGTGTTGCCTAGAGTGGGCCAGGCTGGGTCTGGGGGAAAGAGAGACGCTGGGGGACGAAGAGTGCGGCTCGCGGGTGTCACGGTGCAGCGGAGTGATAGCATTTGGGACTGTGAGGCGTAGAGCACACGCCCCTCTTTCCCCAGGTCACCTCCGCCCGCGCTCGGCCGGAGCCTTGCGCACCGCCGCTCCCGGGCCCGGCGCACGTTGCCGAGCGTTTTCTCCAGCGCCCTTTCCCCCCAACACCGCGCCTCGCCGGGTGTTCCACCTGGCGCGGGAGCTCTCTCAGGGCTGGAGAGGAAGCGGCTAGGTTCGTAGATCGGGCAAAGGCCTGGCTTATGTCGTTCTGCCTGAAGCCTCCTGTCGTCCCCTGGCTTGTGGAGGCGACCGGAGTAGCACCCGCGGCTGCGTGCGGGGCTCTCACTGTGGCGCGGGCTGGCGGAGGAAAGGGGGGCGTTTCCCAAAGTCGGGGCTTCAGGTGACACGTGGGAAAACTTGTTTTCTTGCTGCTGGCGATGGGGCAGAGATGGAAGGAAAGGAAAGGAAAGGAAGGAAGGTTAATGAAAAACTAAGTCCGGATTCTTTACAGAGAACGGGAGATGAACGACTGAACGAGCTGAAGTGTTTGGTGTTGTAGAGGACACAATTGCAGTAGGATGGTATCTCAGGGAAGCGCGCGCTGAAATACACGTAATTATGAGCACTATGGTGCTCAAAGTGACACTTTTGATTCTGATAGCCCATGGAAAAGGGAGTTGTCATTCGTGATGTCCTAGCTCCTGGAGGTAGTGACTTAATAGAAATGGGCCTGTGGGGGAATCTTTACTTTTGTTCATAGATAGTGACCCCTGCTTTGTCATGACAGGGCAGGGCAGAGTGTGTTTGCTGACCTGTGATTGGCTGGGTGCTGGAATATGTTAGCTTTTCTCCTTGGTGTCTTAATGAAATTGTCACAGTGGAGGGGTCGTGTCAGCTCTTGGGGGTCTTCATTATTGGAAGAGATTCCGGGAAGGACCACAGAAACCTAACGGGGTGGAGTGGGAGAAGCAGAGATTTTCATTAGGGAGGTGTGCCCCTGACGTTGGCACATCTTCATTAAGTGCCTCCAGTGTGAAAGTTATCCTTTCAGTTTCCAAGGTTGTATCTTGTCTGGTCCGCACCACGGGGTTCTCTGCAGAAAGTCAGGAGGAAGAGGCGTTGCAGTGACCATTGGCCTTGAGAAGGGGTGGTGGTGTGCCGGCAAGAATGCGTTTTCTTCCTTTAATTTGAACACTGGAAGAGAGGAAACGACTGAGATTACATTTGTACAGAATTAGAATAGCTAATGTTGGGAAGAATTTGCTGCTGAAAGCCCTCCCCCTCCCCCCAAGTACATTGAAATTTCCAGACTTAGATTAGAGGTGGTACATCGAGTCCCAGAAGCGGAGGCTTCTCAGTCACTACCCTGTGCTTTTGTGCCCCTTTTCACTTAATTAGGAAATGCTATGGGACTTTGGGGGTCTCAGTTTGGGGCTTCGTGTTCTAGGCTCTCTCCGAGGGAGAAAGAAGTAAGACTTTCCAAACTCGATCCTTTTGAATTGCTTTTCAGAACAGGTGTAGGCTATGTGTGTTTAAAATTCACCATATTCAGATTTGTTTGCCAGCATTGTTCCCTAGAGGGCATTTTAAGTTTATTTCTCTTCTTTTCTTTCTTTCTTTTTTTTAATGTGCATGTTCCTGGCTCCTGTGTGCAGTGGCCAGAAGAGGGTGTTGGATCCCATGGTAACTGGAGTGGTTGTGAACCACAATGTGGATGCTGGGAACCAAACCCATATCTACTGCAAAAGCAGTTGATGCTCTTAACTGAGGAGCCATGTCTGTCTATGTGCCACGTGTATTTTTGCACACCTTTTAAACATGATGCAATGAAAATGAACTTAAAAGAGCTTTTAAAAAAGTTTTTAAAATTTACATTTATTTGTCTATCATCTGTCTGTCTATGTACCCACCCACCCACCCACCCACCCGTCTATCTATATTTTTGTGTGGGGTGGGTGGGGGAATGCCACAAGGCGCCCTCTGTGGAGGTTGGGAGAACCAACTCTTCTACCATGTGACTCTCTTGGATTGAATCCAGGTTATTAGGCTTTGGGGCAGGTGCCCTCTACCAGCCAGCATGTCACGTGCCAGCCTCGGAGATGCTTTATTTTAGGTCCTCTAATATTTAATTTCAGCTCTACTACCTTAATATTTATTTAATGTTGTATGTCCCTTTCACTGGGCATTAGTAACCAGGTTTTGCTGTCTCTTGCCTGGTTCTTACTATCCTAACTTCATAGCTTGATCAAAGTGCCTGATTTTTTCCCCCAGTAAGATTTTGTAACTTCAAAAGGGTTAGAAAAGTGCCTTTGTGAACTAGAAAGTTGCCTATCAGTTTACCAGGCCACGTGACAGGTGGTGCCTGCACGCGTGTGGCATGCGCAGGCTCTTAGGATGGTGTCTGCGGCTTGTGATCTGTGATATTCTTGCTCCAGGACTTCCCGAGTCAGAATATTTTCTTGGGGATTTTGCGTGGTGTTTGACTAACAGGAAGTACCAATAACAGTTAAATCGTTCCAAACAATTTTTATTAGGTATAAAAAAATTGTTTAAAGACAAGAAGAAAAATCTAACAAGGAGGCCAGCATTCTAGAATTATAGCTTAACAAACCCAACTGGTGCCTTTTTAATTACAGTATTTACCCCATCCAGAACTTTTTAATCCTATTGCTTTTATATTTAATAACCAGGCTAGCTAAAATATAAGCCAAACACAACTATTACAAATAATGGGGATAAGTGGTGGGTTTAACCAGATGTTTTCCCTAAAGTTGAACTCTTCCAAACTTTCCTGCTGCTCCCCTCCCCAACAAACAGGCAAAACTCAAAAGATGAGGATGTCCTAAAGGGAAGACCAGAAATGTGAAGCTGGACTCCTGGAGGTTGAGCACCATAGCAACCTGTGTCTCAGTGGCCCTTGCCGTTGATGGGCAAGCTGGACACAAGATTC
This sequence comes from Arvicola amphibius, assembly GCF_903992535.2. Lineage (NCBI taxonomy): Eukaryota > Metazoa > Chordata > Mammalia > Rodentia > Cricetidae > Arvicola > Arvicola amphibius. The sequence continues at coordinate 136,222,165 of NC_052049.1, read as the reverse complement.
CGTGGTCCTTTGAGCCCCATTCTCGTGTTGCTCTGAGCTATGTTTGCAGCCCATTTCACGGTTGGTTTTCAGAGTCTAACTGGGGCCCACATGCTTGTTTTGTTTTTAACCAACAATTCCATTTCTACCAGCTGGTTCTATCTACCATACTCTTCTAAGAGCCTAGAGTAGCCCACAAACATTTGTGTTTCCTCCTTTTTTTTTTTTTTTTAAACTCTCCTACCTTTGGCTTTAACAAACTGAATTCTTGGTCTTCCATTCACTTCTGCAGTAAAACATCTTGGGGGTTTATCTTGCTTCTCTGATAAGAGAACCCAGCCCTCACCCCACACCTCCTATCCCTTGGGGGCAGTGCTCTTGTTTCCCGTTTATCTAGAAGATAAGGTGGGGAGGAGATAAGGGTGATAGTGTGATTAAGTGGTTTGTGGCGCACAGAACTATCAAAAGGCGCACAAAAGAAAAACAGGCCACTCCCATGAGGGAAGCAGTTGTGTGGCTGGAGAGGGTGGCTCAAAGGTTAAGAGCATTTGCCACTCTTTTGCAGAACCCGGGTTCTGTTCCCAGCACCCATGTGGCAGCTCATTACTTACTATATGTAATTCCATTTCCAGAGGATCTGATTCCTTCTTCTGGCCTCTGCAGGCACCAGGTATACACATATATACACAATGGCAAAAACAAACAAACACAAAACCCACTCATACACATATAATAAAAGTCAGTTCTTTCCTCTTTCCTCTGTACCCAGTTCAGGTTCCTGAACACCCTCAACCTCCTTGACCTTCTCCCTTTGCTGAGTAACCCACCCTTGATTAGACCTGCCCTCTGCTTTGCTTCCACTGCCCTAGCCCCTGGCTAATGAGCCTGGGTGGAGAAGCCACGTGGCAGCCTGCACAGCTGAGCTCTTGATGTATGACCATGAATCCCAAGGGGCCTCTTGACACTGCCAGACCCAGTGTGCTTCTCATCCGAAATTGCTCTCAGCTGGTGCTGTGACTTCTTTCTCTAAGATGCAATTGCGCACTGGTTCCAGCATCTTGCTGTACTGAGTCCACCGACTGACTGGTAATGATTTCTCTCTTAGTCCTTCTGCAGGCATCTCCTTTCCCTTCCATACTGGCAGAGTCTCCCCTCTTTGATGGGATTGTCTTCCCTGGAGACACTCTAGCATCTTCATCCCAGGCAAAAAGCATCACCATCAGTAAGCAAAGCCCCTTGACCCTGTGGCCTAGCTCATTCACTTCCCATTTTTCTGCTCTCCTTAGCAAATACTTTAAAAAATTATTTATTTCCTGTGTATGAGTGTTTTATCTAGATGTATTTCTAGTTGCCTTGTGCCTGAGGAGGCCAGAAGAGGGCACTGGATTTCTTAGAATTGCAGTTACAGGTCATTGTAATCTACCACGCAGATGCTGGAAACTGAACCCAAGTCCTCTGTAAGAGCAAAATGTGCTCTTAAATACTAAGCTATCTCCCCAACCCTTTAGCAAAAAAAAAAAAAAAAATTTTTTTGAAAGAGTTGTCATATTCTGACTCACTTTCCTCCCCATTCATTTATTATTATTTTTTAAACAGGGACTCATTATGTATTCTTTGGCTGCTCTCAAACTTGCTATGTAGAACAGGCTAGCTTTGAACTTACAGAGACTTGCCTACCTCTGTGTCCTAAGTGCCAGGATTAAAGGTGTGTGTCACCATGCCTGGCTTCCCACTCATTCATTCTCCCATTTTACTCTGGCTTTTGACCTTTTCCTTTGAGCAAACCTTTGTTTCTTTGTTTCTTTCTTTCTTTCTTTCTTTCTTTCTTTCTTTCTTTCTTTCTTTCTTTCTTTCTTTTCTTTTCTTTCTTCTCCTTGTCCTCCTCTTCTGCTTCCTCCTTCTCCTCCTCCTTTTTTCAAGATAGGGTTTCTCTGTAGCTTTGGAGCCTATCCTCTGTAGACCAGAGTGGCCTTGAACTCACAGAGATCCCTTTGCCTCTGCCTCCTGAGTGCCAGGATTAAAGGTGTGTGACACCACTGCCTGGCAAACGTTTCTGGACTGGAGAGAGAGCTCAGCAACTAAGAATATGTTCAGCTTTTGCACAGAGGAAACAGATTTGGTCCCCAGCACCCACAGCTTACCACCCTTAACTCCAGTTTCAGGGCATCCGATACCCTTATCTGGACACCATGGGCAACTGTACTCCTGTGCACAAATCTACTATGTACATACACATAATTAAGAAATAAACACGTTTTAAAACAAAACATCCAAAGAAACAGTTGCTACTGTCGTTTTTGAGACAGGGTTTCTCTTTTTAGTGCTTGCTGTCCTGGAACTTGCAGCGCTGGCCTCTGCCTCCCAAGATTCATGGCGTGTGCCACCATATTCTTAAGGCATCAGCATCATCTGAGGACTGAGTCCATGGGTGCAACTTCCAGCATCTTCATCCTCCCTACATAATTCAGTCAGCTGATTGCCTCCTCTCTGAAACATGTTCTTCACGTAGTGAATCTGTCCCTGACTACTCTGACTCGGCCCTCTTGTTTGATCTAATCTTTCTGGCTTCTGGAAACCAGAACTGTGGTTCCATGAAACATTTCATTTAGGAGTCTGCAATATCCTCTGCTCCTGAGAGAGGTCATAGTGGTACCCTACTTCCGTCTCAGGCCTCTTCCCTTCTTGAATCCATGTCCCTTTGACATTCCATGATATCATGTATGAGATCTTATCGATCTTGTGGCCTATAAGTCCTGAGTGCTTTGGAGGTGGCCAGTCTGCAAAGTGTTCACTGCACAAGTTTGAGGCCCTGAGCCCCACTCCCAGTTCCCATGCAGAAGTTGGGTGTGGTGCTGTCGACTCCTAATCCCAATGCTGAGGAGGTGGAGACAGGAGGATCCTTGGGTCTCCTTGGCCAGCCAGCCTGGCCTACTCATGAAGCTCCTGGTCTAGTGAGAGACCCTGTCCCAGACCAGAATGTGCTGGGCCTAGAGAGATGGTTCAGAGGACTGAAGTTTGGTTCTCTGTGAGTTTGAGGCCAGCTTTGTCTGTGTGGAGTTTCTGGTTACTCAGGGTTACACAATGAACTCTGTCTCAAAAACAGACAACATCAACAACAAAACACTCAAAAAAACCAAACAGATGATGGCTTCTGAGGAATGACACCACCCACCTAAGGTTGACTTCTGGCCTCCCCACACATACACACACTTCACTTCTCCAGAAGAGAGCCTGGTTCTGCCTCTGGATCCCCATCCCATGTGTATGAAACAATAAATGCCCGTCATATAACAAACACCCGAAACATTCCAATGAGTGATGGGCTCTTACTGGTTTCAGGGTTAGCCCTGAGTGAGGAGACTGTATATCAGGATGCAGTAGTTTGAGGTCCTGTTCTGGGAATGAGGGGCTCAGGTACTGAATGGGTAGGCACACCCGTGTTAAATACTTGTCGAGTGACAGGAAGCACCTGCCAAGGATGACTAGAGGAGACAAATGGCTGCCTCTCTCATTTTTATCTCTGAAGAGGGGCACTTAAGCAGTCTTCTTGGTAACTTTTGACACTGGGTTGGGGACGACAAATTGACTTGGCCTGAAGTAAGTGTTTGCCATTGACCTCAGTCAGTGTTCTTGAGAATCACTCGTCCCCAGAGACCACTTGACCACCAGGGAACTGTCTCCCTCCTCTCCTTAGCCTAGGGAAATGGATTATTGAATCTGGGTGGGACAGCTCTCTGTATCTTTCCACTGAAGCTGTTCCAGCTGTTCCTGGGACCCAGGCTAAGGAGTCTCAGGCTTAGTGTGCTTCAGTGAAAAAATTCTCTTCCTCCTGTTTGCCTTGCCTCAGGACTGCCTCGGTAATGACTTCGCACTCTGTCTAGTTCCTATTGGATTCGGAGTGAAGCCATTTCCTAAATATGGCCTGAGGTCATTCACAGCAGCTCTTCCAAGGAGAGCGTGGATTATTCCCAGGTTTGGGAGATTATGCGGAGGGCACTTTAAGAGGCTTAATTTTCTCCTTGAAGGACTTTCAACTGGCCTGTCACTTGTCATTCTAAGCCCTCCCCATGTGGAGTCAAAGGAGCCACCCTGGGGTAAGAGGTCAGCCAAAGCAGCTGAGGTTTAGAACCCAATGAAAAAGGTAGATATCTTTGTAGAACATCTTAGCCTGGTTCAAGGGGAGTGTATTTTTATTATCCCCTCAAAAGAAAAGAGTCAAGGGTGACAATTCATTGGTAAAATCCTTTGCTTGTAATTATGAGGACCTGAGTTTGATCCCCAGAACCAACTTTTAAAAAGCTGGTATCGCGAGTGGCAAAATGCTTGTAATCCCAGCACTGTGGAGAAGGAGGCAGGAGGATCATTGGGACTTGCTGGCTAGTCAAGCTCAGCCTACTTGATTGGTTCCTGGCCAGTGAAGATACCATGCTTCAAAAAAAAAAAATGATGTTGACATCCACGATCTCCATGCACATGTGCATATACATGCTCATAAGCCTATGCACAGATGTCCACGTGCACCCAGGAAGACATGCACATGCACACACGCGCACACACACACGCGCACGCACGCACACACACACACACACACACACACACAGTTGGTGAGTTGGTGCAGAGACTACTTTTTAGACTGCTGCCAGGAACTTTCTTCTTTTCTTACCTGAGCTGCTGGACCTTCTTCTAAGGCATTCCCTTTCTTAAACCTGGCCCGCCTCACTGCCTTGAGCCTCTGAGGAGTGGCTCCTAGCAGAGACTCTCGGAGAAGGGCTGGGGGAGGTCAGGGCAGCCAGAGGACTGGACAGGCTCCTGCAGGGAACACTGGACAGACTTGGCTCCTCTGGAATGCAGGACACCCATCTCACTGGGCCACAGCGCCCTAGCTCTCCTACATGCTGGTCACTAAGACCCTGTAGCCTTTTATTTTAAATGCACCTTGAAAGAGCCTTTTATTTTCTTTGGGGAAATTTAATTTTCTGGCCTCTTTCCCCGGTGTGTTTTGTTCTACTTAGGTGAGAGGGAAAACTCAGTTCAGCTTGAGAAAATCGCCTCCTCAGGGCTTTGATGATTAGGGCCTTAGGTGCGTGTTGGGGATGGCACAGATGGATTTGACGAGCTCCCTGGAGAGGTGGTGAGCCGCTAGATGCTATGGGACTGGAAGAGAAGCAGGTGTGGGCCAGCTGTGCAAAGGTGGATTTGGCCCTTGCAAAGGGCGTACCCTGCTTCCTCCTGGGGAACTTGTGGCTGTGGGGACTTTCCTGTCTTGTGACAGTTGCTGCAGGTCAGGATTGCGCATCGGAGCCTGCAGTTGTTGCCTTCTCTGCTGCCCACCTGGTACCTTCCTGAGGTTCTGGAAGCCAGAGGTTTAAGACCAAGAGCTGGTTCATTTTGAGGACCATGTAGAGACTCTATGATCTCTGCTTGGTTCATGCCCTCCCTGTGCCCTGCCTTCACACCTTCATCTTTTTATCCTGTTGTCTGTGTCTGTCTCCAGATGCCCCATTTGTAACACACCTGACACATTGGATTAAGCCTAAATGATCTTATTTCAACTTGATTATCTCTGTGGAAAAACCATATTTCTGAATAAGGTCACCTTCTGAGGTACAAAAGGATAGACTTCAGTATAATTTTTTCTTGTATGAGAAAAGAAATGTTTCTCATAGAACATAGTTCAACCCGTAGATGATCAAACAGTCTTCTATTTCAAAAATCTGAATCCATCATGGACTGCTTGTTGGTGAATTCCCCTCTCAGGCTAAGGAGCCCAGGTCCTTCACTGTGGAAGCTTGCACCTACGGGTGCCATTGCCCTGCCCCTGTCTCTTTGCCTCTAAGACCTTGTATGCTGGTTGCCATGACAACTGTGGGAGGCAGGTGTTCTCATCCTACTTTGAGAAAGCAGAGGTACAGCAAGGTCTTTTTGCCGAATGTTGCATGAGTTTGGCTCTAACTCAGATCTTTTTCATTCACAAGCGTCTCTCACAGCTCTGTGTCTCCATCCTTGACACGAGTAATTGTCTCCTGGGAAACCCATTGAAAACACAGACTTGGGAGGCCTTGTCGGATACTTAGGAACCTAGCCGGGTTTTCAACCAAGGGATCTGTGTCTTTTCATTGTTCCCTCTGGAGATTTTGATACACTCAGATAGGACCTAATGTACTCCACCTTGGACTTTGTTTCTCAGAGAGAAAAAAAGCACCACCAAGTTGTTATTTGGCTTTTATTTGGCTTTTTTTTTTGTTCCCCCACTGTTTTGTCTGGGAGGCAGCAGGAAGCTTCAGAGAGGTGTGGAAGCCAAGATGCTACTGTTCTGTTGTAATACAGTCTCATGTAGCCCAGGCTGGCATGACCTCCGGATCCTCCTGTCGCCACTTCCAAGGGGGTGGGGGTTGCAGAAGTGAGCTATATCTGGTGTTTTGTGGTGCTGGAGATGGAGCCCAGCATGCTAGGCCAGTACTCTGCCAACTCAGCCAGATCCCTGGCCCTTGCTCTGCCCTGTGCGTAACTCTCTTGTTGGTATTCTATGGGCTGGGCCTTTGGCTACTCAGCTTTTGTGAATGAGATTATAGGCTCAGTAAATGTAAAATAAATCTCGTTTGAATTTTCTGTCATATAGGTGTACATCACACTCCAGAGTGGAAATAAATTGAGATGGTTCAATCACAAATAAATGCTGCATGCTTTTATGATGTGTGTGTGTGTGTGTGTGTGTATCTCCTTCATTCAGGAAGACAGAGCAAGAAATGTGACAAGGGGCTAGAGAGATAGTCCTGTGGATAAGATTGAGTACTTCTGTTACAGAGGACTTGGCTTCAGTTTCCAGCACCCTTGTCAGATGTCTCACAGTGGCCCATAATTCCAACTCCAGGGAGTATAACACCCCTCTTCTGGCCTCTCCCTCAGATGCACATTACCCCCCTCCCATTCATTTATATTAACACTAAATTATATTAAAGAAAGTAGTTTAAAGTTTTGTGACAGTTCAGTATCTTTACTGTTATAGAATATACATGTATTAGCGAAAATGTGCTTAAACTTCTGGGTGCTGAGCAATCGCCCACAGAAAGGCATTCAAATGTGCACACCTGGGCTCTGCCCCTTCAAAACTTTTATAGCAGCAGGGCTGGGGTAGGACTTGAATTCTAAGCTGCGGATCAGGGACTAAACGTAGAGCTGGCAACCCCCATTAGTAAGATATTGTCCCTGTGTGGTTCCTTGTCAGTATCACAGTACCAGTCTCCTTGGCGCATGAAAACGTCTCTCAGTTCTTCAGTGTTAGCCTGTAAGTTAGAAGCCATGTTCTGGATCAATGCCCAGGCTATCCAGCCTCCCTCTTTCTCTCTCTACCTCCCGACCCTTGAAACAGAGCCCTTGGCTGCCCTGCAAGTCACCACTGTATAGCTAAGAATGACTTTGAATTTTTGGCCATTATCCTTGTTTCTACTTTCTGAGTGCTAAGATTTCAGAAGTGAGTCACCCAGTTTGTGTGTTGCTGGGTATGGAACCCAGGGTTCTCTGCAAATTAGGCAATCACTCTACCAACCAAGGTACATTCTAGGCCTTCAGCATCTTGAGTGATTATGCCACTCTCAGGTTCATCAGGTCTAGCTATGAGTGTGCTCCTGGTGTAGCCATCACTGGAGTGAGTTCAGATATGGGTAAGCGCTGCAGCTGCCCAGCCCTCAGAGAGCCCCACTTGATAGGTTTCTGTGAGCCCTGAGAATTTGTAGTTTTTCTGAAATTTGTATGCCACACAACTAGGGTTTGGAGGTCGCTTCTGCACACTGCCTCCCCCGCTTCCCACCTTCCCAGTTATAAACGTTACCACGTATTTTAGTGGCATGTCTAACTATTTTCTGGTTTGGGATTTTGTTGTCTATTTTGAAGATGCCAGACTTTATTTTTCAGTTAGAAATATAATGCATTTCTGATTTTTCTTTGAATAATCCCTCTCCCGTTTTTATATAAGCTCCTGCAATTCATTTCAAAATAAGTCTTAAAATACTGGGTTCTTTGACCAGATAAAGCCCTTTGGTGCTCTGACACAGTCTGCGAATGATAGTAGAGATTTCTGGAGATGATTTAAGGAGATTTTGTGGTTTTAAGCTTGCACAGGTGGTTAGGAACGGCCTGCAGTAGATGTGGGTCTGCATCCTTGGACTCAGTGTGCATATTAAATTAAACAATTGGTAAATGGTTACATATGGGAGGGGGAGGTGGGAGGAGGGCCCTGTCTCCTTGGTGAAGGAGATTCAGTTGCATTAGCCGGGACATTACATCTTGGTATTTTGAGATCCATGTCTTGCAGATGTTGTGTGAATTGATTTCCTGCCCTTAGAGACAAGATTTTTTTTTCCTTCCCAATTCTGTGTTTTTCCTTTTGGCTGAATGGAGACTTTCAGCTTTAGAAAGGGGAGCCAATATTAATTTTGTGTTATTGGGTCATGTACACCACATTATTTTATGGTTGTGAGCCTAGCCTTTAATGGCTGGCCATCTCTCCGGCCCCACATTACTTTACGTAATGCATTCTTGAAAAGTTAGAGTTAACTACTCAAAAAGCTGTAGGAGACCGTGTGCGTGTGCTTGTCACAGTTGATTGAATTGTGTTCCTCTAAAGGGTGAATTTTACTGTATTTAGTTGCATTCTTTTTTGTTTTTTAATATTTATTTTTAAGTGTGTGTGTATATCTGTGTGTGTGTCTGTGTACATGTGTGTGGGTACCCATCTCTGGCATAAGATCTCTCTGGAGCTGGACTTAGGGACCTGGAGCTGTTAGCCACCTGATGTAGGTACTGGGAACTGAACTCAGGACCTTTGTAAGAGCAGTACATGCTCCTAATTGTTAAGCCATCTCTCTCCAGCCCCGTGCATAAATCCATCTTTACTACATACACGATATCAAGGGAACTTGTCACGTTAGCTGTACTTTTTGTAAACTAGTTACCAAAAGTCAAGATTGCATCTGTGAAGGAGTCTCCTCCCCACCTCCACCTCGGGCGCCTCTGTTTCACACTGGTTTGAAAATGGCCTTGCCTGTTTTCTCCTTGCTAGTCCAGACCAGCCGAGTTGTGCAACTGGCCAGGGACTACTGAGAGATGCACTTGGCCTCTCATTCCTAAGCGTGCACATCTGGAACATCATGGGAGTTCTCAGAGGTCCTGGGGATGAATTAACTTTGCACATTGATGAAGGAACCATAGTTCAGAGAGGCTGTGGTTTGGATGTGACTGGAGTAGCAGGGCTGCAGAAATGTCCGCTGGGTCTGTGGTTCCCTGCCAGTGTCTTTCTCTGGACATTCTTTAACTCTTGTCTTGTAGGTTTCTATTTTTCTAAGTCTGGTGTCTCACGCAATGGTTTACCTGTATTGTTGTGGATTTTGGAGACAGCCTAGAAAGAGGAGCCCTGGCCTTGGGATCTCTCAGGAAACTTGGCAAAGCCCTTTCTGGGTGTCTACTGCATGCCTGGGGGATGCAGGCTGAAGCCCTTGCGCATGCATAGTGATGGTAAAGTGGCGCAGAGGGGCAGCACATGGGTGTTGATGTGATTGCCTACCACATAGGGGCCACCATTTATACTGTGACCTTGAGCACGGTACCTGCTTGCTGTACCCGTCAGTGTGCTCATCAATAAAATGCATCCATCACCCCTCCCCCCCCACTTATGTCATTATTGTAAGAAGGGAATGGAAGCCACACTGTGCATACTTTCTGAGCATTTGCTAATTATCTATAATTCTGTAGAGGGAGCAAGTTAATGTATGGTTTTGTTTGTGCCCCAGCCAACCACAGGACAGGAGTTTGATGTGTTTTCCCTCTTCTGTTTTGGGCCCTGTTAAGAACATCAAGGTGTATTCAAGGGCTGTGCTGCTTGTTTTGCTCATTGGTTGAGGAGGTTGAGGTTGGAGGTGAGCTTCCAACCACAATACTCAATTACAGTCTTGGGTCATCTGATAATGTGTTATTGAACAGTCCTTCTCCAGGTCCCGACAAAGGATTATTTCCCAAGGGTGCCAGGAGCCGGCAACATGAAAATTAGTTCGTCTTTCTAAAGTGCTCTGTGGGGCCTCCGAGACGAAAGGGATTAATTAGCATTTATGTTAACTGAAGCGGGGCTGGAGTTGTAGCTCTCTTGGTAGAGTGCTTGCACTCAAGAAGCTCGGGCTCGAGCTCCAGCACCACATGCGTGGTGGCTCATGTGGTTCCTGCACTCTGGTTCAAAGTCACCTCTGGTTATATAGTCAGTTCGAGGTCAGCCTGGGCCACATGAGCCTGTCCAAGAAAAAAAAGACAAGACCCCAGTTAACTTAAATGGAAGATGGAACGCAGGTACTGGCCTGTGAGGAACCTTTAAAAACAGGTCGGGCAGGACGAGCCGAAGGTGCTTAAACACGCCTCGTTATATAACTCACATGGTACTGTCATGTTCATCACTCTTCCGGGCTTGTCTTGGTGGACTGAATGCTTCCTCCATGTGATTCTCACGAGGGTTGGATTATGAGCCTCTGTCCTTACTCTTCAGGGTTGACCAATGTTCTGGTAACATCAGCACCACCCAGGGACCTTAGTGTTAGGAACTCGGGTTCCACCCTTATCTATAAATGTGGGACTCACTATGGAATCAGAAGCTGAGGTGAACTTGTGGCCCCAGTAGCCTAGGGGAAGCTTGCCTGGAAGGCAGGGACACCTGTCAGCATTTTACACTAGGACATGGGGAGGGAAGTGATATTCCTGTTGACCACTTCCGAACACCTGCCAGAGATGAGGGGCTAAGGATTTATACTTGGGTTTCTGTTCTACTTACTCCTGATGCTGTGGATCTTGGCTCTTAGGCTATCCTTCCCTATTCTCATCTCCATCCTCTCTCCTCCCTATCATCAAATTCATCCCTCCCCTCCGCCCCCATCCCCCCTCCATCCTTGTCATTCCCATCCTTACCCCCTTCCCTATCTCTATATCCACCCCTCCCCTCTCTAACCTCATCTTCATCCCTCCACCATCTTCATCCCCATCACCTCCATCCTCATCACCTCCACCTCCAATCTCCATCTCTCTTTCACTGCCTTCCTATTAGGGTTGTTCCTGGAAGAATGGTGTCTGGGGATAAGAGAGCCTTTGCACGGCTGGGCCCACCCAAGTGGTGCTGTCTTCCTTAGTATCCATTGGCTGTTCTGACACCTTGCTGTCCCTGGAAGGAAAAAAAGACTTAGATCTAATGTAAAAGTCAGCTAGCATGGCTTTCAGGAGACCTGCGGGGGTTTGCATCCTATCACTGGTGGGTCCCTGGAAACCTGGTTTTATTCCTATCCAAGGACAGGGTTGAACAGAGTACCATTTTTTTTCTAATGCTTCTCCAGACTTTTAAATCCTCCTTCTCCAAGTCCCATATCAGAGGAATTATCCTGGGAGACGCTTGCCAAATGGCACCAAATAAGCTTTCCTGCACTTTTCTGAAAAGACAATTAAAAGTGTATTGAGGAACCAGAGGAGCTCAGTGCCAATTTGGGAGGCTCTCCTGAGGGAACCTTTCTCACCCCAGCCCTTTTGAGAGGCTTAGCTAGACCAGTGGAGAGACAGTCAGTCTTGGAAGAGGACAGGGAAGAAGAGCAAAGGGAGCCAGTATGCTGGAGAATGTCTCCTCAGGAGAATGGAAGTCTCTGCAGATACAATCAAGTGGAAACGGGAAGCCCATTATAAATACATCAACACTTGAATCCTGTTACTCGTTAGCCCTGGCATCCTGGCCTGGGATATGCTTAGGAAACTGAGCTCTTGTGGAGGTCAGACTCTGTTCAAGGTCACATTGCAAGTTAGGGACTAGTCGGCTCAGGATCCAGAGATGGTAATTAGTCCCGCGTGCAGCCCCTGGTGCTCTTCCGCCTTCCGTCTGGGATGGAAGATGGTGAGAAGACAAAGCTACGGTGACTGGATCCAGATGTACTGGCCTGACCCCTCCTCCCTTTAAAGACAACATAGTGAAGTTCTTTTGTTTTTTGTTTTAAAAATAGAATATTTTAATCTGCTGGTTTTATTTGCTAGTCTACCTTTGTGCACAGGGCTAAAGATCAGAAGAGGGGGAAAAAATTCCCAAACGGGTCAATATCCTTATTGCTGGGGATGCGATAGCAGGCTGTGTTTTTCTTAGCTTCAGGCACCAGCTAGAGTGACCTCGGGTGCAGAGGTCAATGGAGACCTCTGCCGTGGAAGTGACAGAATGTTTGTTTTCTAGTTAGGAAACAACTGATAGACTGTTTGCAAGGCCCACACTTATAGGTGTGTATTAGGTTGAACATTAAAATGTAGGAACTGGTGGCGGCCAGCTCAGTTGGTAGAGTGCTTGTCTAGTGTGTATGAAGCCCTGAGTTTGACCCTAGTGCCGTATAAACATGGTATGATGGTGAATGTCTGTAATCCTAGCACTCGGAACGTGGAGGCAGGAGGATCTGAAGTTAAGGGTCATCCTTGGCTACATAGGGCGTTGGGAGCTAGCCTGGGCTACATGTGACTCAACAACAACAATGCCCAGGACTAATGGAACTTGTCAGTGATTCTCTTAGCAGGGACTCTGGAGACTCCCATATGTAAGCCTGTGGGATGTGACCGCTTCTGTGACTAAATGCCAGGTTGTGTGTGCAAACAATCTGAGGTCGGTTTTTGTTGTTGTTGTTTTGCTTTGTTTTTTCTTTCTTTTGGTTTTTAAAAACACGGTTTCTTTGTGTAGTAGCTCTGGCTGTCCTGGAACTCACTTTGTAGAGCAGCCTGGCCTTGAACTCACGAGGTCCAGCTGTCTCCACCAGCATGTGCCCACGCCCAGCCTGGTATTTTTATTTTTATTTTCTAAACCACATAGTTCAGCAATAGACTGTGCTAAACTGGTTAACAATGGCTTCATGTATGTGCTCATTTTGTTTTCCTGCTTGGTGTAGGGGCCAAGTACTTTGTCTCACTGATGTCCAAAGGCACGCTGTTAAACAATAAGAGCATTTAAGGGCATTGGCGAGGAGACGGCCTCAGGAGGCTGATCTCCAGGCTGAGGCCTTGTGGGCAGAAGTTTCACGTCTTTCCGAGAGCTGTTGGTTGAGTCCATCTGACCATCGTTTCTTCTGAGCCACAGGAAGTATTTGCAAAGCTATGTATCTTTTGCTGAGAAATTAGGTCATCTTAGACTAGTTGGTCCTGTGTGTTCTGAGAGTTCTATAGCCTTGAAAGTTCAACTGATCCACAGATTGAAAATATTTGTGTATAGGCCGGGTGGTAGTGGCGCACACCTTTAATCCCAGCTTTTGGGAAGCAGAGGCAGGCAGATCTCTATGAGTTCGAGGCCAACGTGGTTGACAGAGCAAGTTCCAGGACAGCCAAGGCTACACAGAGAAACCCTGTCTCAAAAAAATAAGCAATAAAGGGCATGAAACAATAGGTATGCTGGTGCACACCTATAATCCCAGCACTTAGGAGGTCTAGAGACATGAGGACCAGGAGTTCAAGCCCTGCCTGGGCTATATGAGACTTCAGGGGTGGAGTGGGGGGTGGAATTGAGAAAACATTATTATCTGTTATATGCCCATTTCCCCTAAAACGTGGTTTAACAACTGTTAACTATTTACATATAATTTACATTCTATGAGATATTAATAAGTAATCTGGGATAACTAGAGCATATGAGGGGATGAATGTGTTGGCTCTGTAAACACGATGCTATTTTATATGAGAAATCTGATCATCTGCAGGCATTCATCTCTCCTGGGGCTTCTGTAAACAAGTGTCCTACAACCTCAAAGGACAGCTTCTTAGTGGAAGCGAGCCGTCCTGGGTATCTGAGGTTTAAATTGACATGAAACCAGTGCAGATGTGTCAAGAATGGGGGTGGCATGCTCTGCCTTCAGTGTTGGAATATCAGTGTTCCTGGGGGAGTGGGTGTGAGACCCTGGACTTTGCCTTGCCACTCAGTCCAGTAAGAAGCCAGAGTCCTGTCTAGTGGGTGACTGAGGGATTCTGTTCAGCACATACCTCCAAGGGATCCCCAGGACTAGCAGAGGAGACAGCATCACTTGGGAGCTTTCCGAAAGCACAGGTTGCACAACTGCGTCCCCGCCCAGCAGAAGCATCAACTGTGAGTAGCGTGAGTGTGGCACGCACGTGCAGGGCACTTGGTGCACCAGAGATGCCGGGTATAGGACCGGGCAGCAGAAGCTGTTTGGATATGCATTCTGTAGGGTTGTTTCCCGGATCATTTCATGGTGGGCTAATGTCGTGTTCTGGTAACATGCTGAGGATGGGGTCAAGCTAGATCTCCATTAGTGCTCAGTGATAATTCACTACAACCGGCGGAACATAGCCAGGATGTACCGATAGTCATCCAAATCACCTCAGACTCATCCCTGTCGAAAGAGACTTGGGTTGTGAGCTGGGGCGTTTAAGAGTGGTCCCTCTCAAGGATACTTGTGACAGCGTTTTCTGGGAGGAGTGAAAGACAGGACCTGATCTTGTAGTTAGAGGGAAGCACTGCCCTAGGGCTGTGGGGGAAAGAGGTTTTTGCTGCGGAAGTGGTGGGGGTGGGGCTAAGTGCCGGTGTTTCCCATTCAGGCTTCTTTGAATTCTAGGATCTTGAAGTTTGTTTTCTGCCGAAAGGGCGGTTCAGTAGCGTGGTACAAACAGAGCATCTATTGTCTGAACAGTTACTCTTGGTTCAACAAATGCTTCCAAAGGAAACAAATTAAATTTGAGATAGAATTTACTTTGACTTTGAATGGAAAGAGGATAGTTAAAAAGTGTCTATTCATGCCCTTGCCTGGGGCTGGATAGACACTGGAGTAGAAGAGATTCCTGCCTTGTGGGTGTTACCAGAGGCAGCACTAGCTGCCAACTGCCTCGGTACAGGGAAACTTATGTGGGAAGGGTCTGGTCAGCCAGCTCATAAGTCTGGACCTGTTGCCTGCAGGAGACTTCTCCTGACCTGGAATTTTCTTATGATCTTTGCAGTGTGTGAAGTAGAGGCTGTCACTCAGCTACTTTATGAAATCCGGGCTTCTTCCCGAGTGAGTTGTCACCTTCCCCTTCCCGCTCCTGGATAAGTCCCAGCTTTAAAGTTTTAGTTGCCGTAGCTGGCTTAACATTAACTTCAAGAGGTCAGTCTGGGTAGAGGTGATTCTCTGAGTATGAGAGGAATATAATTAAAAACAAAGCTCAGCCCAGAAGGATCTCTGTACAAAGGGAGGAGGAAAGAGCGTGTTCTCATGCTGAACTAGGAATTAGACCGTTGAACACACACCACAGGTAACCGAAGTTACTGCACAGAAGGCAATCTGTAAAACTTTAAAGATTACATTGATTTATTTATTGTGTGCTTGGCTGCTTGTTTTCTACAGTGCACCTGTGGAGGCCAGAGGCCAGAGGCAAGAGTTCATTCTCCTTAAGTCATGCGGATGTGGCTTCTAGGGGTAGACCTCTCGTTGTCACCAGAAGTCTTTTCTGCTGAGCGATCTTGCCGGCCCACGAAATCTTACATCTCCCGTTTTGTGGGATACAGGGTGGGAGTTTTCAAACCACAACCTTGTTGGTTTCAAAGCTCTTCCAGGTGAGACGGGAGCACAGGTAAAGATGATGGTTTCGTGAACAACAGTGACCTCTCTCCAGAGTCCCTGAGCTCTTCCTGCAGTGTGTGTCCTCAGGGCTTCTGGGAAACTCCCTTTCCTCCAGGAGCCCTTGACCTCATTTGCAGCCACTGTAACTGGTGCTGGTTTCTCTGGGATCCAGTCACAGCACAGAGTCCTCTCAGCCTAACGGACTAGGGTAGAACTCCTACAAAGTTGTGTCCCCAAACTAGATT